>NC_041384.1:209790205-209878897 GCF_002162155.2 Triticum dicoccoides | reverse complement strand
GTGCTGCTGGACATCTCCTCCCACGATGGCAACGACAGTGGCCGCGGCAATGGCGACGACGCTAGCGGTCACCGAGCGAGCTTCCAAGCTCGTTTTCGACTAGATGAGGAGGGGGCGATGGGGAAAGAGGGAGAAGTGGGCGAGGACCAGCTAGGGATACTCAGAGATGCGTTTATAAGCTAGAGGGGAGCGACGTGGAGGGCATCCATGGCCATGGCGCCGTTGGATGGCCGCCACGCCATGGCCACATCGAAAGGGAACGATGTCCCTGTTGGGCTAGGCCACATTGTGCCTCTAGTGTCCAGCCCAACATACAGGCTTTTCTAGTTTACCTTTCTTTCATTTATTTATTTTACTGCTTGGTAACTTTTCCATTGTTTTGCAATTTTTTTGGCTAGTAAAAGTTTCTTGTAAAATGTGAAACCTATCCCCAAAAATACAGGGCAATATACTGGAGCCACACAAAAAGTTTGGAGTCAAAGGGAGTGATTCAAATTTTGTATTTGAATTTAAAAGTGTGTATTTAATCCTGCTGATCCACTAAAATATTTTTAGGGTCAATTAAAAAATCATTTTATATTTTTTCCTATATGTTAATTACTTAGCAAATATTTGCAACTTATCGATCATTTTTTTGACGGTTTGAAGAAATATGAATTTGACTTGTTATTTGAATTTTAACTGGACTTTGCTTTTATCAAGGGGCAATTTGGTTTTAAATAAAACATGATGACATGACACCATTAGCAGGAGTTTACTGTAGCAAGATTCTCAGGGTGTTACAAGGCAAAGCGTCCCACAAGGCGACATCCATTTCTTTCCAAAGCACCTCAAGGCTGGGGGGCTCGGTAGGCGGCACGGCGTTGCCCTCGTAGCGGGGAGCCGACGCTTCCTCCGACGCTCGTGCTGGCGAGATTGGGAACGCCGACGCGTCCACCTCGACGCTTCGCGGTGAGGAGCGGAACACCGACGCATCCTCCTCGACTAGTGGCGGCGAGGAACGGAACGCCGACGCGTCCACCTCGACGCGTCGCGACGAGGAGCGGAATGCCGATGCGTCCTCCTCGACTAGTGGCGGCGAGGAACGGAATGGCGACGCGTGACTGTCCGCACGGTGTAGTGAAGGGCGCCTAGGTGCCATGGTGGTCGACGTGAGAGGGAGGGGGAGGAGATAGCGATGAACGTGAATGTGAGGGGGAGGAGATAGCGATGTCGTGGGAGGCGCAGTATTTATAGCGAGTAATGGCACACCTACGTAAGATATGGACTGAGCTGCACTGACTTAACTGCAGGTCCAGTTGCGTCACTAACATGTGGGCCAGACCCCTGTTGGGCCCATATGTCAGTGACCCAATGAACCTGTATTTAAGTAACTGAAGTAGCGTCCCAGAAGATATATTGCGTGATTAACGTAACAGCTACTCCCATCACATGCTCAGATTTCAAGGTGCATTAATTCATTGCATGCGAGGATTATGAGAAACTTGACCAATGCATGTACTTCATGCATGTATGCATTGCAATTAATGCATTGGTAAACACAATTCTTTGAGAAAAACGAGCGCATTAATTGAGTGCTTTTACAAACCATGAAAATTATTCCACCACTCATCATCTTCCTTGGTTGGTGAGATTTTCGAATTGAGCCCTATAAACCGGAAAGGAGGTAGTACGTGGGAATATTGGTTGGAGTAAATTACAAGGGAGGGAAGGGGTGGAAATATTGCTGGTCACAACGGATTTGTAACGCCCTCGATGCGGCTATATCTCCTACGTGTCGAAGCACGACTTAGAGGCATAACCGCATTGAAAGCAATGTCGCAAGTAAGGTAATCTTCACAACAACCCATGTAAATAAATAAAAGGGGAAAATGATACATAGTTGGCTTACACTCGCCACGTCACACAAATACATGAATAACATTACAATCATCCAATACACTCATGGTCCGACTACGGTACCAAAATAAAGATCAACCCCCACATGCGACAAAGTCCCCGATCGCCCCAACTGGGCACCACTACTGATCATCTGGGAAAGACACATAGTAACGACGAGAGTCTTCATCGAACTCCCACTTGAGCTCAAGCGCATCGTCTGGAACGGTATCATCGGTCCCTGCATCTGGTTTGGAAGTAAACTGTGAGTCACAGGGACTCAGCAATTTCGCACCCTCGCAATTAAGACTATTTAAGCTTATAGGTAAGGAAAGGTATGATGTGGAGCTGCAGCAAGCGACTAGCATATATGGTGGCTAACATACGCAAATGACAGCGAGAAGAGAAAGCAAAAGCACGAACGAACAACTATAATCAAGAAGTGATCCTAGCACAATCTACGCCAAACATTACTCCAACACCGTGTTCACTTCCCGGACTCCGCCGAGAAGAGACCATCACGGTTATACACGCGGTTGATTCATTTTAATTAAGTTAAGTTTCATGTTATCTACAACCGGACATTAACAAATTCCCATCTGCCCATAACCGCGGGCACGGCTTTCGAAAGTTCAAATCCCCGCAGGAGAGTCCCAACTTAGCCCATCACAAGCTCTCACGGTCAACGAAGGATATTCCTTCTCCCGAGACATTCCGATCAGACTCGGCATCCCGGTTACAAGACATCCTCGACAATGGTAAAACAAGTCCAGCAACACTTCCTGAATGTGCCGACAAATCCCGATAGGAGCTGCACCTATCTCATTCTCAGGGCACACTCAGATAGATCAAGCTACGAGTAAAACCAACCCTCGAGTTTCCCCGAGGTGGCGTTGCCTAGTTCGGACCAACACTCAGAGGAGCACTGGCCCAGGGGGGTTTAAATAAAGATGACCCTTGGGCTCCGGAAACCCAAGGGAAAAATAGGCTAGGTGGCAAATGGTAAAACCAAGGTTGGGCATTGCTGGAGGAGTTTTATTCAAGGCAAACTGTCAAGTGGTTCCCATTATAACCCAACCGCGTAAGGAACGCAAAATCCGGGAACATAACACCGATGTGACGGAAACTAGGGCGACGAGAGTGGAACAAAACACTAGGCAAAAGGCCGAGCCTTCCACCCTTTACCAAGTATATAGATGCATTAAGATAACAAGATAATATAGTGATATCCCAACAATAAACATGTTCCAACAAGGAACGATCTCCAATCTTCACCTGCAACTAGCAACGCTGTAAGAGGGGCTAAGAAAAGCGGTAACATAGCCAATCAACGGTTTGCTAGGACAAGGTGGGTTAGAGGTTTGACATGGAAACTTGGGAGGCATGATAAGCAAGTGGTAGGTATCGTAGCATAGACATAGCAAAAGAGTGAGCATCTAGCAAGCAAAGATAGAAGTGATTTCGAGGGTATGATCATCTTGCCTCCAAAGTTCTCAGATTTGACTTGATCCTCGTAAGCGAACTCAACAGGCTCCTCGTTCATGAACTTGTCTCCCGGCTCTACCCAAACAAGAACAACAAGCAAACGGAACACAATCAACCGCGTGCAATGCTCAAACAACATAATGCAAACATGGTATGATATGCGGGATGTGATATGTGACACATATGCAAGATTTGACAAGGAATGATTGAACCTGGTCTCAACTTGGAAATCCAAGAGTGCCACTGGAAAGATGAGGTGATTTCGGTTGAAATCGATATAAAGATCCGGAATCGGATGCATGGTTTGGAAATGGCAAGCAAAACAAATATGGCACCGGTCTGCGATAATCAGCAAGTGACCAACTAAATGCATCAAGTTAAATATGCTACAGCACTCAAACATGACAACAAAATACATGGCAGGGATCCACTCATGATGCTTGACAAACGATGAACACTGAGCTATGGCTAATTCATCCAATAATAGGTTCAAACAAACATGGCAAAAGTGCAATCGATAACAGGTTTCAGGAACTTAATATGGCAAAGAAAGGCATGGCATGAAGCTACTCAAAGCACTTAACAAAAGTCCCTTAGTGACCTTGAGCCAAAAGGGATCAGAAAATACAATTGCAAGCATGTGAACATGGCAAAAACATAAACAGATTCAGACTTAGTGAAAAACCGGATCATGCAAATCAGTTAATGAGTAGGCATGTTTACGTGCTCGATGCACTCACTACAGAGCATGGTATGACAAACTAAGCATGCACCCATCAAGAATACATGGCATAGAAGCTAGACATGGCAAGAACAATAACATAGCATGCACGGGTCAATAGCAACATCCTCGGCAAAATCACTAATCATGTCAACAATCTGTCAGGATTATTTTATAGAAAAAGTAGAGCTCGATTGACTCAAGCTAGGGTGCTCCATAAATGCAAACAAAGACATGGATGGATAGGGCACCTCAATATTAACAAAACATCCTTACTGATCATCCTCAAAAGAGGCACGGATCAATAGGAACCAACATGAACATATGTCATAACAACAAAATCAGGACAAGGACTTAGTGAAATTCTAAGTCCCTGAAATCAGCATTACCGATTACGCTACTTTGCAAGCTTGTGCTAGTCACCACAAATATCACAAAAATACATGGCAAGCACCTCTGTAAAGATGACATGGCATATAACAAAACACATGTAGAGCTCAGGATCATAGCATGCACACATTAAACATGGCAAAAATGACAAATAGCTATTTGCTGAAACAAATCTGCCAAATTCATCACATAGCCCTCTTCTAACAACATTTCGGGCATCAAGATGAGCTCAAATGAAAATGGTGCAGTGAGATGAAATGATGTACTCGCCGAGACGAACATTTTGATATGCTACACGCACAAATCGGAGCTACGATGAGAGAGTTATGACATGCCAAAGTTTGCAAAAAGTTAGGGTTCGGGGATGAAAAGTCAACCCTCGCGGATCTGGATCTGGATCTGGCGTGTGTACTATTCACCGGAGCACGACTCCCGAGGTTAGCCGGAGGTGGAGGTCGGAGGTCGCCGGACTTAGAGCTTTCACCAGAGAGGGAACCTGCTGGAGGACGGAGAGGCCGGGCGTCGGCGGACGAGGGCGGCACGGAGACCAGAGTTGCTAGGCACCGGAGCTGGCGGTGATGGCGAGGCGGCGGAGCGGCGGAGGCGCAGCACCAGCGCGGTGGCGGAGCTCGGCCGGTGCGGTGGCGGCGGGGAGCCGGCGAGCGGCGCGGGAGGAAGGAGAAAGCTCAGGCGGCGGCGGAGGAGACCCGGGCCGCGGGCGGCGGTGGAGGCGGCCTGCCACGTGGCGGCTCCTGAGTGGTGGCGGCGGTGTGTCCGGCGGCCGGCGAACGTTTCCGGCCGCGCGGAGAGGAGCGGGGCTAGGGTTAGGGGTGGAATGACCCGAAAATTTCGGGGGAGATGCTATTTTATAGGTAGGACGAGCTAGGAAGCTCCAAATTGAGCACGGTTTTCGGCCACGCAATCGTGATCGAACGATCTAGATGATGGAGAGGGTTTAGGTGCGTTTTGGGCCAAATTGGACAGGTGTTGGGCTGCAACACAAACGAGGCCTTCTTGGTCCCTCGGTTAACGATTTGGACTTCGTACCTGGGCTGCAACACAACACAAACGAAGTCCAAATGGCACGAAACATGACAGACGGTCTACCGGTAGTAAACCAAGGCCGCATGACAAGTCTCGGTCCAATCCGGAAATGTTTATCCCCCACACACGAAAAGAGGTAGAAAGGGGCACCGGAGGAGATAGGAGAGCCGGAATGCAAAACGGACAACGAGGAAAATGCTCGGATGCATGAGACGAACATGTATGCAAATGAAATGCACATGATGACATGATATGAGATGCATAACAAAGACAACAACACACGGAGACAAAAACCCGACAACGGAGAAAATAAAATAACTTAGGCCGGAAACGGCAAGTTGGAATACATATAAGGTAAATTACATCCGGGGTGTTACAGGATTGGACGAGCGTGGGGGAGGAGATTCATGCATGAAGATTTTTTTTTCCGCACGGGGTGGAGTGGTGGGACCGTCGGAGGGAGAAGGAGAGTCTCACAGGCATATTGTTTCCACACATGGAGAGGAAAATATTTGGAGACGAATTGGCTTCCTGCAGGTATGGGGAACGGTTCATAATAAGTCTCATCTTGCATGCCGGGCTAGGTATAGTCTCAAGTCATTAAAAACATACACTGCCCACACATGTTCGTATTTCAAGGTGCATTAAATTATTGCATGCGATGATTAAGGTTGGCCATAATGGTGGTATCTTAGCTGGTATCATGCACACGGGAATAGAAAACATGCTGATGTGGCAAAGAATTAAAAAAGAGAGGGGGGTTAGAGTAACTAGTGTTCATGCATGCATTGGTAAACACATTTTTTTGTGAAGAACTACAAAAACTATCCCACCGCCTCTATCTTGCTAAGAGTAGGTGAAAATTTTGAATCGAGCCCTTTAAACTAGAAGGGAGGTAGTAGTACTCTGATAGCTAACCTTGGCCCTGTTTGGATCGATGTGTTAGAGTTAGTTTGGGTTAGTTTGAACTCAACTAACCCAAAAAAACCTAACCCACCCAAGAGGTGGTTATTTGGGTTAGTTTTTCTCGGGACACTAAAAACACATTTTTCTCTCGCTTTCCCCGCAGCAGATCCCTCCCCACTTCCTCGAAGCTTCTTGTCCTCTCCCTCCCTCCCTCCCTCTCGCACTGCCCATGAAGGCACCATGCTATATCCGCACTCCATCTAACCCTGTCATCCAAACACCTCTTTTGCTAGAGTTACTTCAGGGTTAGTTCAAGATTAGAATCTTTAACTCATCTAATAGTAGTTCTTATACTCATTATAATCAGTATTGTAGATATTGATATTTTTAGTATAAATTTGGTCAAACACTTTGCAAACGGTTGATGGAAGTGAAAAGGACCAGAGGGAGTATCATGCATGCGGAGTAGGCAAAAAAATGCTCATTTATAGCCGGTCAAAGTCTCAAAGGGCGCGAGCGTGCGAGGGAGGCGAAGGCCATGGGAGGCGCGACGGTTGACGGAATTAAGTGAAGTTACCCACGCGCCGGCATGGCGTGTGAACAGGCAGAAGCTATACCGTCAGGCATACAATATGGGTCTAGTAGACATGGCATCTACTTGGTCCCGCATAGTTCTCGAGAACTCTTTGGGGGCTTGCAGCCATTTATCCACCGGGCAAGCCAGCAACCCCACGCCGTCCACACGCCCTACTCGTTCCTGTATTCTACTAGTACAGTACCTTACAACAGTTCGCTCCCAGTCGTCCCGTCCTTTCACATTACACCAGTTCAACTTGTCCTAACCCTCCTCCAAAATCCATGGCCTCCCAAATCTCCATGGTCGCCGCTGAGTACCAGCTTAGAGCTATCACCGGCGATGAGCTCTTCGTCATCTACACACGTGGATCTGCGACGGTGAAAGCATGCCTTGCTCGCTTCCTACGCATGTTCAATAGTTCAACGGATGAGTGGGTCGCTGGGCTAGATGTTGAGTACACCACAGTCTTGCAAAGAGAGAAGAAACTAAAGGAGGCAGAGAAGAAGAAGCCCGCTGTGATCCAGGTTTGCATACATAACATGTGCTTGGTCTACCACATATGCCATGCCGACGTTGAGTGCCAGGATTTTAAGAACTTCCTCAAGGACGGAAGAGTGAAATTCATTACTGTAGACTTTAGGAACAACAGGGATGTCCTGGATCAGATAGGTCTCGTTGTAGGCCAGCCCTTCGATCTCTAGAAGGCAAGACTGGTGTCCTCCTCTCAGCCTTCAATGCTGACCCTAGCAGCAGCCATGATTGATCCTTCGTACGCTAAACTGAAGTAACCTCACCACGAGTTTCATCATGCATGGGAGTCAAAGACATTAGATGAAGATCACATCCTGTACGCAGCAATGGATGCCTACCTTTGTTTAAATATCTACAAGGGTTGGATGAAGAAGCAAAGCCTAGTGTCCGGTTCAAGCAAAGAAGCGTCATCGAAGACGAAGAGGAATAGGGACGAGGACGAAGTCGAGGACGTGTCCTCGGACTCTGAGTAGGTGGCAGTGTCGTCGCTCATGTTGGTTCTATTGCAGTGTCAAGTGGACTAGTTGCTTAGTTTATTTTCAAGGGTATGTTGTGCTGATGCCCCAGCAGAACTATGTTTATGTTCTTTCTCGTTATTTGAACTCTTTAGTATGTACAGTAGTACTAGTACTATGTCTTACTACTGTTCTACTTGCAGTTGGTACTACTGCTTGTATCTTTGTGTTCCTACTGTACTTAATATGTTCGTACTAGTAGTATAATTTGGGTCAGTCGATTTGTGAAAGAAGTTCGACGGAGCGAAGGAAGAAGACGGCAGAGAAGCTACCCCAGTATCTATATTAGGGTGGCAGGGTGCCCATGATCTATCTTATGAGTATTGGGTGTGGAATGCAGTTCGCCAGAAAAAAATGGATCATGCCCGGGGTTAAACGGATGGCGGGGGTGGGGGAGCATGGCGGTAGCAGGCAGTTCAGGGGAGGGCACGGCGGCGGCAGGCGGTTAGGCGTGTGGCGGGCTGAGAAGATGAACCATGCATCAATTTCGGAGGTTGAAGAAGCCCTTCTAGCCATCCATGTTGCATCAAATGGCTCACAAGAGTCGACTGACCCAAATTGCTCCTTCAGATTGCAGGATCCACGTGGCATTCAAGGTCTCGAAGGTAGATTACGCGTCCGCACCCGGTTTGCGGGCTCGACGCGCGCGTGACCGGCCTCCGCCGCGATAGCCATCATGCACGCCTCCTCCGCGCGGGCGGAGACGACAATGACACGCTAGTTCCTCCTCACCAGCGTGTTGGAGCATGCGCTCGTCCTCCACTTCGCACGCTGCATGCATAGACGCGGCTCCACCAGCTGCTCGCCTGCTTGGCAGCGCGGCGGCACCGCGAGGAGGGACTGCAGATGAGTGAGGGGGCGAGCCTTCGGGTTGTTGGTGACACGGCGGTGATGGGCGAGAAATTGTTGGCCGGAGCAGGCGGGCGCTGGCATATTGTAACGCCCTGAGACTGATGTGCCAGGTGTCCTCCGCTTATTTGCTGTTGTTGGCGTGTCATTTGCTTGCATGTTGCATCTTATCATGTCATAATGTGCATTGCATCATCATGTTTTCAAAACTTGCATCCGTCCCGGCCTCCTCGTTCTCTCCGTTGTCCGTTCTGAGCCCAGACACACTTGTGCGCGCCCGCGGCATGTCCGAAATAGTATTTTATAAGTGGGCGGAAAATGTTCTCGGAATGGGATGAGAGTTGACGTGCGGTCTTATTATAGTGTAGATAGACCGCCTGTCATGTTTCATCACATTTGGAGATCGTTTGATGCCCCAACGGATAACTATAGCGGCATTATAGCCGGTCTAACATCGGGCGTTTTCGGTCTCCGGAAACAGTCGCCGGGCCTCTCTCTTCTCTTCTCTCAGCCTGAGGACTTCCACACAGCCCACTACCTACCGCCAGGTCCAACCTAACCTCTTTCGTCAGCCCACGGCCCTCCTCGCGCGCGCGTCCGAAAATTATCCCGGACCCGACCCGGACAGTCGTCACCGCTGGGTCCGGATCATCCCCAAACATCTACAAAACATCACCATTTCCTTGTTTGGACTCCCTAACCCATTCATCTCTGACCGTCCAATTTTGATCGGATGATCCAAAATACTCCTCTCCTATCTCCCTGGCTTTACTTGCTATTTTTTCTCCTTGGAAAATTTGTTAAAGAGAGTTAGTAGAGAACGGAGGGGCAAATCCATTTAAGCCCAGCTGCAGCCTCAGGCCGGCTGGCCCAAGGTCCATCTCCCCCGCAGACCCACCTAATCCCTAGCCCAGTCCAGCCTCCTACCAACCCTAGCCTCGCTCGACCCCCTCTCCCTCGGTTCCCTGCGCGCGCCGCCACACTCAACGCACGCATCGAGCCAGGAGGACTTGCTGGATCCCCCCTCCTCTTTCTTCGATCTCCCAGCGCCACCAACCTTCTCTTCCCGATCTCCTTCCTCCTCTCGCGCCACCCCACACGCAGGAGACCCCGCGTCGGCCCCTTCTTCCCCTGCGACCAGCACCACGCCTCTGATGTCGATGTCCTTCCCCGAATCCTCGTCACCTCCTCCTGCCATGCTCCAGAGTCGCGCCGCTGCCTCCTCTGCACGCCGCACCCGAGGCCCCGTGAGCCTCCTGCTCGTCTGCCGTGCATAGCTGCGCCTCCCATGGAGCTCCGCCGCTGGGACTCCTCCTCGCCTGCATCGCTGCCTTCCCCCGCGTCCGCCTTGGAGCCGACCTCCACCACCGGGACCATTGGCTTCTTCCCTATTGCGAGCCTCGTCGTCGGAGTGCCTCGCCATGCCGCCCTCACGGCGAGCTTCCCACGTCCGCCGCCTCCTGCTGGTCACCTCCACCCCTGGACCCACTGGTCCTCCTCGTCACCGAGCCGTGCACCTTTGGCTGCTTCCCGCCGCGCCACCGCCTCCTTGCTCCTGCCATCCTGCACCGCCCGTCGCCATCCACCCCTCCACCTGCGTCCTGCAAGTTCTCGCCGCTGCCATGGCCTTTAATCCTTCTGGCTCTATTGTTTTTACGGAGCCACTATTCCATGGCCACAAATGAGACCCATCGGACATCACCAAGACCCGCTGCTTGGACTAGTTCGGTGCCGCTCCAGGCCATCACACGGTACAACTACGTTGAGAGAACCCGAATACGCCGGGACTCGGGCCGACAAGAACCACGACATCCGTCGATCGCCAAGTACCCCTTTGCTTCATCGAGACCGGCAAGTTCGAAGACCCCAAGTACCACGACAACCTCGAAGGGTTTCAACTCCGTCAAGTTCCTCTAACGATGACCCGAACGGATACGAAACGCGTGCCACTACTGTCGCTGAAGACCCGTGCAACGGAACCGTCAAGTTCGACTAACTTCGTGTGTACCTTTACTTCCCACGATGACCGTGTACAACTACCATCCCGTGCATGTAGCGAAGTACCTCTTCGAAATGACCGAGTACCACTACCGTCGACCCTCGAAGACCCCGCGGACGACAAGTTCCTCGTTGTGACCCCGAACACCTACAGAGTTTGTACAACTACGAAACGAGAACAACTACTTGCTCGACTTTGCACCGTACGAGAGCCGTCATGTTTGCACGCTTCGAAGGTATAACCCCGAGACGACGCCCGTGAACGAATGAATGCATGTTGTATGAGATGCACCCTTGTTTTGCCTCGAGTCTGAATTATCGGTGCACGTTGCCCCTCTTTTGCCTTGCCACCGACATGTGGGAACCCAGTATCCGGGAGCGCCCCACCATCTTTTGCATGCATCCGCACACTTCTCCTTTGCATCGGTATCTCATTCGAGTTACCAGAACCGGAACGCTGCCGTGACACCGTTTTCATTATTGTTGCCGTGGCACCCCTTTCCTTTCCACCACGGTGACAAATGCTTCATTGTGCTCTTATCAACTTTTAATAAAAATTGCATAAACTTGCACATGTCATTCGCATCATGTTAACAACATCAAGAATGTTTAAAATTGTTGTTTGTATTAATTTGCTAAATGCATATGGGGTTTTATCGGGTTTGTTGTTTGTTATATCCGCCCCCATTTAAATTGTTTAGATGGTATAGTTTTGTTATGCGTCACCTCTTGCCATGTTAACCAACCTTTAATATTGGTGAGTACCTAACCGGGAGTGAACTAAATAATTGATGTGATGTTTCGTCAATATGCAACGGAGTTGCATATTGAGATCCACTTAATTTGTAGGGTTGTTTGCATTTTTGCCATGCCATGCTTCATTAAACCGGACATGCATCATACTTGATTATGCATCATGCCATAATTATGTGTTGGTTGTTTACTATGTTGTGTGCTTCTTTCCGGTGTTGCTTCTTCGGGTTGGTTCTGAGAATGTCGTGTTTGTGAGGACCCGTTCGTCTACGTCCGTTTGTCTTCTTCACGGACTCGTTCTTCTTCCTTGCGGGATTTCAGGCAAGATGACCATACCCTCAAAATCACTTCTATCTTTGCTTTCTTAGTTCCTCGCTCTTTTGCTATGCCTATGCTGCGATACCTACCACTTGCTTATCATGCCTCCCATATTGTTGAGCCAAGCCTCTAACCCACCTTATCCTAGCAAACCGTTGTTTGGCTATGTTACCGCTTTGCTCAGCCCCTCTTACAGCGTTATTAGTTGCAGGTGAAGATTGAAGTTTGTTCCTTGTTGGAACATGGAGATGTTGTTCCTTGTTGGAACATGTTTACTTGTTGGGATATCACAATATATCTTATTTAATTAATGCATCTATATACTTGGTAAAGGGTGGAAGGCTCGGCCTTATGCCTGGTGTGTTGTTCCACTCTTGCCGCCCTAGTTTCCGTCATATCGGTGTTATGTTCCCGGATTGTGCGTTCCTTACGTGGTTGGGTAATGACGGGAACCCCTTGAAAATTCGCCTTGAATAAAACTCCTCCAGCAATGCCCAACATTGGTTTTACCATTCGCCACCTAGCCTTTTCTTTCCCTTGGGTTCTGCAAACTCAAGGGTCATCTTTATTTTAACCCCCCCGGGCCAGTGCTCCTCTGAGTGTTGGTCCAACTGAGCGATGTCCGAGGCTACCAGGGGCAAATTTGGGCTGGCTTACCCGACGTCTTGCTCATCCAGTGTGCCCTGAGAATGAGATATGTGCAGCTCCTATCGGGATTTGTCGGCACATCTGGGTGGCTTTGCTGGTCTTGTTTTACCATTATCGAAATGTCTTGTAACCGGGATTCCGAGTCTGATCAGGTCTTCCCGCTAGAAGGAAAATCCTTCGTTGACCGTGAGAGCTTGTGATGGGCTAAGTTGGGACACCCCTGCAGGGTTTTGAACTTTCGAAAGCTGTGCCCGTGGTTATGGGCAGATGGGAATTTGTTAACGTCCGGTTGTAGAAAACCTGAAGTTGACCTTATTTAAAATACATCAACCGCGTGTGTAACCGTGATGGTCTCTTTCCGGCGGAGTCCGGGAAGTGAACACGGTGTTGGAGTTATGCTTGACGTAGGTTGTTCTAGGATCACTTCTTGATCATAGTTTTTATCGACCGTGCCTTGCCTTCTCTTCTCGCTCTCATTTGCGTATGTTAGCCACCATATATGCTAGTCGCTTGCTGCAGCTCCACCTCATACCTTTTACCTTACCCATAAGCTTAAATAGTCTTGATCGCGAGGGTGTGAGATTGCTGAGGCCCCGTGGCTCACAGATTACTTCAAAAACCAGCTTGCAGGTGCGGATGAGTCCGTGCAGATGACGCAACCAAGCTCAAGGAGGAGCTCGATGAAGATCTTGTCCTTTATGTTGTTTCGCTTCCAGTTGATCAGTAGTGGAGCCCAGTTGGGGTCGATTGGGAACCTTGTCGCATTTGGGGTTCTTCTTTGTTCCGTAGTCGGACCTTGATTGTATTTGGTTGTTGTAATGCTTTATTCGTGTGTGAAGTGGCGATTGTAAGCCAACTATGTATCTCCTTCCCTTATGTATTACATGGGTTGTGTGAGGATTACCTCACTTGCGACATTGCTTTCAACGCGGTTATGCCTCTAAGTCGTGCTTCGACACGTGGGAGATATAGCCGCATCGAGGGCGTTACAAGTTGGTAATCAGAGCCTTCCCCGACCTTAGGAGCCCCCACTACTTGATCGGATTAGCAGTCATTGTTGAGTCTAGAAAAATGTTTTGAGTCATTTAGGAATTATATATCAGAGAGTTTAGGAATTCTTTTTACTCCCCAGTCCCTTCATCGCTCTGGTAAGGCATCCTGACGTAGAGTTTTGACTCTTCTCTTCTCAAATTTTCACAAAAAAATTTTAGGATCACGCGGGTATCTTGGAATCGTTTCGATGGTTTTGTGACGAGAACATTGTTCTTGGTGCCTCCTGACATTTAGGGGTTGTGGCAGTGTCCCGGGGAGTTGAGCTCCGAGGTGTTGTCATCACAATTTTATCGTTGCAGTTCTGGAATACCTGAGTTTAGTTCGCCAACATCGAAAATCTCTTTTATGCAGTTGTTGGTGAGATAACCTCGACGCCACCCAGTACTGGGGCGGGAGTTCGGGAGTATTGCCATAACTCGTATAACGGATGTTTTTCGAAGGTTGAGGTAGATGATTTCCAAAGGTTTCTTGGTTATGTGTTGAAGGATGGATACAGCTGGATGTAGGATTTGTTAGTTTTGGGTGAGATATTATGCTTCCCCTGTATCCCCAACACCTGATTGCATAACCAGAAAATTTTGGGAGTTTATAAGTGGGAATTCAAGTAGCTCTTAGGATATCTTTCCGACAGATGTATGATATGAAATTGGGGTTCGACATCTAGTGGTCTGCCTATTCACGGTTGATTTTACAGTGGTCTCATTGTGTCTTAAAGAGTCCTTGGCTATGCCGACTCGGGGACGCTTCGTATGTCATGTGCACTGCCTTGTACATGATGGTGCTGTACGATTGAGCCCGTGTAGGCCCCACCACGAAAACTTCGGACGAAATCTCTATCATATGTTTGTTCCGGCTTATTCTGCAAGCCAATACTTTGTTTTGTTTTGAGTTGTGGTATTCAAGTTGCTTCGAAGTCAAATGTTGATTCCATCCCTTGTCTAAGTGGTGTTCTCATATTCCTATGTGAATACTAATCCTTCTTGGTAATCGAGATTGTCATGTCAACCCTTTGCAACCGGCGTGTTTTCTCTTCTAGTGGATCCGATCATTTCAACATCAGTAAGATCAATTATCAGTTTTTTTCTCAACGGTGTTTGTTTCATCCGTCTCCAAGTTGCCTTTGTTTTTCCCACCCTCCCACCCTTGTTTCTTCAAGGAATCGGATTTCTTAATCAAGTATCCATTTTATTCTTGTGAAGTCTCTTCATTCTTTTCTTTCAATGTTCGTATCCGGTGATTCTCATGAAGATTCTAACGAAGCTTCAAGTTCGTCACTCTTCACTCATTTTCTTCTCCTGTGGATTCAATTCAAGCTTTCGGTGTTTAATCACATTCTTTTCCTTGTTTCAAATGTTTTCTCGTGTCGGTGCACCTCTTAATCATCCACTCCTCGCTATTCAATTGTTCCGGAGTGCTCAAGATATCTCGAAGATTCATGTTTCCACTCTGCATTCGTTCAAGCTCTTTCGAGGTGGTTACCAAATTCAAACCATTTAATTCAACCGGTGCTTTCTCTCTTAAATCGTTCTATGGTGTTTCTTTTGAGTGGGCCCTAACCCATAGGTATTTTCCCAGGATCTTACCTGACTCTTCTTATTTTACCAGAGCTATTTTCAAATTCATCTCAAAGTTTGACGTAAGAATGATTTATCATCAGTCAAATGTATTTCTCCAAGATCTGTCAAATTCTTTTCATCGTTGGCTCAACCTTTCCAATTTTTCATTCCGGAGTGCCTCAACAATTCATGGTGGTGTTTCTCATCATCATTCTTTGCGTTTGAAGACCGAAGAAGAGTTTTACCTCCATATCTTATCCGCTCTCTCACAGATTCGTGATTCTAGCTTGTTGCCATCCTCTCATAATTATTTTCGATTGTGGGAATTCTTTTCACCTATCTGGAGCAATTCAGGAGTCTTTTCAGTTTGATTATCCGGAGCCCATCAATTCAGGGTTATTCATTCTTAGTTTTCAGCTCTCGTTCCCCAAATCTCACCGGTGCATCATTCAATATTCTTTAACCAGCGCGTGATCTCTTCATTTCAGTTGTATCTAAATTCTCTCAAGTATCTTTGTTCTTTTCATAATTCTTCCTGGTGTTTCTTTATCTTCTCTTCGTTCATTTTTAATTCTTACGGTGGTTCATTCAAGATTTCTTTTCCTTTGTTATCATATCAATTTATTCGTTGTTCCAATCCTACCGGTGGTTCGTGGAAGAAATTCTCAAGTTTATGTCATATCTCTCTTAATCTTTTCTACGGAAATAAGTTGTATGCCAAATCCGTTGCTTGTCATCAATTTAAATTGGTGAAGGTTAGGCATAATGTAATTCTTATTCTTGTTTCATCGAATGAATTCAATTCTTTATTCCGGAGGTTCATCAAAATTCTCAGTTTCTATTATTTCATCTTCTATTTTTCCCGGAGGTCCAACCTTTTTCAATTATTTCACCACGCAGATTCATCTAAATCGGTACAAGGATTCACCTTGTGTTTTCAACTTCTCTTTCCTTCCGGTTGATGATTCTTTTGTTTAACGAAATTCTTCATGGAGACTCTACATGATGGTTCATAAAGTATTTAATTCCTTCTCGAAGTGTTCATCAACATTCTTTTCAGAGGAGCTCAAATTTCTTCATATTGTACTCTGGAGTGCAATTCTTTCTTCCGTATCATGGGAGATGGTATTTTGTCATTCTTGATAATCTGAGTTCATGTTTCATGATTCGAATGTTGTTAAGAATGAGATATTTTAAATCCACCAATCTATTCGTTGGAGTTATCTTGCGTCATGTTTCACCTAAAGCCTTCCCTAAGGATTGTTGCTATTTGTGGTGCTTATAAATGATCCAAGTTCTTCATTTATCCTCCCGGTGAATTAAGTTTCTCGTCTCCTTGTTGATATCAATCCAATCCATTGTTTCCGTTTGTGGCAGAAGTTCACCTCATAATTTTGAGATGTCTTCCATAAGCCCACAACAAGCTTACTCTTTTCGTTGTTATCCAACAACTCCGTTCGACGCTTATCCTAAGGATGCCATTTTCAAGCTCATTTGTGGCATTAGTTGACCTTTTCTTCTCCATCCTTTCAATGATCTATTTTTTTCTTTCTTCTTACGGAGGCATTGTGATGTTTTGCTTTTCTCTCATATTCTCGAGTTGTGAAGATCATGTTCTTTTCATGCCAATCCATTTAACCGGAGTGTTGTGCCCTTTTGCTCAAGTTCTTTTCGCCTTATCAAGCCTTGCATCTCTTTTCAACCGGAGTGCTGTCTGAGATCTTTCTTACCCCTTGTTCCATTCATTCAATAGTTCCAGAGGCTGTATGTTTGTGATTTCATCAAGTGTCTTCTCATCTTATCAAGTTCTTATTCAATTCCTTTTCTTTTCAATCGAAGTGCTGCCTGAAATTGTTCTTCCTTGCCCCTCTTTTCTAACAGAGTGTTTTCAACTTCGTTCATCTCCGTTGTATTCTTTTCTCGAAATGGCTTAACCTTTTCAAGGTTCTTTGGTCTCACTCGTTTGTCAAAGAAGCAACTTAGTTTTACATCTTCTCTTCCTCTTCCTTTTTCCCTCCGGTGCCATTCTAGATCTCGGGACGAGATCCTCTCGTAGTGGTGGAGTGTTGTAACGCCCCGAGACCGATGTGCCAGGTGTCCTCTGCTTATTTGCTGTTGTTGGCTTGTCATTTTCTTGCGTGTTGCATCTTATCATGTCATCATGTGCATTGCATCATCATGTTTTCAAAACTTGCATCCGTCCCGGCCTCCTCGTTCTCTCCGTTGTCCGTCCCAGCATGTCCGAAATAGTATTTTATAAGTGGCTGGAAAATGTTCTCGGAATGGGATGAGAGTTGACGTGTGGTCTTATTATAGTGTAGATAGACCGCCTGTCAAGTTTCATCGCATTCGAAGATCGTTTGATGCCCCAACGGATAACTATAGCGGCATTATAGCCGGTCTAACGTCGGGCATTTGCGGTCTCCGGAAACAGTCGCCGGGCCTCTCTCTTCTCTTCTCTCAGCCTGAGGACTTCCACACAGCCCACTACCTACCGCCAGGTCCAACCTAACCTCTCTCGTCAGCCCGCGGCCCTCCTCGCGCGCGCGTCCGAAAATTGTCCCAGACCCGACCCGGACAGTCGTCACCGCTGGGTCCGGATCATCCCCAAACATCTACAAAACATCACCGTTTCCTTGTTTGGACTCCCTAACCCATTCATCTCCGGCCGTCCAATTTTGATCGGATGATCCAAAATACTCCTCTCCTATCTCCCTGGCTTTACTTGCTATTTTTTCTCCTTGGAAAATTTGTTAAAGAGAGTTAGTAGAGAACGGAGGGGCAAATCCATTTAAGCCCAGCTGCAGCCTCAGCCGGCCGGCCCAAGGTCCATCTCCCCCGCAGGCCCACCTAATCCCTAGCCCAGTCCAGCCTCCTACCAACCCTAGCCTCGCTCGACCCCCTCTCCCTCGGTTCCCTGCGCGCCGCCACACTCAACGCACGCATCGAGCCAGGAGGACTTGCTCGATCCCCCTCCTCTTTCTTCGATCTCCCAGCGGCACCAACCTTCTCTTCCCGATCTCCTTCCTCCTCTCGCGCCACCCCACACGCAGGAGACCCCGCGTCGGCCTCTCCTTCCCCTGCGACCAGCACCATGCCTCTGATGTCAATGTCCTTGCCCGGATCCTCGTCGCCTCCTCCTGCCATGCTCCAGAGTCGCGCCGCTGCCTCCTCTGCATGCCGCACCCGAGGCCCCGTGAGCCTCCTGGTCGTCCGCTGTGCATAGCTGCGCTTCCCATGGAGCTCCGCCGCTAGGACTCCTCCTCGCCTGCATTGCTGCCTTCCCCCGCACCCGCCTCGGAGCCGACCTCGACCACCGGGACCTTTGGCTTCTTCCCTAGCGCGAGCCTCGTCGTCGGAGTGCCTCGCCATGCCGCCCTCACGGCGAGCTTCCCACGTCCGCCGCCTCCTGCTGGTCACCTCCACCCCTGGACCCACTGGTCCTCCTCGTCACCGAGCCGTGCACCTTTGGCTGCTTCCCGCCGCGCCACCGCCTCCTTGCTGCTGCCCTCCTGCACCGCCCGTCGCCATCCACCCCTCCACCTACGTCCTGCAAGTTCTCGCCGCTGCCATGGCCTTTAATCCTTCTGGCTCTATTGTTATCACGGAGCCACTATTCCATGGCCACAAATGAGACCCATCGAACATCACCAAGACCCGCTGCTTGGACTAGTTCAGTGCCGCTCCAGGCCATCACACGGTACCACTACGTTGACAGAACCCGAATATGCCGGGACTTGGGCCGACAAGAACCACGACATCCGTCGATCGCCAAGTACCCCTTCGTTTCATCGAGACCGGCAAGTTCGAAGACCCGAAGTACCACGACAACCTCGAAGGGTTTCAACTCCGTCAAGTTCCTATAATGATGACCCGAACGGCTACGAAACGCGTGCCACTACTGTCGCTGAAGACCCGTGCAACGGAACCGTCAAGTTCGACTACCTTCGTGTGTACCTTTACTTCCCACGATGACCGTGTACAACTACCATCCCGTGCATGTCACAAAGTACCTCTTCGAAACGACCGAGTACCACTACCGTCGACCCTCGAAGACCCCGCGGACGACAAGTTCCTCGTTGTGACCCCGAACACCTACGGAGTGTGTACAACTACGAAACGAGAACAACTACTTCCTCTACTTTGCACCGAATGAGAGCCATCCCGTTTGCACGCTTCGAAGGTATAACCCTGAGACGACGCCCGTGAACGAATGAATGCATGTTGTATGAGATGCACCCTTGTTTTGCCTCGAGTCTGAATTATCGGTGCATGTTGCCCCTCTTTTGCCTTGCCACCGACATGTGGGAACCCGGTATCCGGGAGCGCCCCACCATCTTTTGCACGCATTTGCACACTTCTCCTTTGCATCGGTATCTCAATTTAGTTACCGGAACCGGAATGCTGCCGTGACACCATTTTCATTATCGTTGCCCTGGCACCCCTTTCCTTTCCACCACGGTGACAAATGCTTCATTACGCTCTTATCAACTTTTAATAAAAATTGCATAAACTTGCACATGTCATCCGCATCATGTTAACAACATCAAGAATGTTTAAAATTGTTGTTTGTATTAATTTTCTAAATGCATATGGGGTTTTACCGGGTTTGTTGTTTGTTATATCCGGCCCCATTTAAATTGTTTAGATGGTATAGTTTTGTTATGCGTCACCTCTTGCCATGTTAACCAACCTTTAATATTGGTGAGTACCTAACCGGGAGTGAACTAAATAATTGATGTGATGTTTCGTCAATATGCAACAGAGTTGCATATTGAGCTCCACTTAATTTGTAGGGTTGTTTGTGCATTTTCGCCATGCCATGCTTCATTAAACCGGACATGCATCATCCTTGATTGTGCATCATGCCATAATTATGTGTTGGTTGTTTACTATGTTGTGTGCTTCTTTCCGGTGTTGCTTCTTCGGGTTGGTTCCGAGAACGTCATGTTTGTGAGGACCCGTTCGTCTATGTCCATTTGTCTTCTTCACAGACTCGTTCTTCTTCCTTGCGGGATTTCAGGCAAGATGACCATACCCTCGAAATCACTTCTATCTTCGCTTGCTTAGTTGCTCGCTCTTTTGCTATGCCTATGCTGCGATACCTACCACTTGCTTATCATGCCTCCCATGTTGTTGAGCCAAGCCTCTAACCCACCTTATCCTAGCAAACCGTTGTTTGGCTATGTTACCGCTTTGCTCAGCCTCTCTTATAGCGTTGTTAGTTGCAGGTGAAGATTGAAGTTTGTTCCTTGTTGGAACATGGAGATGTTGTTCCTTGTTGGAACATGTTTACTTGTTGGGATATCACAATATATCTTATTTAATTAATGCATCTATATACTTGGTAAAGGGTGGAAGGCTCGGCCTTATGCCTGGTGTGTTGTTCCACTCTTGCCGCCCTAGTTTCCATCATATCGGTGTTATGTTCCCGGATTGTGCGTTCCTTACGCGGTTGGGTAATAATGGGAACCCCTTGACAATTCGCCTTGAATAAAACTCCTCCAGCAATGCCCAACATTGGTTTTACCATTTGCCACCTAGCCTTTTCTTTCCCTTGGGTTCTGCAAACTCAAGGGTCATCTTTATTTTAACCCCCCCCCCCCGGGCTAGTGCTCCTCTGAGTGTTGGTCCAACTGAGTGATGTCCGAGGCTACCAGGGGCAACTCTGGGCTGGCTTACCCGACGGCTTGCTCATCCAGTGTGCCCTGAGAACGAGATATGTGCAGCTCCTATCGGGATTTGTCGGCACATCTGGGTGGCTTTGCTGGTCTTGTTCTACCATTGTCGAAATGTCTTGTAACCCGGATTCCAAGTCTGACCGGGTCTTCCCGCTAGAAGGAATATCCTTCGTTGACCGTGAGAGCTTGTGATGGGCTAAGTTGGGACACCCCTGCAGGGTTTTGAATTTTCGAAAGCCGTGCCCGCGGTTATGGGAAGATGGGAATTTGTTAATGTACGGTTGTAGAAAACCTGAAGTTGACCTTATTTAAAATACATCAACCGCGTGTGTAACCATGATGGTCTCTTTCCGGCGGAGTCCGGGAAGTGAACACGGTGTTGGAGTTATGCTTGACGTAGGTTGTTCTAGGATCACTTCTTGATCATAGTATTTATCGACCATGCCTTGCCTTCTCTTCTCGCTCTCATTTGCGTATGTTAGCAACCATATATGCTAGTCGCTTGCTGCAGCTCCACCTCATACCTTTTACCTTACCCATAAGCTTAGATAGTGTTGATCGCGAGGGTGTGAGATTGCTGAGTCCCCGTGGCTCACAGATTACTTCAAAAACCAGCTTGCAGGTGCGGATGAGTCCATGCAGATGACGCAACCAAGCTCAAGGAGGAGCTCGATGAAGATCTTGTCCTTTATGTTGTTCCGCTTCCAGTTGATCAGTAGTGGAGCCCAGTTGGGGTCGATCGGGGACCTTGTCGCATTTGGGGTTCTTCTTCTATTTTGGTTCCGTAGTCGGACCTTGATTGTATTTGGTTGTTGTAATGCTTTATTCATGTGTGAAGTGGCGATTGTAAGCCAACTATGTATCTCCTTCCCTTATGTATTACATGGGTTGTGTGAAGATTACCTCACTTGCGACATTGCTTTCAATGCGGTTATGCCTCTAAGTCGTGCTTCGACACGTGGGAGATATAGCCGCATCGAGGGCGTTACACATATTGATTAGTGCGTGTATGGGAGCTTAGTTTAGTTTTATATATGGTTGGTCAAACATAAAAGAAAATTGTACTAGTACACGTAAACATTGGACTTAGGCCGCGCTTTTATTAGTTACCACAGCCATGCTACCGAATCCTGTGCAAGCGCGTGAACCGCGGCCGTGCGGTCGATTGAACGGTGCGTCACCGTGTGTGAAAACAATCCCCGAATATTACTCAACTTTTTTCCTGGAAAAGTTCTTGACGCTACAATATTTCCATATATTTGAATTTAGCTCCAGTTCGTGTTTATTTGGATTTGGACGTTTTAGGTGCGCCCTAGTTTTTTTAATACTGATTTTGTGTGTGTGGCTGAGAGAGAACGTGTGTATGTGTCCATATGTGTGTTGTGGCGGAAGGGCAATGTGGAGATGGTGTGCGTGCGATAGAGACATAGAGAGGTGTGAATGTGCAAATGATCATGCATGAGTGAGACATAGATAGATGCCGATACGTTGTGTACTTGTGTATACATGAGAGAACGGTCTTCTATTTTACTTGTGTGTGTGTCTGTGTGTATGTGTGAGAGAGAGAGGAGCATCCGTAACACAACAACCATCTCTCTCGGTTCATCCGTCCCTCGCACGATCGCATATAACACATGCATCAACGCGCACATTTTGACACCCTCACCCGGCCCCTACCCACCTCAAGGCCCGCACATCGCTCTCTATCTCGCATGCACAATCTCTTCGTGAATACCCTATTTAGCATGTAGCTTTCTGTCACATACACACACATTTCTCTCCTTAGGTTTGTTTTTTCTCAATATCTGACACACACACACAACACACAACACACACACACCCCCTCCCCCGAGCACACAATTCATCCCCAGCCAAGGTTATATGGCGACCACTCTCGCTTGTGCTTCTCTGCACCCCAGCATCCACAACACCTCAATCTTCAAAGAGGGCATCGAGGAGATCGAAGACGACGACCACACTGCCTAGAGAATGTGGGGCCATTTGGAAGCAGGATGATGTGACGACGGCTGACTGACTCCTCCCCCACCCTCTCTCTCGCACAAAATTACCAATCCCTCTCTCCCCCGCACAAATTTATCAATCCCTCAACCCACGAGATCCTTCCCCTCTCGTCCATGTTTTTCCAGCTCTCTCATCAAACCTGTTGTCTCTTCTCCTTCCACGTGTACAGAATCTGGATGCACATGCATCTCACGTATATTACATGTCTCCATCTTTCTCACAGACCTAACTTCTTCCTCTCTCTTTCTCTCTCTATCCCCCTCTCTCTGTTTCATTAGGTTTGTCTCCTACTCTCTCGTCCACATACATACAGTCTTTCCCGCCCTATCTGCTCCATCTTCGCAACCTCTCTCTGCACGTTTCATTCACACATTGGGATATTTTCAAAATGTTGCTTTTATAATGGCTGATGTAGAGTTATTGTTGGTTTTGTTGCATCCTACAAAGTAATAACTATGGAATGCATTTTGATTGTTATTTGACTGGGATTATGCGAGTTTGAGCATGTTGTGAAGTACTATAGACCTCGTATACATCTTGGAATTCGACAATGATTGTAACTATTGAATTGTATAGACCATTACATTCGAAGTCAGTAGCCTAATATATTTATATCACAATTTCAACAAATGATTAATTCACTACATACTAAGAAAACAAATGTGTACACCCTCCGTTTTTATTTAAGTCCGCGTATTAGCATTGGTCAAAGTCATGTTTTGTAAAGTCTCAGAAATTTTATAACAAAAAATATTAACATATACAATAACAAATAAATACCATTAGATTCATTATTGGATGTACTTTCACATCATACATATCTGTTATGGTAAATGTTTATATTTTTCTATAAACTTGGTCAAACTTTAGGAAGTTTGACTTTGGTCAAACCTAATATGCAGAGTTTACTAGTACTACTCGCTAGTTGCTTAGCCGAATCACCCAACACGCCACACGGGGAGTTTAGTGTCACAAAATTTTGAGGTCGGCGAGAAAATCTCCCGCGACCCTGATTAGAGCAGTGGAAAGTTACCATCATAGCCTTCGGAACAGGCCTACGGATGACGGTTGGTAGGGGGCTGTTTTTGTAACTTCAAGTTCACCCTACCCAGCCAACCCACCCCGGCACCCAGAGTAGTACACCTGAATACTCCCC
This sequence comes from Triticum dicoccoides, assembly GCF_002162155.2. Taxonomy (NCBI): domain Eukaryota; kingdom Viridiplantae; phylum Streptophyta; class Magnoliopsida; order Poales; family Poaceae; genus Triticum; species Triticum dicoccoides. The sequence goes on along the minus strand of NC_041384.1, from coordinate 209,854,816 downwards.
ATTTTCTATCCCCACCGCAAAATTGACTTCTCCACGGCACCGTAGCCTTTGTGCTCCTCCCCTTCCACATCGTCGCACTCGTCCACCGCAGCGCATCTGCCTCATCGACAACCTCGTACGCCACACTGGAGTCGGTCCACCAGCGTCCTCATACACGGAGCCTCTTCCCCGGCACCGTCTTCCATGATCTCAGATCTACTTCTTAGAAGTCGACGCCAAGCATAGAAGCACCACCGCCATGGACAATGAACTGACTCCCGTTGCCGACCATGACTCACAGAGGCCGCCGCAACCATCGTTCTCCTCCTCGATTTGTAATGTGTGTATTGAATCACTTAGCAGTATATGTGCAGTTCCAATTTTGTTCATACCTACCCTTCAAATTTCCTGGGTGTTATTGTTCCCGTAAAAGTAATTGGTTATAGCCTCCATTTTTCTTGCCATGTTGAGATTTTAAAACCACGAGTGCAAACATGCAAAGGAGCAATTAAGACCAAACATGGGATATTGGGGACATCTTCAAGGAGCGTGGCAAGTTAAAGAGGAGCTGCACCGAACCTATAAAACAAGCTTTGGTAAGTAACACCCTTTCAATTACTTTCGTTTAGCCTCGTGTTCTTCGATGTGTATATGTTGTAGTTTCTGTTTCTCTTAAGCCTCGTGTTCTTCGATGTTTCATAAGAAGAGTCTTAATCGTCCTAATGCTTTCGTTTTTAGCTTGATGTAGGAAGTGGGTGTTCTCACCTTGTAGTCTGTTTTATATTTTTTTCCCTTTTGAATTCACTTCTCCCAGTTCTGTTTATCTGGCTTCTACTAAATGGATCTGGGTTGCTCTAAGTATTGATCTAAAAAAGAAGTAACTTCATGTCAGGATGTAGTTCCTGTGAGGAGGGAAGTATGGTCAACCTCGAGATCATGTTTCCAGAATGAGGCTGGATTACACACAAGGTGCCAGCTCTCTAATGATGCTAGATTAGACACAAGGTGCAAATTCCCAGATGATGCTGGATTACACACAAGCCAGGTGGAGTCGTCAGCTGTTCGTGTCCTCGTGGCTCTAGTAAAGGTTGAAAGAAAGCGTGCAACAGCCCTTGAGAATTTAGCTGAGTTCCTGAAGAAGCGAAAAGAGCAATCAGATGCTCTCTTCACCCATGCTAAAGAAGAGATGGAAGAAGCCAGAAATAATCTAGGAGAGGTAGAGCAGGCTAGGCATCTCCTGCTATCTAAAACTATTGTCCATACAAAATTTCCTTCATAGTAGCTAGGTTCAAATGTTTATCCAGTCAGCATGCCTGTTATGATGTCCGTGCATCTGCTGATGTGGCATGATTTTTTTCGGGTCATGTAATAACATCAATTACTTTCCAAACAATAACAGATGAAGCATTGGACATGGTATAGTTCACGCGCAAGCCCGACATTCCAAGTTCAACTTCCACATCAAACTCATGTTCACAGATATCTCCACATTCATACATAATGTCCACAACCATGATTCACTTCAAAGCCAAAAAAATTGAGGAGAGTTATGAATAAAGAAAAACCTCTAGTTCCTGCTACCAGTGCAAGCACAACAAATCAAGACCATGCGTAATTAATTATATTTTGGTCATTTTTTGTGTTCAAAAATTCCGGCCAGCTCGCGAAAGGACGTGTTGCCTGCACACGTGCAGATTCAATGAAGGCAGGCGGGGCAGTCTGAAGCTGGTTGCATGAGGCAAGGAGGCGTGTTTAGCTGGGCCTGCAGCGAGTGGGGCCCTCTTGGTCGGCGCGCCGGTTCAATGCTTGCCCTATAAGAGGTTGCATCCGTGTTAGAGCAATCACTCCCTCCAGTCCTTTTTTGTTTGCGTATAACAAAATCTCGTTTTCCATTCACATTTTACAAGTAAAATTCATGGACAAACTTTGACCCAAAATACGACGGGGACTAGTAAACCAGAATGGAGGTAGTAGTTTTTTTTAATCAAAGAAGGGTTTCCCCCTTCCGATTTTCATTACTGAAAACCAACATATAAATCTAAACCATAGTATTTTCCCTAGAACTACTAGGTTCAACATCTCACAACATAAACCCATACAACCATACGCCAAGGAGGTACGTAGTACTAGGAATTCCATTTTTGCTCCATACCAATCGTTCTAAAAACTACTTAGTACTTATAATGTGCCATTGAAAATCAGAACTCTTAACCCTGCTAAAAAATGATATTTTAAACGTGGCTACTCGATCTGTGGCAACTGGCGAGCCACCGCCTCCAAGTCGTTCACCTGTGGTCCCGACCATCAACTCCTACGGATCAAATTATCACGCGAGCTGACTATTCCTACAAAGGTGCGCTCCACCACGTACTTGGTATCCGCGAATGCAGCAATCGTGCACCTAGGGTTTTAGGGTTTACTTGTTAATGTTGCCTTTACGTAACACTCATGTGTGCGAGACAGCGAGAGACCGACTGCGTGCGTGCGCCTCTTCTCTTCGTATATGTACTCCACCGTTTGTCTGGTGTCCAAAAAATTATAATAACTACTAGCAATGTCCAATGCGTTGCCACACGATCAGAGTAGATTAATACATATTCACCGATTTGATAGAAAAAAGTCTAGTTTTGAAAGACGTATATCACTAAAAAATGTTCTGTTTCACTCAAAATATATTCCTTTGGCGGTTTTGATGAGGAATGTTGTTGGTTTCAAGATTCGAGAAGTGGTATATGTCTAATTTCTACTCTTACTAGCAAGATGCCCATGCGTTGCACGAAACATCAAGATCTTGTGAGAGAAAAGGATGAACGAGGGATGGCCTTATCTGCAAATGTGGAGAGGAGTGTGGGTAAATTGCCATAGTTTCATTTCTATCCGTCAGATATTGCAGGATGGCAGGCCCACCATCATCACGAACTTTGTTTTTTATCCCTACTCTTATAAAAGCATAGTCGGTGATGATCGTGTGCCTGCCATCCTGCAATATAGGTCGTCTGATCTATATTTGACGGATGGGAAGGAAACTATAGCAATTTTGCAAAAAAGATACACACACCCCTCTCCAGACTTGCAAATAAGGCCTTCCCTTGTTCAGCCTTTTCTCCCACAAGATAAACTACTCATACAAATGCATCTTCATGTTCCGTGCAACGCATGGGCATCTTGCTAGTTGTTGCAAAAAGCCCATGCGTGTGTGAGAGAGAGAGGCAGAGAGGAGGAGGATGGAGTGCATGTGTGACAAAGACATAAAGAGTGTGTGTGCGAGAGGTATCAGCTTAGAATGAGGCGATAGTGTGTGTGTGCATGATCGAGAGGGCGTGTCTCAAGAAGGGAAGAAAAATCTACATAGATACAAGGATCAGGAGAGAGACATGTATGCGATAGTGGAAGCACGAGTGTGCGGGTGTATAAACCTATCTAGAGGCTAGTCGATAAATGTTTGTGAGAGAAATACGAGTCGGGGGTGCGAAAGCGAGAGTTTTGTGTGTGAGAGAGAGACGGTAGTCGGGAAGGGGAGTGGAAGCAGAAGGTGTGTGTGAGAGAGAGGGGGGAGTTTGTTTGATAGGTAAACAAATGAATAATGTCTGTCTGGGATGGAGACGAAAAGGAGACCGAAACAAATGTTGTGTCTACAGGAGAGAGAGAGAGAGTAATTTTAGTGGTATGATTCATATCTAGAGACATATAGGGTGTGTGAGAGAATCCCATAGAGAGAAAGACAAAGTGAAAGACGAGTGGAGACTGTGTGTGTGGCGGTAAAAAATAAAGCTTAGGTACCTAGTGATACGAGAGAATGGTAGAGACGTGAGAGATAATGAAAACCGTGTAATGTATAATGATAGGGAGAGTGTGACACTTCTCAAGGGAGACGTCGAGAGACCATGTTTGTGAGGATAGTAGAAACATGAAGTGAGCGTGCGGGTGAGCTGGAGAAAAGAGAGTGATAGCTACATGAAGGAGCATGCATGCGAGAGAGATGGGCGTGAAAGGAGTGAACATAAAAGGGATTCAAATATTTCAATTCGAGATAATGATACATGTAATCCATACTCGAACCAAAATTGATCTATCAAACATGCATACTCATATGAATTCACGTGCATCTATGTTATTTAATATGTAGATATTATTGATCCATACATTTTAGTAGAACATAATTTGGTTTAATTTTTTGAATTCAACCTTATGATTTTGAGATCATTGTATTCATAAATCATATTATACATATAAAGGAGCAGAATTCTTGTTGTGCTTTTGAAAGTATATATATAAAAAATGATGTATATAGAATTTTATTCCAATCGAAAATGGATCCTTCCTGGAAAAAAATAGAATACAAACGGGATTCGAATTGAGTTAGCACGGTAAACATGCACTCTGCAAAAATTGAACGAAGCAGAGAAAGTCATAGTAACCGACCGAAACCAAAATCTGCGAGATGGAAATTACTACTGCCTATCCCTGCCATGCAAAGCCTATATGCTAGATTTCTATAGGTTTTGATAGGGGTAGGTTTCTAATTTCACTCAAACGTGACATAACCGCCTCTCACCGGGATTCATACACGGTGGGCGCCAAAACATAGTGTGTCCTCGGCCGAAATCGACTCCCTCCCCGATTCATACACGGTGGGCGCCAAAAACAAAGTCTCGTCGGCAAATATTTGGTGTATGCGAGATTACCGTCCTATCCCCAACTGACTAATATTGCTGTGATGTAGGAAATTTGAAATAGGGGCTAAGTTTGTAAATTTTCTCGCATTTGAGACAAGCGCGCCCTGAAGACATGGTTCCCCCTTCCTCTCCACCTCCATTTCCCCATTCATACTCCGTGGGCGCCAAAACAGCCTCTCCACCCTAGCCTCCTCTGTTCGCCACCCCATCTGCCGCCTTCCTCCTCCACCATGCCGGAGCTGATACCCCGACGCCGCCGTCCATTACAAGAGATCGACGTCTCTCATCCACGGCTTCGGACCGGGATCCTTGCATCTCGTCCTCTCGCTTCATCCCTGTCATCGTCCACCTTGCGGGCGCCGCTCCTACGACCGTCTCGTCCACCACGCCCCGCCGCCACCGTCTACCCTCCTAGATTTGCTTCCACGCCGCCGACAACCATCACTACCGCAGCACCGTCAAATTCTCAGCAGATGCATACACGGCGCCGCACCAAAGGCGGTACTCCTTCGTATCTGCTCAACTTATTTATCGCAGCAAGAAAATAGATCGCCACTGCTTTACTCTGATTTCTTGTCCATCACTTACTTGCTACTTGAAAGCAAACATTGTTTGTGAAGTTGCCTTTGTCCGGTTTGCACCTTCAGATCCGCCACGGCACGCTCAACACTATACTCCCAATGCTTATGGTTTCCCCCTCTTATATTCCACACTAGTTAAATCACAGTAGACTAAATTTCAAAATTGGGTCAGTCGATTTTCAGAGCTCGCCAGAGTTCGCCGGTGCAAACGAAGGGGCTCGGGTGGGGGCGGGGGTGGGGGTGGGGGTGGCGGAGGAACACATGCGGTGGGGGACGGTGGTCCAGCCGGCGGCCCGGGCTGTGTTCTGTATGGGAAGAATCAGAGACGAGGAATAAGAAGGGTTAGGAGACATAGGATCTTCATCCAGCCACCTGAAATGGTCGACTGACCCAAATGACAAAAGTCACGCGACTTGCATGCAGGCATGCCTATATATTCAGTACCATCATCGTACATGCTTAGCACTACTCCTCAATCCGTCAAGCTAAACAACGTGCCACTCATAATTCCAAACTTGTTGCTCAAGACGAATCTGATATGATGCTGATATTACTAAAAAAGATAACATTTAATTGGTCAGCTAATGTTCCTACTTTACTTTCTAAAAAGCACGTGCACCACATATAGAGAGACAGCAGGGAGTTGCTTTCTTAATGCGCTCTGGTTCATCATGCGTGGGCACTATGCAACGAACATTTTATATTCCAAAATCTGTTTGCTCTTCTTTAGCATGTTCCTCTTCCATTCTTCTTTAATAAATACTCTCTCCGTTCTTAAATACAAGTCTTTGTATAGATTCCACCATGGACTACATATGGAGCAAAATGAGTGAATCTACACTCTAAAATGTATCTGGATACATCTGTATGTGATCCATAGTGCAAATCTCTACCAAGACTTATATTTTGGAATAGAGGGAGTATGATAGTAGGACAGTATGTTCCTTGCAGTGAAGATGAGCAGGGACATTTGCAGTGTAGAGGTCTATACGGTCGGTTGGTATGGACACTTTCAACTCTTCGGGCCTCTTTGATTCCTAGGATTTTGTAAACATGGGAATATGATTTGTAGTGGCCTGCCCACTTGAATCCTATAAGAATAGCAAGGAAATGCGGGGAGCTGTGTCGCCTTTGAGAGTTACACTGATATTAACAGTACCACACCTTCAGTTGAAGAGAGCAGGTATCCGAAGCCTTTCTAGCTGTACCGGCAATACTAGCACATATATTCCAACAAGTTCCACTTTGCTGATTTTACTCTGATGCTTACGGTTTTCCCGTTATATCTACACTATGATCTGTGTAGCTGCTTTGTGTCGCACTAGAAGCAGTCCACTCTTGAAGCTAAACACCGCAATGACTTACAAAATTGGCATCAAGGCATTGAGTGCCATTCTGGATGCAATGAAACTCATAGGCTCCCCACCTGTTGATTCTTGTTCAGAATATGATCCTAATGACTATTCTAACCTCGAGGAGTCAAAGGCAGATGGCCTGTCCTGTTCACCCATCAAGGTGCATGTTCTAATTTGGCAAGGTTTTATTGATTTCGCGTATCTTGCATATGTTGTCTTGCATTTCTTCTACTTTGTTGCACCACCATCTGCTTAGTTTACTCATCATATATGTCGAGATGCCATGTCCATCCATTATCCATACATTTTCCATCTGTCATCATACCATGTTTTTCCACTCAAATGTTGTTCTTGTGCATCAGACATCAAAAAGGAAGAGGGTGATTGCCGAACCTGAAGGAGCACCAGCAAAGTCCTTGAAAAACGTGGTTGTGCCGGAGAAATCAGACAACACCCCACTTATATTGGCTGTACAACCAGTGACACAAAACGTAGGACCGACTCCAGCAGACTGTACCCATACTTCACTGGCCACATCACTAGCAGCACCACATAGGACCTGCACTCCAGCAAAAGGTATGCCGATTTCAGTTGCGATAGCACCAGCCGTACCATAGAAAAATCCCACTCGAGCAAAAAGTACAGAAAGTCCACCGGCCGAAGATCTATCCCAACTGCAGAGACGGTCAATTCCTATAGATTGGAACCCCATTCTAGTTATTCCCAGTTTAAAAGACAATGCTTTCAATGTTGTTAGGGACTACATGCATAAATTCCCATCATGGGAAGATTATAGTGAAGACAAACACCATTTTCACATCTTCCTGTCCCACTTACGTGTAAGTGTTATTATTCATGGTGATTATTTTCCTGGTTTCTGCTGATTGAACACATCAATGATTTACATTACATTGTTGTAACTAGACGAGGGTCAATCTGGATAGTCATGACCAGCAAAGCTTGCTTGCGCTTTTCAAGGAAGCATTGTAGCAGTATTGGTGTTACTTGAGGAAATCACACTTTGATGGCAAGTCTATAAATGAATTTCTCGTGAAGTCTCCTATGCTAAATTTAGCAGACATTGAATGGAAAAACCTTGTTATGCACTGGTCTCATTCTGAGGATGAGGTACTGTCTATGATATTGCATGACAATTTGAACTTCTACTTTTCTGCATGTGCCTTACAGATCTTTTTTGCAGGAAATCTGCTCGAAAAAGAATTCCGGTTTGAAAAGAAGGATATCACAAATATGTTGCCCGCTGCTTTGCCCTTGTTAGTACCTGTTGTCCTGTATCACTGCACTTGCATACATACCTGGTTCATTATGTGACAGCAATATGCGTGATAGCTTTCTTATCAATTGTTCTCTCCAAATTATCTTATCTATATGAATGGTTACATTAGTGTAGAATATATCCAATGCCAATGAAATATTTTAGCTCTGCATTGTTCTTGTAAGTACCTGCTGTCCTTTATCAGGGTACTTATACTAACAGGTAGTTGTTCATGTGCCATCACTCTTCAACTTATTTTCCTTTGCCGTACATTTTCTACACATAAGATATATATTTACTCTTACCATAAGGTTGGATAACACCGATGGTACTGAAGAAGTTTAGCTCTGCATTGCTCTTAGTTGTACCTTTTGCATGTATCGTTGTACTTACATTTATAGCTACTTTGTTATGTAGCATCACTCTTCATCTTATCTTAAATATTCTCCATTTTTTCTTATATTGTCACATCTATATTTACTCTTAACAAAATGGAGAATAAAGGCAATGCTTATGAAGAAGATTCTGTGGTAAACTTCTTGAATCCCCCCCCCCCATCAGCATGGACAAGGGCTTTATAGAGCCCGCCTTCACCAATAATGTAAGTTTGTCCTTCTCAAGCCTTCAAACTTTGTTGTGTATATTTGGTTAGGCATGACTGCAACAGCTGTTTATTTTTGGTGTTTGCATTAAATTGCATGTTTAAAGTTTATTATGTAGTCCATAAACAAAAGTTTATCCTTCTCAATTTAAGTTTTCAGTTGTACAACCAAGTTCCTTCTTCATACCATGTAAATTAAACTATACAGAGCTAGTGATCTTCTTTTGCACTGCATGTATGCTTCTGTTCTTGATCCGTAATCCAGTGGTGTGGTGAATCTACCCACTACAGCATAATGTCATATTCTGTAATGTCTTAACTATGAACAATGTCATATCATTCTACTATTATTTAAATTGTCTCTTTATTTGCCAATCTGAAATGGGATAAATTGATAGCACACTAACCATTGATACTTATGAGTTCTTGATCTGTAATCGAGTGGTGTCGTGAAGCTGCCAACTCCTTCACAATGTCATTTCCTGCCATGTCTTGACCTGAACAATACCATATTGTGTTAATGCAATTTTAAACTGTGTCACTTTATTGGTCAGTAAGAAATGTGATGAATTGTCAGCACTGATACTTTTATGTGCAAAACCTGTCATCTGTCTGCTTGTTTATCTTTCAGAGTGAGGAGGATATAAGTGTTAAACAAGCGCAATCTCATCAGCTTGCTCAGCTTCTTGCGCTGCAGCTCCCCAACAGGGCTAACCTTTCTTGAACTCTATTGAAGTGCTGTCAGTTTTGTATATTATTTTGTCGGCGTGTTTAGTTGCACTGGTGGCGATCTTTGATGCCCCGTGTATGTAATCTGCTGTCTTCTTGGGCTTTATTATCATAGTGGCGAACTTTGATGCCCAGTGGATTTAATATGCCATAATTTCTTCATTGTATAGTCTAGGTTTTTTCTTATTCATGAAGCTGCAGTTATTTTACTGTATATATATCCTGTCTTCGCAGTAAACCAACCAAACCGTAAAATTACGGTACATAATCGGGCCGTCATGCAATCACGATGTATGATCCGCATCATGGGCCCCATCATATTGGTCCTTTAGAAGCCCTAATGTAAACTGGACCACTAGTAGATTCGGGCCTTTAATAGGCCGAGTAAACTCCCGGCCCTCTTTTCGCAAGAAAACTCAATGGGCTTTTAGGAGGCCGAGAAGTAGGTTCAGCCTGAAACGTGCCCAACAGCTCACGTGCCGGCAGCAGCCCGAAATGGACCCCGGCCCATGATTGTGCCAATCAAACCGGGCCGTAGTTAGGCCCAACTATATGACGAGCTTTTAACAGGCCGGAATTAATATGGGGCCGAAATGTTAAACGAGCCCTTAACAGGCCGAAACTAATATCTGGCCGAATTACTAAATGGGCCTTTAGCAAGTGGGCCCAGAAGCATAGCGTCCAGTTGATGGGCCGAATCTGATATGGGCCATAATTTAGCCCAAATCCTCTTAAAGGGCCGGACCTGATCTGGGCAGTAATTTGGCCCAGAACATGGTAGGCTTTTAAGGGGACGGATCTCATATGGGCCATTGTTAGGCCCGGAACATGGCACGCCATTAATGGACCAGATCAAATATGGGTCAGCATTTGGCCCAAAACATGGCAACCAGTTAATGGGCCGGCCTACTAGGGTCCTCAAAATCTTGTGGGCCTACAGCTGGGCCGGCCCATTAATGTCGGCAAAATCTCATGGGCCTTTAGCTGGGCCGGCCCATTATGGTCCACAAAAATCTTGTGGGACTTCACCTGGGCCGGCCCATTATGGCCCGCAAAAATCTTGTGGGCCTTTACCTGGGCTGGCCCATTATGGCCTACGAAATCTTGTGGGCCTTTAGCTGGGCCAGCCCATTATGGTCCGCAAAATCTCATGGGCCTTTAGCTAGGACGGCCCATTTAAACTTTATGGGCCACTTTTGGGCCGGTCCACGTGTCAACATATCATAGGCGCACCTCGCCCATTGGATGAGTGACACTTGTGCCAATGCGGAGCTGACACGTGTTTCCGTCAACCAATCAGAATTTTACACGTGGAAAATCCCCATTGGTCCGGGCTGTTAACGGGTTATCGGATCGAAAACCAGACCCGATAGCTTAATGGCGTTCCGTTATGGTGGATACCACGTGTCGGTCACCCTTGACGAAAGCACTTCTGTGACGCGCGATTTTTCATCATGGAAGTGGACACTTCCGTGATGATAATCTTGGTAATGTCATGTAACACTTCTACGACATCACAGGTATGACTATCTTGATTCTGTCATAAAATTGTCATGGACGTACATGCATGACAGAAAACGTGACCTACTGTGACAAACACGTATCATCACGGAAGTGTAATTTTTTGTAGTGTCTATTGGAAATATGCCCTAGAGGCAATAATAAAATGGTTCGTATTATATTTGCTTGTTCATGATAATTGTCTGTTGTTCATGCTTTAATTGTATTAACCGGAAACCGTAATACATGTGTGAATACATAGATGACAACATGTCCCTAGTGAGCCTCTAGTTGACTAGCTCGTTGATCAATAGATGGTTATGGTTTCCTGGCCATGGACATTGGATGTTGTTGATAATGGGATCACATCATTAGGAGAATGATGTGATGGAAAAGTCCCCAGTCCTAAGCGTAGCACAAGATCGTGTAGTTCATTTGCTAAAGATTTTCTAATGTCAAGTATCATTTCCTTAGACCATGAGATTGTGCAACTCACGGATACCGTAGGAATGCTTTGGGTGTACCAAACGTCACAACGTAACTAGGTGATTATAAAGGTGCACTACATGTATCTCCGAAAGTGTCTATTGGGTTGGCACGAATCGAGACTGGGATTTGTCACTCTGTATGACAGAGAGGTATCTCTTGGCCCACTCGGTAATGCAACATCATAATGAGCTCAGTTTGACTAAAGAGTTAGTCACGGGATCATGCATTATGGAACGAGTAAAGAGCCTTGCCAGTAACGATATTGAACAAGGTATGGGGATACCGACGATCGAATCTCGGGCAAGTAACATACCGATAGACAAAGGGAATTGTATACAGGATTGATTGAATCCCCGACAGCGTGGTTCATCCGATTAGATCATCGTGGAACATGTGGGAGCCAATATGGGTATCCAGATCCCTCTATTGGTTATTGGCCGGAGAGGTGTCTCGGTCATGTCTGCATGGTTCCCGAACCCGTAAAGTCTACACACTTAAGGTTCGGTGACGCTAGAGTTGTAACGGGAATAGTATGTGGTTACCGAAGGTAGTTCGGAGTCCCGGATGAGATCCTAGATGTCACGAGGAGTTCGGTAATGGTCCGGAGGTGAAGATCGATATATTGGACAAAGTGTATTGGAGTCCGGAAGTGTTTCGGGGGTACCAGGCTATGGCCAGCATGACCGAAAGGTGTTTCGGGAGCCCCGGCAAGTGTTGTAGGGCCTCATGGGCCAAGGGGAGGGGGCAAATCAGCCCACTAAGGGGCTGTGTGCCCCCACACCCTTTTTCCCATGTTACTTGGGGAGGTGGGGCGCCTCCACCTGGATTGGGAGGCAAGCCTCTACCTACTTGGCTTGGGGGGCAAGTCTCCCTAGGGTTTCCCTAGGGAGATCCAATCTGCCCTAGCCGCCGCCCCCTACGGGAAACCCTAGAGGGCCTCCCCTTCTCCCTTCCCCTATATATAGTGAGGGGGTGGGAGGGAAGCCATACACTCCCCCTGGCGCAACCCTCCCCCTCTCCAACTCCTCCTCTTCCGTAGTGCTTGGCGAAGCCCTGCCGGAGAACCACGAGCTCCTCCATCACCACGCCGTCGTGCTGCTGGAGTTATCTCTCAACTTCTCCTCTCCCCTTGCTGGATCAAGAAGGAGGAGACGTCCCCGGGCTATACGTGTGTTGAACACGGAGGCGTTGCCCGTTCGGCGCTAGATCGGATCTTCCACGATTTGAATCGCCGCGAGAACGACTCCATCAACCGCGTTCTTGTAACGCTTCCAATTAGCGATCTTCAAGGGTATGAAGATGCACTCCCTCTCTCTCTCTCTCATTGCTAGCATCTCCTAGATTGATCTTGGTGACACCTAGGAAAATTTTGAGTTATTACTACGATCCCCAATAGTGGCATCAGAGCTAAGTCTATGCATAGATTCTTTGCATGAGTAGAACACAAAGTAGTTGTGGGCAATGATTTGGTCGATTTGCTTACCGTTACTAGTCTTATCTTGATTCAGTGGCATTGTGGGATGAAGCGGCCCGGACCAACCTTACACATACGCTTACGTGAGACTGGTTCCACCAGTAGACATGCACTTGATGCATAAGGTGGCTAGCGGGTGTCTGTCTCTCCCACTTTAGTCGGATCGGATTCGATGAAGAGGGTCCTTATGAAGGGTAAATAGCAATTGGCATATCACCGTTTTGGATTTTGCGTAGGTAAGAAACATTCTTCCTATAAACCCATAGCAGCCATGTAAAACATGCAACAACAATTGGAGGACGTCTAACTTGTTTTTGCAGGGTATGCTATGTGATGTGATATGGCCAAAAGGATGTGATGAATTATATATATGTGATGTATGAGATTGATCATGTTCTTGTAATAGGATTCATGACTTGCATGTCGATGAGTATGATAACCGGCAGGAGCCATAGGAGTTGTCTTACTTTATTGTATGACGTGCGTGTCAATGAAAAATGCCATGTAATTACTTTACTTTATTGCTTACCGTTAGCCATAGTAGTATCAGTAATAGTTGGTGAGACAACTTCATGAAGACACGATGATGGAGATCATGATGATGGAGATCATGGTGTCATGCCGATGACGAAGGTGATCATGCCGCACCTCGAAGATGGAGATCAAAAGGCGCAAGATGATATTGGCCATATCATGTCACTTTATGATTTGCATGTGATGTTTATCATGTTTGCATCTTATTTGCTTAGAACAACGGTAGCATAAATAAGATGATCTCTCACAAAATTTCCCCTAACTGTGCACCGTTGCAAAGGATCGTTATTTCGAAGCACCACGTGATGATCGGGTGTGATAGATTCTAGCGTTCGCATACAACGGATGTAAGCCATATTTACACATGCGAAACACTTAGGTTAACTTGACGAGCCTAGCATGTACAGACATGGCCTCGGAATAGAAGAGACCGAAAGGTCGAACATGAGTCATATAGTAGATGTGATCAACATGAAGATGTTCACCGTTGATGACTAGTCCGTCTCACGTGATGAGCGGACACGGCCTAGTCGATTCGGATCATGTATCACTTAGATGAATAGAGGGATGTCTATCTAAGTGGGAGTTCATTAATAATTTGATTAGATGAACTTAATTATCATGAACTTAGTCTAAAGTGTGATTTACGATCTATCCTGTAGATACAATGGCCTACACCAATGTTGCCCTCAACTTCAACGCGTTCCTAGAGAAAACCAAGCTGAAAGACGATGGTAGCAACTATACGGATTGGGTCCGTAACTTGAGGATCATCCTCATAGCTGCCAAGAAAGCATATGTCCTTGAAGCACCGCTAGGTGAAGCACCCAATTTCCCAGCAACTCAAAATGTTATGAACGCATGGCAGTCGCGTAGTGATGATTACTCCCTGGTTCAGTGCGGCATGCTTTACATCTTAGAATCGGGGCTCCAAACGCGTTTTGAGCAGCATGGAGCATATGAGATCTTCCAAGAGCTGAAAATGGCTTTCCAAGCTCATGCCCGAGTCAAGAGATATGAATTCTCTGACAAGTTCTACAGTTGTAAGATGGAGCAAAACAGTTCTGTCAGCGAGCATATACTCAAAATGTCTGGGTTGCACAACCGCTTGTCTTAGCTGGGAGTTAATCTTCCATATGACTCGGTCATTGATAGGATCCTCCAGTTGCTTCCACCTAGCTATAAGATCTTTGTGTTGAACTACAATATGCAAGGGATGGAGAAGTCCATTCCTGAGTTACATTCAATGCTGAAATTAGCGGAGGGGAAATCAAAAAGGAACAACAAGTGTTGATGGTGAATAAGACCACTAGTTTCAAGAAAGGCAAGGGTAACAAGAACTTCAAGAAGGACGGCAAGGGAATTGCCGCACCCGGTAAGCCAATTGCCGGGAAGAAGCCAAATAATGGACCCAAGCCTGAGACTGAATGCTTTTATTGCAAGGGAAATGGTCACTGGAAGCGAAACTGCCCCAAGTACTTAGCGAGTAAGAAGGCCGGCAACACCAAAGGTATATATGATATACATGTTGTTGATGTGTACCTTATCAGCACTCGTAGTAGCTCCTGGGTATTTGATACCGGTGCGGTTGCTCATATTTGTAACTCAAAACAGGAGCTGCGGAATAAGCGGAGACTGGCAAAGGACGAGGTGACGATGCACGTCGGGAATGGTTCCAAGGTCGATGTGATTGTCGTCGGCACGCTGCCTCTACATCTATCTTTGGGATTAGTTTTAAACCTCAACAATTGTTATTTAGTACCGGCTTTGAGCATGAACATTGTATCAGGATCTCGTTTAATGCGAGATGGCTACTCATTTAAACCCGAGAATAATGGTTGTTCTATTTATATGAGGGATATGTTTTATGGTCATGCCCCGGTGGTCAATGGTTTATTTTTATTGAATCTCGAACGTGATGCTACACATATTCATAGTATGAATGCCAAAAGATGTAAGGTTGGTAATGATAGTCCCACATACTTGTGGCACTGCCGCCTTGGTCACATTGGTGTCAAACGCATGAAGAAACTTCATGCAAATGGAATTTTGGAGTCTCTTGATTATGAATCATTTGACGCATGTGAACCATGCCTCATGGGCAAAATGGCCAACACTCCGTTCTCCGGAACAATGGAGCGAGCAACCAATTTATTGGAAATCATACATATTGATGTGTGCGGTCGAATGAGCGTTGAGGCTCGTGGTGGCTATCATTATGTTCTTAGCCTTACTGATGAATTAAGTAGATATGGGTATGTCTACTTAATGAAACACAAGTCTGAGACCTTTGAAAGTTCAAGGAATTTCAGAGTGAGCTAGAGAATCAACGTGATAGGAAAATAAAGTTCTTACAATTAGATCGTGGAGGGGAATATTCGAGTCACGAGTTTGGCACACACTTAAGGAAATGTGGAATTGTTTCACAACTCACGTCGCCTAGAACACCTCAGCGTAAAGGTGTGTCCGAACGTCGTAATCGCACTCTATTGGATATGGTGCGATCTATGACGTCTCTTACCGATCTACCGCTATCATTTTGGGGTTATGCTTTAGAGACTGCCGCATTCACTTTAAATAGGGCTCCGTTGAAATCCTTGAGACGACACCGTATGAATTATGGTTTGGAAAGAAACCTAAGCTGTTGTTTCTGAAAGTTTGGGGATGCGATGCTTATGTCAAGAAACTTCAACCAGAAAATCTCAAACCCAAGTCAGAAAAATGCGTCTTCATAGGATACCCCAAGGAAACTATTGGGTATACCTTCTACCTCAGATCCGAAGGCAAGATCTTTGTTGCCAAGAATGGATCCTTTCTAGAGAAAGAGTTTCTCTCGAAAGAAGTAAGTGGGAGGAAAGTAGAACTTGATGACGTACTACCTCTTGAACCAGAAAGTAGCGCAGCTCAGGAAGATGTTTTTGTGGTGCCTGCACTGACTAGAGAGGAAGTTAATGATGATGATCATGAAACTTCGGATCAAGGTGCTACTGAACTTCGTGGTCCACAAGGACACGTTCCGCACCAGAGTGGTACGGCAACCCTGTCCTGGAAATCATGTTGTTAGACAACAGTGAACCTTTGAACTATGAAGAAGCGATGGCAGGCCCGGATTCCAACAAATGGCTTGAAGCCATGAAATCCGAGATAGGATCCATGTATGAAAATGAAGTATGGACTTTGACAGACTTGCCCGATGATCGGCAAGCCATAGAGAATAAATGGATCTTTAAGAAGAAGACTGACGCGGATGGTAATGTGACCATCTATAAGGCTCGACTTGCTAAGGGTTATCGACAAGTTCAAGGGGTTGACTACGATGAGACCTTCTCACCCGTAGCGAAGCTGAAGTCCGTCCGAATCATGTTAGCAATTGCCGCATTCTACGATTATGAGATATGGAAAATGGACGTCAAAACGACATTCCTTAATGGTTTCCTTAAGGAAGAATTGTATATGATGCAGCCAGAAGGTTTGGTCGATCCTAAGAATGCTGACAAGGTATGCAAGCTCTAGCGCTCCATCTATGGGCGGGTGCAAGCATCTCGGAGTTGGAACATTTGCTTTGATGAAATGATCAAAGCGTTTGGGTTTATGCAGACTTATGGAGAAGTCTGTGTTTACAAGAAAGTGAGTGGGAGCTCTGTAGTATTTCTCATATTATATGTGGATGATATACTATTGATGGGAAATGATATAGAACTTTTGGAAAGCATAAAGGCCTACTTGAATAAGTGTTTTTCAATAAAGGATCTTGGAGAAGTTGCTTACATATTAGGCATCAAGATCTATAGAGAATTAGTGATAGATCGAGATGCCTCATTGGTCTTTCGCAAAGCACATACCTTGACAAGATATTGAAGAAGTTCAATATGGATCAGTCCAAGAAGGGGTTCTTACCTGCATTGCAAGGTGTGAGATTGAGCATGGCTCAATGCCCGACCTCGGCAGAAGATAGAGAAAAGATGAGTGTCATCCCCTATGCCTCAGCCATAGGGTCTATTATGTATGCCATGATGTGCATCAGACCTGATGTGAACCTTGCCGTAAGTTTGGTAGGGAGGTACCAAAGTAATCCCGGCATGGAACACTCGACAGCGGTCAAGAATATCCTAAAGTACCTGAAAAGGAATAATGATATGTTTCTTATTTATGGAGGTGACGAAGAGCTCGTCGTAAAGGGTTACGGCGATGCTAACTTTGACACAGACCTGGATGACTCCAAGTCACAAACCGGATACGTGTACATTTTGAATGGTGGGGCAGTCAGCTGGTGCAGTTGCAAGCAAAGCGTCGTGGCGGGATCTACATGTGAAGCGGAGTACATAGCAGCCTTGGAGGCAGTACAGGAAGCAGTCTGGATGAAAGAGTTCATCACCGACCTAGGAGTTATCCTCAATGCATTGGGCCCGATGACTGCGTTCTGACAATACTGGAGCCATTGCCCTTGCCAAGGAGCCCAGGTTTCACAAGAAGACCAGGCATATCAAGCGTCGCTTCAACTCCATTAGTGAATATATTCAAGATAGAGACATAGATATTTGTAAAGTGCATACATATCTGAATATCGCAGATCCGTTGACTAAACCTCTTCCACGAGCAAAACATGATCAACACCAGAACTCTATGGGTGTTCGATTCATCACAATGTAACTAGATTATTGACTCTAGTGCAAGTGGGAGACTATTGGAAATATGCCCTAGAGGCAATAATAAAATGGCTATTATTATATTTCCTTGTTCATGATAATTGTTTGTTGTTCATGCTTTAATTGTATTAACCGGAAACCGTAATACATGTGTGAATACATAGATGACAACATGTCCCTAGTGAGCCTCTAGTTTACTAGCTCGTTGATCAATAGATGGTTATGGTTTCCTGACCATGGACATTGGATCTTGTTGATAACGGGATCACATCATTAGGAGAATGATGTGATGGACAATACCCAATCCTAAGCATAGCACAAGATTGTGTAGTTCGTTTGCTAAAGCTTTTCTAATGTCAAGTATCATTTCCTTAGACCATGAGATTGTGCAACTCCCGATACCGTAGGAATGCTTTGGGTGTACCAAACGTCACAACGTAACTGGGTGACTATAAAGGTGCACTATAGGTATCTCCAAAAGTGTATGTTGGGTTGGCACGAATCGAGACTGGGATTTGTCACTCTGTATGATGGAGAGGTATCTCTGGGCCAACGTGGTAATGCATCATCATAATGAGCTTAGTTTGACTAAAGAGTTAGTCATGGGATCATGCATTACGGAACAAGTAAAGAGACTTGCCGGTAACGAGATTGAACAAGGTATGAGGATACCGACGATCGAATCTCGGGCAAGTAACATACCGATAGACAAAGGGAATTGTATACGTGATTGATTGAATCCCCGACATCGTGGTTCATCCGATGAGATCATCGTGGAACATGTAGGAGCCAATATGGGTATCCAGATCCTGCTATTGGTTATTGGCCGGAGAGGTGTCTCGGTCATGTCTGCATGGTTCCCGAACCCGTAGGGTCTACACACTTAAGGTTCAGTGATGCTAGAGTTGTAATGGGAATAGTATGTGGTTAACGAAGCTAGTTCGGAGTCCCGGATGAGATCCCAGACGTCACTAGGGGTTCCGGAATGGTCCGGAGGTGAAGATTGATATATTGGACGAATGGTATTAGAGTCCGGAAGTGTTCTGGGGGTACCAGGCTATGGCCAGCATGACGAAAGGTGTTTCGGGAGCCTCGACAAGTGTTGTAGGGCCTCATTGGCCAAGAGGAGGGGGAAACCAGCCCACTAAGGGGCTGTGCACCCCCACACCCTTTTTACCACGTTACATGGGGAGGTGGGGCGCCTCCACCTGGCTTGGGAGGCTAGCCTCCACCTGCTTGGCTTGGGGGGCAAGTCTCCCTAGGGTTTCCCTAGGGAGATACAATCAGCCCTAGCCGCCTCCCCCTATCACCTTCCCCCTATATATAGTGAGGGGGTGGGAGGGCAGCCATACCCTTCCCCTGGCGCAGCCCTCCCCCTCTCCAACTCCTCCTCCTCCTCTTCCGTAGTGCTTGGCGAAGCCCTGCCAGAGAACCACGAGCTCCTCCATCACCATGCCGTCATGCTGCTAGAGTTCTCCCTCAACTTCTCCTCTCCCCTTGCTGTATCAAGAAGGAGGAGACGTCCCCGGGCTGTATGTGTGTTGAACTTTGAGGCGTCATCCATTCGGCGCTAGATTAGATCTTTCGCGATTTGAATCGACGCGAGTACGACTCCATCAACCGCGTTCTTGTAACGCTTCCGCTTAGCGATCTTCAAGGGTATGAATATGCACTCCCTCTATCTCTCTCTCTCTCTCTCTCTCTCTCTCTCTCTCTCTCGTTGCTAGCATCTACTAGATTGATCATGGTGACATGCAGGAAAATTTTGAATTATTACTACAATCCCCAACATCCTCCCCCCTCGATATAGTATGCCTCTCGCATCACCTCCTAGTTGCATCCCTCTCTCTCTATCCTTCTCCCTGGGCCTTATTTGCTTCTAACACATACATGCATGTATACTGATCGATCTCCCTACATATACCTAGGTCGGCTTTAACTATTTTCGCCCAACCCTCGATTGACGTACCTCACAAGTTATGTCTCTCCTTTCTCTGACAAAGGACGACCGGTATTCCTATGTAGTTACGTCTTCTTACCATAGGCATATCATCCCCCATCATTCGTGCATGCCTCCTGACCCATCTCTCACATGCATGTGCACAGACAGGCAGCCATCCCCTCTCTTATTGATATTGCTAGCGTGCCCTCCGTTTGTCTAGCAAGCCTCACCCACCATTTGTTAGAAGAAACTCCACCACCAACCCCTCCGACACTCTAGCTCTGTCTCTCTCCCAACCTTATTCCTCTCCTACACATATGCATGGATGTCGATCGATCTCCCTCAATACATAAGGTAGGTCTCTCTCCTCCTCCACACATATACCAGCCATTGTACCTCTATACTTAATTAGGTCTCCCTCCCCCCCACACACACCGATAGTCGAGCACTGTAGGTAGGTATTCATGCCACAGAGACAAACTGCACATGTCCCCTCTCACGTTCCAGTAGGCCAGCCACCCTATATCTTTGACGTGGGCACACACAAAATCAATGGCACTCTTTATTGACCGCACACACACATCATCCCTCTCTTCGATTCTATGGATACCTCAAGCCGATGATACCTCCACTATCTTCTCATGGATCGCCCCGTCTATATATATGATATATCCAAGACTCTATTTCACGCACATTGCGTATGTTACATTTTTTGATTGAAATATCATCCACATATATTGCTTGTCTATTTCTCAACCCCCCCCCCAAAAACACTCATGAACCCACACACTATATCTCTCTATGTTTGTATCTCTCTCACACAACCCCACGTAGGTGGCATATGTACACGAAGAATAGGTGCACGTACTCACGCTTCGTGCCCAGCCACACCTGCACGGGTACACGATGGAGCTCATTTCTGTACGAAATGGCAGCCCACGTGCTAATTTGAACGTGTGTAGTGGTTGTTTACCTACGGAGGTCATGTACCACGCGTGCACGAAACAAAGTTCGACTTGATGCGTTGACGCGTTATTTTTAAATAAAGTTATATCGCTCAATGGCACATACACAGAATATAAAACCATTTTATGGAGAAAAAGGTAGTCCGCTCCACTATATACAATGGAGCCTGCCTGCCAGGGTTTGTCTCTCTTCATAGTATCTCAAACAAGGCGGCGGTGGCCTCTCTCTCTCTCACCGTTGGTCAATGATCCGGTTGCATCCCGTCCTCCAGCGGAAAGGGACGATGTGCACCATTTCTCCGTTCGACTGCACTGAGGTAGCACGTCCCAATCTGCGGTACCCGCCGTTCTCTCTGACCAAGCTCCGGTGCGGTAGGGCCTACGCCACCTGCTCGCTGCCACAGTATGGGCAGATCCCGCCCGCCGCCGCTCTCCTGGTTACATCTCGACGACCCCCAGGTATCCCCTCCGGCCTTGCTCCACTGCTCGTCTTCCCACATTGCCGCATGTGGAAAATCTTGCATGTGTATCTTCCATAGTTCTTTGCCCAAAAACGTAGCTCCTCCGGCGTACTTTCCATATTGCAATCTCATCCTCACACAATTTTAGACAAACAAAACCGTGTTGTTATCTTCCCTTAGGACAAGGAATGTGCTTCTTTTTTGTCGTCGTATGTGTCATCAACTGTTATTGCCCAATAATTGTTTCCTTTCTACCTATTTTTCGCAAATAGGGCTATCCATTTCACCTCGTTGCTATTGCGACCTTTTGGTGAACTGCACACATATCACTTTTTTCTTAAGAGTGTTTTGTGTAGTTGTACTAAAATGTCACACGAGCAACGTCTCTACATTTCAGTGCGACTGCACAATGGGATATTGGTTTTGCTCTATCCTCCTCATCCAACTCCGAGCCTAATCTTCTCCAACTATTATCTTAATCTTCTCCAACTAGTTAGTCTTAAGAGAGACTACAAAGGTGACCGGCTTCTATTTGTGTGTTTATTGTTTCATCAACAGTCCTCTATTATTGTAATCACACTTAATATCTTTGGAACAGGGACTCTCAGCTCTATTTTAGTGGAACTGCACAAAATGATCGGAATGTTGCATGCTCCAGATAGCTCCTTTTTTCCCAACATGCCTTGTTGATTTAGACAGAGCTGGGGGACGTTGCTGCCGATGAAAGCATGGATCAATTTTAATTTAACACCTTCTCACAACTTTGTCTTCAGTTGTGATGTAAATATTAGCTCTGATCTTGATAGAGGCGAGGGTCCCGATCTTTCGATGAGATGATAACTATCGATTTTGTGGAGACGACTTTGACGATCCGACTACAAACGTGCAAGACATTCCGCCTTAGCAATCGCTAAACCAATCTCCTGAGGTTACTGACGATGCCGGAAGCACGGTCAGCCTGACCATGAAGGTCTATTCCTGCAAGCAATCGAAGAACGAACAAGAATATGATAAAGCAATCTAAATATTGAGAATATATATGAAGTATTGATAATGGTGGGGATCCGTAAGCGGTCTTGGTCTGGTCGTTGGACACAAACAAAGTACACGAAGTTGCAATGGCTAACTTTTAATTAAACAAATACCGAGGAAAAAGCTACTAGATGGATCTACTTATATAGGAGCAAGGGGTGGTGGCCAAGGAGGTGGGAGGACGTCCCAAGGCAGCCTAAAACTAACCCTCATGGGCCCAAGTGGAGGTGATGCAACACCTTTGGGCTTATAGTTTGACTCGGATTCTGCTGCAACGTCAGGTTGTTTCGTCCATAACTCAAGGCTCTGGACCAATTTGAAGGTGAATCCAATTGTGTTGGAAAGAACACAAAATCTACTTTCAAACAAAAAAATCACCCAATTCAGAGTCCGTATGAAAAAGTTGTTGGCGTTTTGAGTCAGGTATGTCTGTGCAGTCCGAATCTGAATCCAAAACGTGAGAGACTTGGATTCTATCTTCTCTTGGCCCAAAAGTGACATGAGAGGACTTTTTGAATAGCACCTAAACTTCTCTTTTTCCCTTATCTTCATATGTGGATTGTACAAATGTCCCATACACCTGCAATTAGACATGGCACAAAAGTTTGTGAAGTATTTTTGTCCTGGATGACATAAATAAATTATTGCATAGTTTGCATTAGAAATCACCTCACAAATATACATGTATGCAATATTTTTGGTCGTATCCAAGGTAGTCATGTCCTGATCATCCTCTCCTTCTTGAAAACAAAGCCGTCCTCGGCGTTGCTTAATCTGAAATGTGGCTAACAAAAGAGACAAGGTGTACGTGTTGTATATGTATATGTCATCCATTTTTACTTCCCTTGGTTTTGCACAAATGACACACGTATACATGAGTAATTTTCACAGTTCATAAAATCTGAAGCCGAAATATTATCACAAGAAGTAGAAGGCATGAAAATATTGCAATTCAGTTTGCACATATAAGTGAAGCTCTTATTCATATCAAAGGATTGGCAATGTTCATCATTAAACCAACCCAACATTGGTGAATAAACCTTACTTGCATCAAATTTACATGCTACAACATGCTTAAATAAGAAAACATGCAATAAGTCATTTGACACAGAATCGTCACCAAGATTAGAGGTCATATCAAAAATGATTAAACATTGGTTCTTTTGCATCAACAGTTAATTCAATGGGTGCACTCAAAATTGTTGGTAGTTAGTTGTTTGATCACATAACGCATTCATGACAGTAACAAGATTCTCTAAAATAGGTGGTGTGCTCAAATCAAGAGGTAACTCAACACATGATGCATTCAAGTTAACTAGGCATGCATCATTCTCATGTGAAGTTATATCATCAATACCTTTACTGTTACCTTGTCGCAAAGATGTAGCTGATGTAGGTACGGACGTTGACAATGTACCATACTCTTGAGATGATGTCGCGCTCACAATCCAAGGTGGGGCTGCTCTAGTAGGTGCAATGGTGGAGGAACCAACCGGCGGTGGTGAGCATGAACTGGAATAGTAGTTGTTGTAGTCACCCAATGCATCCTCCTGTATCTGTCTCTCAAAGGTACTAGCACGAACATACATACCAGTAATGCAACGAGGAATATATTGAAATCTTGCCTGAATATCATGGTTCAAACCACCAAAAAATCTATTCATTGTATCATCCTCAGATTCTTCTATGTCACAATGATGCATATAAGATTTGAACTCTTGGTAGTAAGCATGAACAGTGTTGTTGCCTTGTTTAAATTGTTTAAATTTGTGAAGCAATTCACGATGATAATAAGGAGGGAAAAATTGTTGTCTCAATACTGATTTCAAATCTTTCCAAGTTGTGGATTGGTTATCAATGTTTTTCTTACAATGCACACTCCACCAAACAGAAGCAAAACCAGTAAATGCTCTAGTGGCAGCTCGTACTCTCAAGTTCAGAAAAGTCATGGTGAATAAACACTTGTTCTACTTCAAGCTCCCAAGCTAGATACATAGCAGGATTAAATCTACCCTCAAATGATGGTAAAGAGATAACCTGAACATGTGCTTGTGTGTGTTGTACCAACTCTCGTGATGGTGAAGATGTGTCCGTCGTCCAAGAAATTCTATCTATGGAACCTGTCATGATTAGTATAAACAAGAAACAAAATTCAAGAATAATGTTACTATAAACTACTAGGGTGTGGTGGTAAAGCGCTCACAGTAAAGCAAAATATCAATATCTTACAAGTTCTTACCAAGCAGCAGGTGGTGACAGGCAACCAACGGTGTCAAATAACTCCGAAGATTGAGTAAAGCGATTGCTAGGGGAACGTATGTATACACAGTGTAGAAATAAGTGGATCGTGGAAGGCTTAAATATATGGTAGCAAAAGATTAGCAATAATCAATTCAGAGATGCAATGTTGAATAAACGCTCAACGACATTACTGTGCTGGTCCTAGGCTAGACCGAACTAGAGACGCGAGCCTAGAACACTAATGAGGTCACGCCATAGCACAACAAGCATCAATAAAGGATACAAAGTAGCTCTGGACAGCAAGATATAAGTGAAGATCACAATAGCAGTAAAGATAATGATGTGAAACAACAGCCAAGCAGGATATATCAACAACTTTCTCTTCAACTTTCCTCTAGAAAAGTTTGTGCCAATTTTTTGATAGTTTTTTTCAACAATGATACTGACTCAAGCTTTCAAACGGAAAAGGAATCACTCAATTCTGAGTTGATATGAGGAGTCAAAAAATTCGAAAACTGGAATAAGCTGTGTTCGTGAACTTCGGAGAGCAAAAAGACCTATTTATAAGCCGATTTTCCGGTGCCAAATATTGAACTAACTTCTGTAACTATTTTGATGCGGCTCGTCGCTAGCTTTCATTTGAGTACTTGCGGAGCCAAAACGGACTTCATGTGAGGAAGTTATGCATGTTTTACTGAACAGTGCACAAAACAGATTCCAATCCGAATTCAACTACGAGATTGAGTCTAGATAGATCCGAATTTTGTTTTTTTTCTTCTCTCTTTTTTTTCCTCACAATTTTTCTTTTTCTTTCTCTTTTTCTCTGACTTTTTTTTTACTTTTTTTCTCTTGTTTTTTCTCTCTCTCTTTTTTTCTCTCTCCCTCTTTCCAAAACAAACTAGATAAGATGCAGATTGGATCAAGCGAAGATGAGAACGACCTTAACTATGATTATGACAATGAATGGTGGGTAGCATGTGGTGGAAATTGATGGATGGGTGCTAGACAGTGGAAGGGATAACGATGCAGCGGCGGTGTGACTAATATGAACAGAACTCGAAACTCTAAACGAACTAGACACTAAGACCAGCAATTCGACACGACGATGCAACCGATAATTCAACTATGCAAGCAACGAAAATAAAATTGCAAAGGCTTAGACTGGCTTGGACAAAGGAGAATAGATCTAACTTTTTGTGGCTTTTTCTTGGACAATAGGTAAGAAAATAAATCTAATCTAGGAAAAACTAGAAATTCTCACCGAGCAACCTGAAAACTGATACCACTTCATAGAGGCGAGGGTCCCGATCTTTCGATGAGATGATAACTATCGATTTGGTGGAGACGCTTTGATGATCCGACTAAAAACGTGCAAGACATTGCGCCTTAGCAATCGCTAAACCAATCTCCTGAGGTTACTGACAGTGCCGGAAGCACGGTCAGCCTGACCACGAAGGTCTATTCCTGCAAACAATCGAAGAATGAGCAAGAATATGATAAAGCAATCTAAATATTGCGAATATATATGAAGTATTGATAATGGTGGGGATCCGTAAGTGGTCTTGGTCTGGTCATTGGACACAAGCGAAGTACACGAAGTTGCAATGGCTAACTTTTAACTAAACAAATCCCAAGGGAAAAGCTACTAGATGCATCTACTTATATAGGAGCAAGGGTTGGCGGCCAAGGAGGTGGGAGGACTTTGATGCGTCTCCGTCGTATATACTTTTCCAAACATTTTTTCCCTTGTTTTGGACTCTAACTTACATGATTTGAATGGAACTAACCCAGACTGACGCTGTTTTCAGCAGAATTGCCATGGTGTTATTTATGTGCAGAAACAAAGGTTCTCGGAATGACCTGAAACTTCACGGAACATCTTTTTTGGAAATAATAAAAAATCCTTGCAAAAGATGAAGATGAGGGGTCCCACACCCTAGCCACGAGGGTGGGGGCGCGCCCCCTACCTCGTGGGCCCCCTGGAGCACCTCTGACCTCAACTCCAACTCTATATATTTTCTTTCGGGGAGAAAAAAAATTAGATTGAAGGATACATCGCGTTTTACGATACGGAGCCGCCGCCAAGCCCTAAAACCTCTCGGGAGGGCTGATCTGGAGTCTGTTCGGGGCTTCGAAGAGGGGAATCCGTCACCATCGTCATCATCAACCTTCCTCCATCACGAATTTCATGATGCTCATCGTCGTGTGTGAGTAATTCCATCATAGGCTCTGGACGGTGATGGGTTGGATGAGATTTATCATGTAATCGATTTAGTTTTGTTAGGGTTTGATCCCTATTATCCACTATGTTCTGAGATTGATGTTGCTATGACTTTGCTATGCTTAATGCTTGTCACTAGGGCCCGAGTGCCATGATTTCAGATCTGAACCTATTATGTTTTCATCAATATATGAGAGTTCTTGATCCTATCTTGCAAGTCTAGTCACCTATTATGTGTTATGATCCGTTAACCCCGTAGTGACAATAATCGGGATACTTACCGGTGATGACCGTAGTTTGAGGAGTTCATGTATTCACTATGTGTTAATGCTTTGGTCCGGTACTCTATTAAAAGGAGGCCTTAATATCCCTGAGTTTCCGCTAGGACCCCGCTGCCACGGAAGGGTAGGACAAAAGATGGCATGCAAGTTCTTTTCCATGAGCACATATGACTATATTCGGAATACACGCCTACATTACATTGATGAATTGGAGTTAGTTTTGTGTCACCCTAGATTATGACTGTTACATGATGAACCGCATCCGGCATAATTCTCTATCACCGATCCATTGCCTACGATCTTTCCATATATTGTTCTTCGCTTATTTACTTTTCCGTTGCTATTGCTATCATGCCTACAAAATACCAAAAACATTACTTTTGCTACCGTTACCACCACTATCATATTACTTTGCTACTAAACACTTTGCTGCAGATATTAAGTTTCCAGGTGTGGTTGAATTGACAACTCAGCTGCTAATACTTGAGAATATTCTTTGGCTCCCCTTATGTCGAATAAATAAATTTGGGTTGAATACTCTACCCTCCAAAACTGTTGCGATCCCCTATACTTGTGGGTTATCAAGACTATTTTCTGGCGCCATTGCCGGGGAGCATAGATCTATTCTTTGAGTCACTTGGGATTTATATATGCTTATCATTATGAAGAACTTGAGAGATCCAAAAACCAAGATTTATCCCTCAACTACGAGGGGAGGTGAGGAACTGCCATCTAGCTCTACACTTGATTCACCTTCTGTTTTGAGTAAGCTTGCGACACCTAAACCTGCTTCTGCTATTCGTTCTGATATGTCGCATGTTATTGATGATGCCACTTCTGCTATGCATGATACTTATGATGAAACTACTTCTACTTCTATGCTTGATACTACTGTGCCACTTGGTGAATTTCTTGATGAACAACTTGCTAGGGTTAGAGAGAATGAAAATATTGAAACTGATAATATTGATGAAAGTGATGATGAAGACTCTTCCCCTATAAATATGAATCGTCTGTTATTCCTGAGGGTTATGTTTTTGAAAAAGAAGTTGCTCTAGCTGTTTTAGCTTGCGAAGATAGATACGAGATCAAGAGGTTATTAGCTAAATGGAACCAACAATCTCTTAATGCTAGAATGAAACCTGACCCTGCTTTTGGTACTTCACCTATCTGTGTTACTGATAAGGATTATGAATTCTTTGTTGATCCTGGTATAATTACTTTGGTTGAATCTGATCCTTTTCATGGCTATGAATCTGAAACTATTGTGGCACATCTTACTAAATTAAATGATATAGCTACCCTATTCACTAATGATGAGAGAACTCGTTACTTTTATATCCCTAAAATATTCCCGTTCTCATTAAAGGGTGATGCTAAGATATGGTTTAATTCTCTTGATCATGGTTGTGTGCGTAGTCCCCAGGATATGATTTATTACTTCTCTGCTAAATATTTCCCTGCTCATAAGAAACAAGCTGCTTTGAGGGATATATATAATTTTATGCAAATTGAAGAAGAGAGTCTCCCACAAGCTTGGGGAGGCTTCTCCATTTACTTAATGCTTTTCCTGATCATCCTCTCAAGAAAAATGAAATACTTGATATCTTTTATAATGGACTAACCGATGCTTCTAGAGATTACCTGGATAGTTGTGCTGGTTCTATTTTCAGGGAAAGAACACTGGATGAAGCTGAAATTCTATTGAATAATATGTTGACAAATGAAAATAATTGGACACTTCCTGAGCCTATTCCTAAACCAACTCCGAAGAAAAGAGGTGTTCTATTTCTTAGTCCTGAAGATATGCAAGAGGCAAAGAATCTATGAAAGAAAAAGGTATTAAAGCTGAAGATGTTAAGAATTTACCTCCTATTGAAGAAATACACTGTCTTAATTTGCCGCCTGTTGAAGAAACATATGATCTTAATCCATTACCTATTGAAGAAAAACATGGTCCTGATAACCCGACACGGGTAGTAAAGGTAAATTCTCTCTATAGATATGATAAAGCTGAAATCCAATTACTAAGTTTTCTAACCCATTTACTAAATTTCTGGTTAAGCAAGAAGACTACAATGCTTATTTTGGTAGACAATTAAAATACAATTCAAATATGCTTGGACACTTGGGTGATTATATGGCTAATGTCAAAGGTGAACTTAAATTGTAACGCCCCAAGATCGATGTGCCAGGTGTCTTCCAGTCATTGTTGAGGAAATTGTTAACTGGTAGCTGCTCGGTTGGCTGGTGAGTAGGGGATTAATAGGCTAATCGGAAGTTAATCGGCCATTTAATCAATTAATCGGATGATTTATCGGGTAATCGGCTACTCGGGGACCCTATGAGTAGGGATTAATCGGCAAGTTAACTGGTTAATCGGATGAATTCTTGAACAGGGCTTCCAGTTATTCGCTGTTGTTGCCTTGTCATTTGCTTGCGTGTCATGCATATCATATCATGTCATCATGTGCATCGCATTTGCATACATGTTCGTCTCATGCATCCGAGCATTTTCCCCGTTGTCCGTTTTGTAATCCGGCGCTCCTATGTCACCCGGTGTCCCTTTCTACCTCTTTTCGTGTGCGGGTGTTAAACATTTTCGGATTGGACCGAGACTTGACATGCGGCCTTGGTTTACTACCGGTAGACCGCCTGTCAAGTTTCGTGCCATTTGGACTTCATTTGATACTCCAACGGTTAACCGAGGGACCAAAAAGGCCTTGTGTGTGTTGCAGCCCAACACCCCTGCAAAGTGGCCCAAAACCCACCTAAACCCCCTCCATCATCTCGGTCGTTCAATCACGATCGCGTGGCCGAAAACCGCACCTCATTTGGACTCTCCTAGCTCCCTCTACCTATAAATATGTGTCCCTCCCAGAATTTTCGCGCAGATGAACCCTAACCTCCAACTCCCGCACGCCGCCGGACATGTCCGTCCCGCCGCCGGACATGTCCACCGCCTCCAGCCACCTCAGCGTCGCCGTCGCCCGAGCCAATCTCTGTGCGCCACCTCACCCACGCCCTCTCTCTCCTCCCTCGTCGCCGCTCCCCGCGGAGCCCATGTGAGGCCCGCCCGGGCCCGGATCCGGTCGCCGCCACCTCGCGCGGGCATTGCGCTCGCCGCCCTTCGCTCGTCGCCGAGTGCGCCGCCGCCCATCCGCCGGAGTTGCGCGCCGCCGCCTCGTCCGCCACCATCGCCGAAGCTCGCCGCGCCGCCTCCTGCATGGCTCGCCGCCATCTCCGCCGCCTCGCTCGCACCGCCGCCGAGCTCCCTCGCCGCCGCCTCTCGCCGGCAACTGCGCCGCCCGGCCGGCCCCGACCTCCTCGCACCGCCTCGTGCCCTCCTCCGTCCTCTCCGGCCATCCCCGGAGTCGCGAGCTCGTCGGAGAGACCCGCCACCCAGATCTGGTGAGGATGGACCAGATCCACCACCACGCCGAACCAAACGTGCACCGGATCCCTCCGTCCCGTTGACTTTCCCCGAGAGGTCGAAATTCTTCTAAGTCCCCAGATCCCAGTTATATTTTGCATACTTTGACATGCCATAACTCTGCATCCGTAGCTCCAATTCGTGCGTGTAGCATATCAAATTGTCCGACTCGACGAGTACATCATTTCATCTAATAGCATCATTTTCATTTGAGCTCATCTTGATACCCGAAATGCTGTTGCAAGAGGGCTATGTGATGACTATGTCAGATCTGTTTCAGCAAATGGCCTTTTGTCATTTTTGCCATGATTAATGTGTGCATGCTATGATCCTGAGCTCTACATGTGTTTTGTTAAATGCCATGCCATCTTTACAGGGGTGTATGACATGTATTTTTGTGATCTTTGTGGTAACTAGCACAAGCATGCAAAGTAGCTTACTCGATGATGCTAATTTCAGGGACTTACAATTTCACCAAGTCCTTGTCCTGATATTGTCTTTATGCCATATGTTCATGTTGTTTCCTAGCGATCCGTGCCTCTTTTGAGGATGATCAGTAAGGATGTTTTGTTAATATTGTGGTGCTCTATCCAACCATGTCTTTGTTTGAAATTATGGAGCAACCTAGCTTGAGTCAACCGAGCTCTAATTTTGCTATAAAATGTTCCTGGCAGATTGTTAACATGTTTAGCGATTTTGTCGAGCTTGTTGAAGTTGATCCATGCATTCTATGTTGTTGTTTTTGCCATGTCTTCTTGATGGGTGTATGCTTAGTTTGTCATGCCATGCTCTGTGGTGAGTGCATCGAGCTCGTAAACATGCCTACTTGTTAATTTGTTTTGCATACTCCAGTTTATCACTAAGTCTGAATATGCTTATGTTTTTGCTATGTTCACATGCTTGCAATTGTATTTTCTGATCCCTTCTGGCTCATGGTCACTAAGGGACTTTTGTTATATGCTTAGGGTAGGTTCATGCCATGCCTTGCTTTGCCATGATATGTTCTTGTAGAATATAGTTATCATGCTCTAAACATTGCTTCCTGATTATAAATTCCTGACATGCTGTTAATTTCACCAAGTCTGTAACCTGTTGTCTTTTGCACTTTTGCCATGCTTGTTTGAACCTGTTATTGATTGAATTAGCCATAGCTCAGTGTTCATCTTTTGCCAAGCATCATGAGTGGATCCCTGCCATGTATTTTGTTGCCATGTTTGAGTGCAGTAGCTTATTTATCTTGATGCATTTAGGAGGCTACTTGCTGATTATCGCAGACCGGTTCCATATTTGTTTTGCTTGCCATTTCCAAACCGTGCATCCGATTCTGGTGATCTTTATATCGATTTCAACCGAAATCACCTCACCTTTCCAGTGGCACTCTTGGATTTCCAAGTTGAGGCCAGGTTTAATCATTCATTTCCAAATCATGCATATGCACCACATACCGCATCCCGCATATTATACCATGTTCATGTGTTGGTTGTTTACTATGTTGTGTGCTTATTTACGGTGTAGCTTCTTCGGGTTGGTTTCGTTAACACCGCGTTTGTGAGGACCCGTTCAACTACGTCCGTTTGTCTTCTTCATGGACTCGTTCTTCTTCCTTGCGGGATTTCAGGCAAGATGACCATACCCTCGAAATCACTTCTATCTTTGCTTGCTAGTTCCTCGCTCTTTTGCTATGCCTATGCTGTGATACCTACCACTTGCTTCTCGTGCCTCCCATATTGTTAAACCAAGCCTCTAACCCACCATGTCCTAGCAAACCGTTGTTTGGCTATGTTACCGCTTTGCTCATCCCCTCTTATAGCGTTGTTAGTTGCAGGTGAAGATTGGAGCTTGTTCCATGTCCGGAACATGGATATTTTGTTGGGATATCACAATATCTCTTATTTAATTAATGCATCTATATACTTGGTAAACGGTGGAAGGCTCGGCCTCATGCCTGGTGTTTTGTTACACTCTTGCCGCCCTAGTTTCTGTCATATCGGTGTTATGTTCCCGGATTTTGCGTTCCTTACACGGTTGGGTTATAATGGGAACCCCTTGACAGTCCGCCTTGAATAAAACTCCTCCAGCAATGCCCAACATTGGTTTTACCATTCGCCACCTAGCCGTTTCTTTCCCTTGGGTTCTGCAGACTCAAGGGTCATTATTTTAACCCCCCCGGGCCAGTGCTCCTCTGAGTGTTGGTCCAAACTAGAGCGCTGTGCAGCGCCCCCTCGGGGAAACTCGAGGTTTGGTTTTAGTTGTTTGGAGCGCTCATCTGAGTGTGCCCTGAGAACGAGATATGTGCAGCTCCTATCGGGATTTGTCGGAACATTCAGGCGGTGTTGCTGGACTTGTTTTACCATTGTCGAGGATGTCTTGTAACCGGGATGCCGAGCCTGATTGGATTGTCTTGGGAGAAGGAATATCCTTCGTTGAACGTGAGATCTTGTGATGGGCTAAGTTGGGACACCCCTGCAGGGATTTGAACTTCCGAAAGTCGTGCCCGCGGTTATGGGCAGATGGGAATTTGTTAATGTCCGATTGTAGAAAACCTGAAGTTGATCTTAACTAAAATACATCCACCGCGTGTGTAACCATGATGGTCTCTTCTTGGCGGAGTCCGGGAAGTGAACACGGTGTTGGAGTTATGCTTGACGTAGGTTGTTCTAGGATCACTTCTTGATCATAGTTTCTCGACCGTGCTTTGCCTTCTCTTCTCGCGCTCATTTGCGTATGTTAGCCACCATATATGCTAGTCGCTTGCTGCAGCTCCACCTCATGCCTTTTACCTTACCCATAAGCTTAAATAGTCTTGATAACAAGGGTGTGAGATTGCTGAGTCCCCGTGACTCACAGACACTTCCAAAACCAGCTTGCAGGTGCCGTGAAACCGTGCAGATGATGTAACCAAGCTCAAGGAGGAGCTCTATGATGATCTTGTCCTTTGTGTTGTTTCATTCTAGTTGATCAGTAGTGGAGCCCAGTTGGGGTCGATCGGGGATCTGTGTAGCATTTGGGGCAGTCTTCTTTTATTTTGGGTTCCGTAGTTGGACCTTGTGTGTATCTGGATGTTGTAATGTTATACTCAAGTATTGTGTGAAGGGGCAAGTGTAAGCCAACTATGTATCTCTTTCCCTTATGTATTACATGGGTTGTGTGAAGATTACCTCACTTGTTACATTTCTTTCAATGCGGTTATGCCTCTAAGTCGTGCTTCGACACGTGGGAGATATAGCCGCATCGAGGGCGTTACAAGTTGGTAATCAGAGCCTTCCCCGACATTAGGAGCCCCCTGCTTGATCGAATCATTGGCGTTGTTGAGTCTAGAAAAATGTTTTGTGTCATTTAGGATTATATATATCGGAGAGTTAGGAATTTTTTTACTCCTCAGTCCCTTCGTCGCTCTGGTGAGGCATCCTGACGTAGAGTTTTGACTCTTCTCTTCTCAAATTTCACTAAATATTTTTTTAGGATCACGTGGGTATCTTGGAATCGTTCCGATGGTTTTGTGACGAGAACATTGTTCTTGGTGCCTCCTGACATTTAGGGGTTGTGGCAGTGTCCCGGGGAGTTGAGCTCCGAGGTGTTGTCATCACAATTTTATCGTTGCAGTTCTGGAATACCTGAGTTCGCCGACATCAAAAATCTCTTTTATGCAGTTGTTGGTGAGATAACCTCGACGCCACCCAGTACTGGGCGGGAGTTCGGGAGTATTGCCATAACTCGTATAACGGATGCTTTTCGAAGGTTGAGGTAAATGATTTCCGAAGGTTTCTTGGTTATGTGTTGAAGGATGGATACAGCTGGATGTAGGATTTGTTAGTTTTGGGTGAGATATTATGCTTCCCCTGTATCCCCAACACCTGATTGCATAACCGGAAAATTTTGGGAGTTTATAAGTCGGAATTCAAGTAGCTCCTAGGATATCTTTCCGACAGATGTATGATATGAAATTGGGGTTCGACGTCTACTGGTCCGCCTATCCACGGTTGGTTTTACAGTGGTCTCTTTGTGTCTTAAAGAGTCCTTGGCTATGCCGACTCGGGGACGCTTCGTATGTCATGTGCACTGCCTTGTACATGATGGTGATGTATGATCGAGCCCGTGTAGGCCCCACCACGAAAACTTCGGACGAAATCTCTATCATATGTTTGTTCCGGCTTATTCTGCAAGCCAATACTTTGTTTTTTTTGTTTGGAGTTGTGGTATTCGAGTTGCTTCGAAGTCAAGAGTTGATTCCATACCTTTCCTATGCGGTGGTCTCATATTCCTAGGTGAATACAAATCCTTCTTGATCATCGAGATTGTCTTGCCAATCCTTCTCAACCGGCGTATTTCTCTTCAAGTGGATTCGTTCATTTCAACATCCGCAAGATCTAGTATCAGTTCTTCTCAACAGTGTTTGTTTCATCCGTCTCCAAGTTGCCTTTGTTTTTCCCGCCCACCCACCCTTTTTCTTGAAGGATTCAGATTTCTTCATCAAGTATCCATCTTATTCATGTGAAGCCTCTCCACTCCTTTTTCCGTCAATGTTCTTATCCGGTGATTCTCATGAAGATTTTAACGGAGCCTCAAGGTCATCATCCTTAATTCTTTTCTTCTCTGGTGGATTCAATTCTAGCTTTGTCGATCATACCATTCCCTTGTTACAAATGCTTTCTTATGCTGGTGCACTTCTTAATTATTCACCTCTCGTTTTCCATTTGTTCTGTTGTACAGAAGATATCTCGGAAGATTAGTGCTTCTATTCTTGATCAATCCATGCTTTTTTTCGAGGTCTTACCTTATTCAAGCCATTTAACTCAACCGGTGCAATCTTCTTTTCAAGTAATCGTTAAACGGTGTTTCTTTTGAGTGGGCCCTAACCCACAGGTCTTTTCCCAGGATCTTACCTGACTCTTCTCTTTTTCCCGAGCTACCCTCAAATTTCTTTTCCAAGTTTGACGTAAGAATTATTCATCATCAGTCATATGTATTTCTCCAAGATCTTTCAAATTCTTTTCATCGTTGGCTCAACCTTTCTATTCTTCATTCCGGTGTGCCCAATAATTCTTGGTGGTGTTTCTCATCGTCATTCTCGACACCTGAAGACCGAAGAAGATTTTCTCTCAATCTTGCTCCATTCTCTTCAAGATTCATGGTCCTAGCGTTATGCCTGTTGGGGAACGTTGCAGAAAATTAAAATTTTTCCTACGGTTTCACCAAGATCCATCTATGAGTTCATCTAAGCAACGAGTCAAGGGAGAGAGTTTGCATCTACATACCACTTGTAGATCGCGTGCGGAAGCTTGCAAGGTGATGATGTAGTCGTACTCGACGTGATTCAAATCACCGATGACCAAGTGCTGAACGGACAGCACCTCCGCGTTCAACACACGTACGGGACGGGAGACGTCTCCTCCATCTTGATCTAGCAAGGGGGAAGGAGAGGTTGAGGAAGACAGCTCCACCGGCAGCACGACAGCGTGGTGATGGTGGAGAGGCAGTACTCCGACAGGGCTTCGCCAAGCACACAACGGAGGAGGAGAGGTGTTGGGGAGGGGAGGGCTGCGCCTTGGAGGGTGGTGCGGCTGCCCTCCCCTCACCCCTCTATTTATAGGGGGAAGGGGGCCGGCCCCCTAGAACCCATCTAGGGGGGGTGCGGCGGCCTAAGGGAGAGGGGAGAGGGTGGCTTGCCCCCCAAGCCAAGGGGGGCGCCCCCTCTAGGGTTCCCCCTCAACCCTAGGCGCATGGGCCCAAGGGAGGGGGGTGCGGCCAGCCCACCAGGGGCTGGCTCCCTGCCCCACGCAGCCCATGTGGCCCCCCGGGAGGGGTGGCCCCTCCCGGTGGACCCCCGGAACCCTTCCGGTGGCCCCGGTACAATACCGGTATGACCCCGAAACTTCCCGGTGTCCGTTTGACATCTTCCCATCTATAAATCTTTACCTCCAGACCCTTCCGGATCTCCTCGTGACATCCAGGATCCCATCCGGGACTCCGAACAACATTCGGTAGTCACATACTAGTCTTCCTAATAACCCTAGCGTCACCGAACCTTAAGTGTGTAGACCCTACGGGTTCGGGAGACATGCAGACATGACCGAGACGCTCTCAGTCAATAACCAACAGCGGGATCTGGATACCCATGATGGCTCCCACATGCTCCTCGATGTTGTCATCGGATGAACCACGATGTCGAGGATTCGATCAAACCCTGTATGCAATTCCCTTTGTCAATCGGTACGTTACTTGCCCGAGACTCGATCGTCGGTATCCCAATACCTTGTTCAGTCTCGTTACCGGCAAGTCACTTTACTCGTACCGTAATGCATGATCCCGTGTCCAACACCTTGGTCACATTGAGCTCATAATGATGATGCATTACCGAGTGGGCCCAGAGATACCTATCCGTCATACGGAGTGACAAATCCCAGTCTCGATCCGTGTCAACCCAACAGCTACTTTCGGAGATACCTGTAATGCACCTTTATAGTCACCTAGTTACGTTGTGACGTTTGATACACCCAAGGCACTCTTACGGTATCCGGGAGTTACACGATCTCATGGTCGAAGGAAGAGATACTTGACACTGGCAAAGCTCTAGCAAAACAAACTACACGATCTTTTATGCTATGCTTAGGATTGGGTCTTGTCCATCACATCATTCTCCTAATGATGTGATCCCGTTATCAACGACATCCAATGTCCATAGTCAGGAAACCATGACTATCTGTTGATCACAACGAGCTAGTCAACTAGAGGCTCACCAGGGACATATTGTGGTCTAAGTATTCACACGTGTATTACGATTTCCGGATAATACAGTTATAGCATGAATAAAAGACATTTATCATGAACATTGAAATATAATAATACTTTTATTATTGCCTCTAGGGCATATTACCAACAGTCTCCCACTTGCACTAGAGTCACCAATCTAGTTACATTGTGATGAATCGAACACCCATAGAGTTCTGGTGTTGATCATGTTTTGCACGCGAGAAAGGTTTAGTCAGCGGATCTGCGATATTCAGATCCGTGTGCACTTTGCAAATCTCTATGTCTCCATCTTGAACATTTTCACGGATGGATTTGAAATGATGCTTGATGTGCCTGGTCTTCTTGTGAAACCTGGGCTCCTTGGCGAGGGCAATAGCTCCAGTGTTGTCACAGAAGAGTTTGATCGGCCCCGACGCATTGGGTATGACTCCTAGGTCGGTGATGAACTCCTTCACCCAAATCGCTTCATGCGCTGCCTCCGAGGCTGCCATGTACTCCGCTTCACACGTAGATCCCGCCACGACGCTCTGCTTGCAGCTGCACCAGCTTACTGCTCCACCATTCAACATATACACGTATCCGGTTTGTGACTTAGAGTCATCCAGATCTGAGTCGAAGCTAGCGTCGATGTAACCCTTTACGACGAGCTCTTCGTCTCTTCCATAAACGAGAAACATGTCCTTCGTCCTTTTCAGGTACTTCAGGATATTCTTGACCGCTGTCCAGTGTTCCTTGCCGGGATTACTTTGGTATCTTGCTACCAAACTTACGGCAAGGTTTACATCGGGTCTGGTACACAGCATGGCATACATAATAGATCCTATGGCTGAAGCATAGGGGATGACACTCATCTCTTCTTTATCTTTTGCCGTGGTCGGTGACTGAGCCGAGCTCAATCTCACACCTTGTAACATAGGCAAGAACCCCTTCTTGTACTGATCCATTTTGAACCTCTTCAAAATCTTATCAAGGTATGTGCTTTGTGAAAGACCTATGAGGCATCTCGATCTATCTCTATAGATCTTGATGCCTAATATATAAGCAGCTTCTCCAAGGTCCTTCATTGAAAAACACTTATTCAAGTAGGCCTTAATGTTGTCCAGAAATTCTATATTATTTCCCATCAAGAGTATGTCATCTACATATAATATGAGAAATGCTACAGAGCTCCCACTCACTTTCTTGTAAATGCAGGCTTCTCCATAAGTCTGCATAAACCCAAACGCTTTGATCATCTCATCAAAGCGAATGTTCCAACTCCGAGATGCTTGCACCAGTCCATAAATGGATCGCTGGAGCTTGCATACTTTGTTAGCGTTCCGAGGATCGACAAAACCTTCCGGCTGCATCATATACAGTTCTTCCTTAAGATGCCCGTTAAGGAATGCCGTTTTGACGTCCATTTGCCATATCTCATAATCATAGTATGCGGCAATTGCTAACATGATTCGGACGGACTTCAGCTTCGCTACGGGAGAGAATGTCTCGTCGTAGTCAATCCCTTGAACTTGTCGATAACCCTTAGCGACAAGTCGAGCCTTATAGATTGTAACATTACCATCCGCGTCCGTCTTCTTCTTAAAGATCCATTTGTTTTCTATCGCTCGCCGATCATCGGGCAAGTCTGTCAAAGTCCATACTTTGTTTTCATACATGGATTCTATCTCGGATTTCATGGCTTCAAGCCATTTGTTGGAATCCGGGCCCGCCATCGCTTCTTCATAGTTCGAAGGTTCATTGTTGTCTAACAACATGATTTCCAGGACAGGGTTGCCGTACCACTCTGGTGCGGAACATGTCCTTGTGGACCTACGAAGTTCAGCAGTAACTTGATCCGAAGTACCTTGATCATCATCATTGTTTTCCTCTTCAGTTGGTGTGGGCATCACAGGAACGGTTTCCTGCGCTGCGCCACTTTCCCGCTCAAGAGGTAGTACTTCATCGAGTTCTACTTTCCTCCCACTTACTTCTTTCGAGAGAAACTCTTTTTCCAGAAAGCATCCGTTCTTGGCAACAAAGATCTTGCCTTCGGATCTTAAGTAGAAGGTATACCCGACAGTTTCCTTAGGGTATCCTATGAATACGCATTTTTCCGACTTGGGTTCGAGCTTTTCAGGTTGAAGTTTCTTGACATAAGCATCGCATCCCCAAACTTTTAAAAACGACAGCTTAGGTTTCTTTCCAAACCATAATTCATACGGTGTCATCTCAACGGATTTAGACGGTGCCCTATTTAAAGTGAATGTAGCTGTCTCTAGAGCGTATCCCCAAAATGATAGCGGTAAATCGGTAAGAGACATCATAGACCGCACCATATCCAATAGGGTGCGATTACGACGTTCGGACACACCGTTTCGCTGAGGTGTTCCAGGCGGCGTGAGCTGTGAAACGATTCCACATTTCCTTAAGTGTGTACCAAATTCGTGACTTAAGTATTCTCCTCCACGATCTGATCGTAAGAATTTTATCTTTCGGTCACGTTGATTCTCTACCTCATTCTGAAATTCCTTGAACTTTTCAAAGGTCTCAGACTTGTGTTTCATTAAGTAGACATACCCATATCTACTCAAGTCATCTGTGAGAGTGAGAACATAACGATATCCTCCACGAGCCTCAACGCTCATTGGACCGCACACATCGGTATGTATGATTTCCAACAAGTTGGTTGCTCGCTCCATTGTTCCGGAGAACGGAGTCTTGGTCATTTTGCCCAAAAGGCATGGTTCACACGTGTCAAACGATTCATAATCAAGAGACTCTAAAAGTCCATCGGCATGGAGCTTCTTCATGCGCTTGACACCAATGTGACCAAGGCGGCAGTGCCACAAGTATGTGGGACTATCGTTATCAACTTTAAATCTTTTGGCATCTACACTATGAACATGTGTAATATTACGCTCGAGATTCATTAAGAATAAACCATTGACCATCGGAGCATGACCATAAAACATATCTCTCATATAAATCGAACAACCATTATTCTCAGACTTAAATGAGTAGCCATCTCGTATTAAACGAGATCCAAATACAATGTTCATGCTCAAACTTGGCACTAAATAACAATTATTAAGGTTCAAAACTAATCCCGTAGGTAAATGTAGAGGCAGCGTGCCGACGGCGATCACATCGACTCTGGGACCATTCCCAACGCGCATCGTCACCTCGTTCTTCGCCAGTCTCCGTTTATTCCGCAGCTCCTGCTGTGAGTTACATATATGAGCAACGACACCGGTATCAAATACCCAGGAGTTACTACGAGTACTGGTAAGGTACACATCAATCACATGTATATCAAATATACCTTTGGTGTTGCCGGCCTTCTTATCCGCTAAGTATTTGGGGCAGTTCCGCTTCCAGTGACCCTTCCCCTTGCAATAAAAGCACTCAGTCTCAGGCTTGGGTCCATTCTTTGACTTCTTCCCGGTAACTGGCTTACCAGGCGCGGCAACATCTTTGCCGTCCTTCTTGAAGTTCTTCTTACCCTTGCCCTTCTTGAACTTAGTGGTCTTATTGACCATCAACACTTGATGTTCTTTCTTGATTTCAGCCTCTGCTGACTTCAGCATCGAGAACACTTCGGGAATGGTCTTTTCCATTCCCTGCATGTTGTAGTTCATCACAAAGCTCTTGTAGCTTGGTGGGAGCGACTGGAGGATTCTGTCAATGACCGCCTCATCTGGGAGGTTAATGTTCAGCTGGGTCATACGGTTGTGCAACCCAGACATCTTCAGGATGTGCTCACTGACAGAACTGTTTTCCTCCATCTTACAACTGTAGAACTTGTCGGAGACATCATATCTCTCGACCCGGGCATGAGCTTGAAAAACTAGTTTCAGCTCTTCGAACATCTCATATGCTCCGTGGTGCTCAAAATGCTTTTGGAGCCCCGGTTCTAAGCTGTAAAGCATGCCGCACTGAACGAGGGAGTAATCATCAGCACGAGACTGCCAAGCATTCATAATGTCTTGGTTCTCTGGGACGGGAGCGTCACCTAGCGGTCCTTCTAGGACATATTGTTTCCTGGCAGCTATGAGGATGATCCTCAGGTTCCGGACCCAGTCCGTATAGTTGCTGCCATCATCTTTCAGCTTGGTTTTCTCTAGGAACGCGTTGAAGTTCATGTTGACATTAGCGTTGGCCATTGATCTACAAGACATATTTGCAAAGGTTTTAGACTAAGTTCATGATAATAAAGTCCTAATCAAATTATGAACTCCCACTTAGATTAGACATCCCTCTAGTCATCTAAGTGTTACACGATCCGAGTCGACTAGGCCGTGTCCGATCATCACGTGAGACGGACTAGTCATCGTCGGTGAACATTCTCATGTTGATCGTATCTTCCATACGACTCGTGTTCGACCTTTCGGTCTCCGTGTTCCGAGGCCATGTCTGCACATGCTAGGCTCGTCAAGTTAACCCTAAGTGTTTTCGCTGTGTAAAACTGTCTTACACCCGTTGTATGTGAACGTAAGAATCCATCACACCCGATCATCACGTGGTGCTTAGAAGCGACGAACTGTAGCAACGGTGCACAGTTAGGGGAGAACACTTCTTGAAATTTTATAAGGGATCATCTTATTTACTACCGTCGTCCTAAGTAAACAAGATGCATAAACATAATAAACATCACATGCAATTATATAGTTGTGACATGATATGGCCAATATCATATAGCTCCATTAATCTTCATCTTCGGGGCTCCATGATCATCTTGTCACCGGCTTGACACCATGATCTCCATCATCATGATCTCCATCATCGTGTCTTCATGAAGTTGTCACGCCAACGACTACTTCTACTTCTATGACTAACGTTTAGCAATAAAGTAAAGTAGTTTACATGGCGTTATTCAATGACACGCAGGTCATACAAAAAATAAAGACAACT
The DNA here is from genome assembly GCF_002162155.2 of Triticum dicoccoides. Classification (NCBI taxonomy): domain Eukaryota; kingdom Viridiplantae; phylum Streptophyta; class Magnoliopsida; order Poales; family Poaceae; genus Triticum; species Triticum dicoccoides. The sequence continues at coordinate 209,812,760 of NC_041384.1, read as the reverse complement.
CCTATGGCTCCTGCCGGTTGTCATACTCATCGACATGCAAGTCGTGAATCCTATTACAAAGAACATGATCTCATACATCACAATTCATCATTCATCACAACTTCTGGCCATATCACATCACATGATCAATCGCTGCAAAAACAAGTTAGACGTCCTCTAATTGTTGTTGCATCTTTTACGTGGCTGCAATTGGGTTCTAGCAAGAACGTTTTCTTACCTACGAATCACCACAACGTGATTTTGTCAACTTCTATTTACCCTTCATAAGGGCCCTGTTCATCGATTCCGCTCCAACTAAAGTGGGATAGACAGACACCCGCCAGCCACCTTATGCAACTAGTGCATGTCAGTCGGTGGAACCGGTCTCACGTAAGCGTACGTGTATGGTTGGTCCGGGCCGCTTCATCCCACAATACCGTTGATCAAGAAAAGACTAGTAGAGGCAAGTAAGATGACAAAATCCACGCCCACAACAAAATTGTGTTCTACTCGTGCAAAGAGAACTACGCATAGACCTAGCTCTGATGCCACTGTTGGGGAACGTTGCAGAAAATTAAAATTTTTCCTACGGTTTCACCAAGATCCATCTATGAGTTCATCTAAGCAACGAGTCAAGGGAGAGAGTTTGCATCTACATACCACTTGTAGATCGCGTGCGGAAGCTTGCAAGGTGATGATGTAGTCGTACTCGACGTGATTCGAATCACCGATGACCAAGTGCTGAACGGACAGCACCTCCGCGTTCAACACACGTACGGGACGGGAGACGTCTCCTCCTTCTTGATCCAGCAAGGGGGAAGGAGAGGTTGAGGAAGACAGCTCCACCGGCAGCACGACGGCGTGGTGATGGTGGAGAGGCAGTACTCTGACAGGGCTTCGCCAAGCACACAACGGAGGAGGAGAGGTGTTGGGGAGGGGAGGGCTGCGCCTTGGAGGGTGGTGCGGCTGCCCTCCCCTCACCCCTCTATTCATAGGGGGAAGGGAGAAGGGGGCCGGCCCCCTAGAACCCATCTAGGGGGGGGTGCGGCGGCTTAAGGGAGAGGGGAGAGGGTGGCTTGCCCCCCAAGCCAAGGGGGGCGCCCCCTCTAGGGTTCCCCCTCAACCCTAGGCGCATGGGCCCAAGGGAGGGGGGTGCGGCCAGCCCACCAGGGGCTGGCTCCCTGCCCCATGCAGCCCATGTGGCCCCCCGGGAGGGGTGGCCCCTCCCGGTGGACCCCCGGAACCCTTCCGGTGGCCCCGGTACAATACCGGTATGACCCCGAAACTTCCCGGTGTCCGTTTGACAACTTCCCATATATAAATCTTTACCTCCGGACCCTTCCGGATCTCCTCGTGACGTCCAGGATCCCATCCGGGACTCCGAACAACATTCGGTAGTCACATACTAGTCTTCCTAATAACCCTAGCGTCACCGAACCTTAAGTGTGTAGACCCTACGGGTTCGGGAGACATGCAGACATGACCGAGACGCTCTCAGTCAATAACCAACAGCGGGATCTGGATACCCATGATGGCTCCCACATGCTCCTCGATGTTGTCATCAGATGAACCACAATGTCGAGGATTCGATCAAACCCTGTATGCAATTCCCTTTGTCAATCGGTACGTTACTTGCCCGAGACTCGATCGTCGGTATCCCAATACCTTGTTCAGTCTCGTTACCGGCAAGTCACTTTACTCATACCGTAATGCATGATCCCGTGTCCAACACCTTGGTCACATTGAGCTCATAATGATGATGCATTACCGAGTGGGCCCAGAGATACCTCTCCGTCATACGGAGTGACAAATCCCAGTCTCGATCCGTGTCAACCCAACAGCTACTTTCGGGGATACCTGTAATGCACCTTTATAGTCACCCAGTTACGTTGTGACGTTTGATACACCCAAGGCACTCTTACGGTATCCGGGAGTTACACGATCTCATGGTCGAAGGAAGAGATACTTGACACTGGCAAAGCTCTAGCAAAACGAACTACACGATCTTTTATGCTATGCTTAGGATTGGGTCTTGTCCATCACATCATTCTCTTAATGATGTGATCCCGTTATCAACGACATCCAATGTCCATAGTCAGGAAACCATGACTATCTGTTGATCACAACGAGCTAGTCAACTAGAGGCTCACCAGGGACATATTGTGGTCTAAGTATTCACACGTGTATTACGATTTCCGGATAATACAGTTATAGCATGAATAAAAGACATTTATCATGAACATTGAAATATAATAATACTTTTATTATTTCCTCTAGGGCATATTACCAACAGTCGTCCTCTCATAATTTTTTCGGTCGTGATAATTCTTTTCACCTATCCGGAGTAATTCAGAGTATTTTCAGTTTGTTTCTCCGGAGGCCGTCATCTCAGAATTATTCACTCTCAGTTTTCAGCTCTTGTTCTCCAAATCTTACCGATGCATCGTTCAAATATTCTCTAATCAGCTCATGATCTCTTCGTTCTCATGTATCTAGATTCCCCAAAGTATCTTCATTTGTTCCCTTACTCTTCCCGGTGCTTCTTTATCTTTCTTCGTTCATTTTAATTCTTGCGGTGGTTGTTCCAAGATGTTGTCTTCCTTCGTTCATCATATCAATTTATTCGTTGTTTCAACCCGACCGGTGATTCGTTGAAGACTTTCTCAAGTTTTGGGCTATATCTATCTTAATCTTTTCTACGAGAATAAGTAGTATGCCAAATCCATTGTTTGTCATCAATTTAATTGGATAAGGATAAGCATAATGTAATTCCTATTCTTGTTTCATCGAGTGAATTCAATTCCTTATTCTGGAGGTTCATCAAATTCTTGATCTCATTTGTTCTTCTTTCTTTTCCGGAGTTCCAGTTTTCCGCTTTATCTCATCACGAAGTTCCATCTTAAATCATTACAAGGTTTCACCTTGTGTTTTCAACTTCTGTTTTTTGTCGTTATCCTTTATTACCAGAGTTCTTCATGGAGGCTCTACATGATGGTTCACCAATTATTTAATTCCTTCTCAAAGTGTTCATCAACATTCCTTTCAGAGGAGCTCAAGTATTCTTCATCTTGCAATCCAGAGTGCAATTCTTTCTACCGTATCATCATAGGTGGTATTATGTCATTCTTGATAATTTGAGTTCATGTTTCATGATTCACATGTTGTTAAGAATGGGGTATTTTAAATCCATCAATCTCGTCATTTGAGTTATCTTGGGTTATATTCCACCTAAAGCCTTCCCTAAGGATTGTTGCTATTTATGGTGCTTATAAATGACCCAAGTTCTTTCTTCTATCCTCCCAGTGAAATAGTTTTTCTCGTCCCCTTGTCATAACAATCCAATCTATCGTTTCCGTTAGTGGCAGAATTTCAACTCAGTTTTGAGATGTTCTCCATAAGCCAACTACAAGCTTATCCTTTTCGTTGTTGGTTTTCCAACAACTCCATTCGACCCTTCTTCTAAAGATGCCTTTTCAAGCAATTTTGTGGTAGAAGTTGGTATTTTCTTCTCCATTCTCCTATTTCAATTATTTATCGTCTATTCTTTTGTTCCGGAGGCAGTATGTTGTGATTTCATCAAGTATCTCCTCATCTTACCAAGTTCATATTCAATCGGAGTGCTGCCCGAAGTTGTTCTCCCTTGTTCCTCTTTTCTAACGGAGTGTTTTCAGCTCCGTCATCTCCGTTGTATTCTTTTCTCGAAATGGCTTAACCTTTTCAAGGTTCTTTGGTTTCACTCGTTTGTCAAAGAAGCAACTTAGTTTTAGCTCTTCTCTTTCTCTTCCGTTTTCCCTCCGGTGCCATCCTAGATCTCGGGACGAGATCCTCTCGTAGTGGTGGAGTGTTGTAACGCCCCGAGACCGATGTGCCAGGTGTCTTCCAGTTATCGTTGTTGTTGCCTTGTCATTTGCTTGCGTGTCATGCATCTCATATCATGCCATCATGTGCATCGCATTTGCATACATGTTCGTCTCATGCATGCGAGCATTTTCCCCGTTGTCCGTTTTGCAATCCGGCGCACCTATGTCACCTGGTGTCCCTTTCTACCTCTTTTCGTGTGTGGGTGTTAAATGTTTTCGGATTGGATCGAGACTTGACATGCGGCCTTGGTTTACTACCGGTAGACCGTCTGTCAAGTTTCGTGCCATTTGGACTTCGTTTGATACTCCAACGGTTAACCGAGGGACCGAAAAGGCCTCGTGTGTGTTGCAGCCCAACACCCCTCCAAAGTGGCCCAAAACCCACCTAAATCCCCTCCATCATCTCGGTCGTTCGATCACGATCGCGTGGCCGAAAACCGCACCTCATTTGGACTCTCCTAGCTCCCTCTACCTATAAATATGTGTCCCTCCCGGAATTTTCGCGCAGATGAACCCTAACCTCCAACTCCCGCACGCCGCCGGACATGTCCGACCCGTCGCCGGACGTGTCCACCGCCTCCAACCACCTCACCACAGCCAATCACAGGGTGCCACCTCAGCGTCGCCGTCGCCCGAGCCAATCTCTGTGCGCCACCTCACCCGCGCCCTCTCTCTCCTCCCCCGCCGCCGCGGCCCGCGGAGCCTGTGTGAGGCCCGCCCGGGACCGGATCCGGTCGTCGCCACCTCGCGCGGGCTTTGCGCTCGCCGCCCTTCGCGCTCGTCGCCGAGTGCGCCGCCGCCCATCCGCCAGCGTTACGCGCCACCGCCTCGTCCGCCACCATCGCCGAAGCTCGCCGGCCGCCGGAGCCGAAGCTCGCCGCGCCGCCTCCTGCACCGCTCGCCGCCATCTCCGCTGCCTCGCTCCCGCCGCCTCTCACCGGCAACCGCGCCACCCGGCCGACCCCGACCTCCTCGCGCCGCCTCGTGCCCTCCTCCTTCCTCTCCGGCCATCGCCAGAGTCGCGAGCTCGCCGGAGAGACCCGCCGCCCGGATCTGGTGAGGATGGACCAGATCCACCACCACGCTGAACCAAACGCGCCCCGGATCCCTCTGCCCCGTTGACTTTCCCTGAGAGGTCGAAATTCTTCTAAGTCCCCAGATCCCAGTTATATTTTGCATACTTTGACATGCCATAACTCTGCATCCGTAGCTCCGATTCGCGCGTGTAGCATATCAAAATGTTCGACTCGACGAGTACATCATTTCATCTAATTACATCATTTTCATTTGAGCTCATCTTGATGCCCAAAATGCTGTTGGAAGAGGGCTATGTGATGAATATGTCAGATCTGTTTCAGCAAATGGCCTTTTGTCATTTTTGCCATGATTAATGTGTGCATGCTATGATCCTGAGCTCTACATGTGTTTTGTTAAATGCCATGCCATCTTTACAGGGGTGTATGCCATGTATTTTTGTGATCTTTGTGGTAACTAGCAAAAGCATGCAAAGTAGCTCACTCGATGATGCTGATTTCAGGGACTTATAATTTCACCAAGTCCTTGTCCTGATATTGTCTTTATGCCATATGTTCATGTTGTTTCCTAGAGATCCGTGCCTCTTTTGACGATGATCAGTAAGGATGTTTTGTTAATATTGTGGTGCTCTATCCAACCATGTCTTTGTTTGCAATTATGGAGCAACCTAGATTGAGTCAACCGAGCTCTACTTTTGCTATAAAATGTTCCTGGTAGATTGTTAACATGTTTAGCGATTTTGTCGAGCTTGCTGCAGTTGATCCATGCATTCTATGTTGTTGTTTTTGCCATGTCTAGTTTCTATGCCATGTCTTCCTGATGGGTGTATGCTTAGTTTGTCATTCCATGCTCTGTCGTGAGTGCATCGAGCTCGTAAACATGCCTACTTGTTAATCTGTTTTGCATGCTCCAGTTTTTCACTAAGTCTAAATATGTTTATGTTTTTGCTATGTTCACATGCTTGCAATTGTATTTTCTGATCCCTTATGGCTCATGGTCACTAAGGGACTTTTGTTATATGCTTAGGGTAGCTTCATGCCATGCCTTGCTTTGCCATGATATGTTCTTGTAGAATATAGTTATCATGCTCTAAACATTGCTTCCTGGTGATAAATTCCTGACATGCTGTTAATTTCACTAAGTCTGTAACCTGTTGTCTTTTGCACTTTTGCCATGCTTGTTTGAACCTGTTATTGATTGAATTAGCCATAGCTCAGTGTTCATATTTTGCCAAGCATCAGTGGATCCCTGCCATGTATTTTGTTGCCATGTTTGAGTGCAGTAGGTTATTTATCTTGATGCATTTAGGAGGCTACTTGCTGATTATCGTAGACCAGTGCCATATTTGTTTTGCTTGCCATTTCCAAACCGTGCATCCGATTTCGGTGATCTTTATATCGATTTCAACCGAAATCACCTCACCTTTCCAGTGGCACTCTTGGATTTCCATGTTGAGGCCAGGTTTAATCATTCATTTCCAAATCATGCATATGCACCACATACCGCATCCCGCATATCATACCATGTTCATATGTTGGTTGTTTACTATGTTGTGTGCTTCTTTCCGGTGTAGCTTCTTCGAGTTGGTTCCGTTAACGTCATGTTTGTGAGGACCCGTTCGACTACGTCCGTTTGTCTTCTTCATGGACTCGTTCTTCTTCCTTGCGGGATTTCAGGGAAGATGACCATACCCTCGAAATCACTTCTACCTTTGCTTGCTAGTTGCTTGCTCTTTTGCTATGCCTATGTTGTGATACCTACCACTTTCTTCTCCTGCCTCCCATATTGTTAAACCAAGCCTCTAACCCACCATGTCTTAGCAAACCGTTGTTTGGCTATGTTAGCGCTTTGCTCAGCCCCTCTTATAGCGTTGTTAGTTGCAGGTGAAGATTGGAGCTTGTTCCATGTTTGGAACATGGATATTTTGTTGGGATATCACAATATCTCTTATTTAATTAATGCATCTATCTACTTGGTAAAGGGTGGAAGGCTCGGCCTTATGCCTGGTGTTTTGTTCCACTCTTGCCGCCCTAGTTTCCATCATATCGGTGTTATGTTCCTGGATTTTGCGTTCCTTACATGGTTGGGTTATAATGGGAACCCCTTGAGAGTTCGCCTTGAATAAAACTCCTCCAGCAATGCCCAACATTGGTTTTACCATTCGCCACCTAGCCTTTTCTTTCCCTTGGGGGTCATCATTATTTTAACCCCCCGGGCCAGTGCTCCTCTGAGTGTTGGTCCAAACTAGAGCCCTTTGCAGCGCCCCCTCAGGGAAACTCGAGGTTTGGTTTTAGTTGTATGGAGCACTCATCTGAGTGTGCCCTGAGAACGAGATATGTGCAGCTCCTATCGGGATTTGTCGGCACATTCGGGCGGTGTTGCTGGACTTGTTTTACCATTGTCGAGGATGTCTTGTAACCAGGATGCCGAGCCTGATCGGATTGTCTTGGGAGAAGGAATATCCTTTGTTGACCATGAGATCTTGTGATGGGCTAAGTTGGGACACCCCTGCAGGGATTTCAACTTTCGAAAGCTGTGCCCGCGGTTATGGGCAGATGGGAATTTGTTAATGTCCGGTTGTAGAAAACTTGAAGTTGATCTTAACTAAAATACATGCACCGCGTGTGTAACCGTGATGGTTCTTCTCGGCGAAGTCCGGGAAGTGAACACGGTGTTGGAGTTATGCTTGACGTAGGTTGTTCTAGGATCACTTTTTGATCATAGTTTCTCGAACGTGCTTTGCTTTCTCTTCTCGCTCTCATTTGCATATGTTAGCCACCATATATGCTAGTCGCTTGCTGCAGCTGCACCTCATACCTTTTACCTTACCCATAAGCTTAAATAGTCTTGATTGCGAGGGTGTGAGATTGATGAGTCCCCGTGACTCACAGATACTTCCAAAACCAGCTTGCAGGTGCCGTGAAACCGTGCAGATGACGTAACCAAGCTCAAGGAGGAGCTCTATGAAGATCTTGTCCTTTGTGTTGTTTCGTTCTAGTTGATCAGTAGTGGAGCCCAGTTGGGGTCGATCGGGGATCTGTGTAGCATTTGGGGCAGTCTTCTTTTATTTTGGGTTCCGTAGTCGGACCTTTTGTGTATCTGGATGTTGTAATGTTATACTCATGTATTGTGTGAAGTGGCGAGTGTAAGCCAACTATGTAACTCTTTCCCTTATGTATTACATGGGTTATGTGAAGATTACCTCACTTGCGACATTGCTTTCAATGCGGTTATGCCTATAAGTCGTGCTTCGACACGTGGGAGATATAGCCGCATCAAGGGCGTTACATAAACTTATTAGTAAACATGCTTCTATGGTTACCTCTCAAGTAGAACAAGTACTTAAGGCTCAAAATGATTTGCTCAATGAATTGAATAGTGAGAATAATGATTATGATGTTAGAGTGGCTACTAGAACTGGTAGAATGACTCAGGAACCTCTGTACCCTAAAGGCCACCCTAAGAGAATTGATCAAGATTCTCAGAGAAATAATATAGATGCACCTAGTCCTTCTAAAATGAAGAAAAAGAAAAATGATAGGACTTTGCATGCTTCTAGTGAACCTATTGCTGAACCACCTGAGAATCCAAATGATATTTCTATTTCTGATGCTGAAACACAATCTGGTAATGAACCTGAAACTAGTGATAATGTTAATAATAATGTTCATGATGATGGTCAACCTAGCAATGATAATGATATAGAAATTGAACCTGCTATTGATCTTGATAACCCACAATCAAAGAATCAACGTTATGATAAGAAAGACTTTGTTGCTAGGAAACATGGTAAAGAAAGAGAACCATGGGTTCAGAAACCCATGCCTTTCCCTCCCAAACCATCCAAAAAAAGGATGATGAGGATTTTGAGCGCTTTGTTGAAATGATTAGACCTATCTTTTTGCGTATGCGATTAACTGATATGCTCAAAATGAATCCGTATGCTAAGTATATGAAAGAAATTGTTACTAATAAAAGAAAGATAACGGAAGCTGAAATTTCCACCATGCTTGCTAATTATACTTTTAAGGGTGGAATACCTAAGAAGTTAGGAGATCTAGGAGTACCCACTATACCATGCTCCATTAAAAGAAACTATGTTAAAATTGCTTTTATGTGATCTTGGAGCCGGTGTTAGTGTGATGTCTCTCTCTTTATATCATAGACTTGATTTGAATAAGTTGACACCTACTGAAATATCTTTGCAAATGGCTGATAAATCAACCGCTATACCTGTCGGTATTTGTGAGGATGTGCCTGTTGTGGTTGCAAATGTTACTATTTTAACGTACTTTGTTATTCTTGATATTCCCAAGACCGATAGTATGTCTATTATTCTTAGAAGACCCTTTTTGAATACTATAGGGGCTGTCATTGATTTCAAGAAAGGAAATTTCACTTTTCATGTTAATGGTAATGAGCATACGGTACACTTTCTGAGGAAACAACCTCAAGTTCATAGTATCAATTCTATTGGAAAAATTCCATCGATTATTTTTGGAGGTTTTGAATTTCCTCTTCCTACTATCAAGAAGAAATATGATATTCTTATTGTTGGGGATGTGCATATCCCCGTTGTGGTAACATAGTGTTATTCGAAATTTCTCCGGTTCCATGTTATTCGAAATGAGTTCGTTAACAAGACTTGATCAACCTTGTTAGTGGATTCCTTTTGATGAGCATGAGATGGATGAATTTAGAAAACACAACTCTCTATACCCTCCTTTTACTTTCTGTTATTTATATTAAATAAAATAAAATAGTATTTTCTGTTTGTTATCTGAATTATTTGCGCAATATAAAAATACCCTGAAAATAAAAGTTCTCCAAATGCCCTGAAATTTAAATATGATTTTTTCTGGAATATTTGAGAATATCTGGCACTGAGAACACCACAGGGGGCAAGCACCTGGCCACGAGGGTCTAGGGAGCGCCCCCTGCCTCGTGGGCCCATGGTGGCCCTCCTCCACTTGTTCCTGCACCCACACACTCCTTCTTCCTCCCGCAAACACGATTATCCAGTTCAAACCTGAGTCCAAGCTCATTTAGCTGCCATTTTCGATCTCCTTGCTCAAAGCACCTCTCACAAAACTGCTTGGGGGGATTGTTCCTTGGTATGTGACTCCTCCATTGGTCCAATTAGTTTTTGTTCTAGTGCTTTATTCATTGCAAATTTGTGCTGCTAGGTGACCATGTTCTTGAGCTCACATGTCAAATTTATATGGTTCCATGTAGTTTTGATGCATGATATAGGCTTTAGGCACTTGTAGGAGTAGTTGCTATCAATATTGTTGAGTTTGGTTCACTTTTGTTTGAAGTTACTAAAAATTTCAGAAATTTTTCAGAGGAAGAAATATGCTTAGGAAAATGTACCAAGGTGGTTCTTCAAGGAAGCAAGGACCCAGGCTTGCAATGCGTGATGCCGACGATGAGCCACCAAGGGACGCTCCAGTGCGGCCTTGTGAATGGCCTTCAGAAAACTTTATGGATCGAGCGGGAATCAAGGAAGAATTTAATGCATATCTGCGTAACGCTAATCTTGTGAGCTTCGAGGCAGAAAAATGCCTCCAGTACCACTATCTCACTAGTTCCTTTGTGAGGAGGTTTGAATTTTCATCTTCACGTAATTCTCCAACTGTCCTGTTTGATCTTTATGAAAAATCTTATACGATGGACTTAGAGGATTTTACCACTGCTTGCAAACTTCCACAATGGGGTAGTGCTAGTGAACCCCGCAAATCTGAATTTAGAAATTTTCTTGCTAGTATAACTATGGGGGAATCTAGAGACATAGCACACACTACCATAGGGAGCATTCATTTTCCTGCTATACATTATTTTGATCTCTTTATAGGTAGGTGCATAAATGGTAAAGATGAAGCATGTCATATGTGTGTCCCTGACCTCAGTATTCTTAGGAGTGCTATGTTAGGAGACAAATCTTATAATTTGGGAGCCATTGTTGCACGTAGGTTGCATCATAATAGATTTAATCGAGATTTCTTTGGAGGAATTTATGCAACCCGCTTAGCTGATTTTCTTAGTGTAACCATACGTAATGATGATATTGAATTGCCTCCTTCTTACCTAGACTTTAATGCTATGTTTCACCACCAGTTTGTTGAGAGGAACGAATCACCTCTCCAGTATCGCTTAATCTTTGACAGATGTCATACTGTCAGTATTACTCTCCCTGCTCCTACCTTCTTTGATTATCAGGCAAAAGGAAGGCATTTTATTACCAGAGAGGAGGCAGATGAGTACGAGAGGAGGGCGGAGGCCGCTCGTCGCCACGCTCCAGCTTAGGAGGCGATAGCCGCTGCATCTCAGTACGACCCCGGCTACAACTATGGATATCCGCCAGGCCAACCGTGGCCATAGACCAACTTAGGCCAAAAGCCTAAGCTTGGGGGAGTATGTATTTGTCACCGACATTATATTCATGTTCACACACTCATTGTTAGATGTCGGTGCTCATACTTTTTCATTGTATCATCCATGCTAGTTTATTTCCTTTTTATGCTTTCTTCTTGTGTGTTTGATAAACCTTAAGAAAAAATTAGTTGTAGCTTTTAACAAGTTAATTTACATGCTTGTAGGAGTAATTAAAAAAAACCAAAAATATTTCCTGTTCTTCTTTTTCTTGTTGGGAGATTTCCCGTGTAAATAGTTTTATTTCTTTTCTTTTCTTTGGGGTCGATAAGAGAAGACCATGATTAAATTGTTGAAGTGGCTCTTATATGCATTTTTGTTGATCTGACAAAAGAGCCCATATTGCCTTGTCTTCTCCTATTTATTGAATGCTTGCAGATTCCAGCTTAGTCCAATGCACGTGCACTATTATTATTATTCACACTATTCGGTCGTGCAAGTGAAAGGCAATTATGACGATATATGATGGACTGACTGAGATGAGAAAAGCTGGTATGAACTCGACCTCTCTTGTTTTTGTAAATATGATTAGTTCATTGTTCCCGATTCAGCCTATTATGAATAAACATGTTTGCAATGACAACTAGCTGGTCACTTCCCAGTCTTTTGCTACCCTTCACCTCTAGTAAGCGGGAATACTGCTTGTGCATCCAATCCCTTAAACCCCAAAGTTATTCCACATGAGTCCACTATACCTACCTATACACGGTATCTACCTGCCGTTCCAAGTAAATTTGTATGTGCCAAACTCTAAACCTTCAAATAAATATCCTGTTTTGTATGCTCGAATAGCTCATGTATCAACTAGGGTTGTCCGGATCTTCCATGTTAGGCGGGTTATTCTCAAGAGGAGTGGACTCCCATCCTCACTCACGAGAAAATGGCTGGTCACCGGGATGCCCAGTCCCATGCTTTATGCAAATAAAATCAAAATAATTCCAAACAAAACTCCCCCTGGGACTCTTGTTAGTTGGAGCCACTCATTGTTTCGAGCAAGCCATGGATTGATGCGTGTTGGTGGAGGGGGAGTATAAACTTTACCATTCCGTTTGGAAACCGCCTATAATGTGTGTAGTATGGAAGATATCGCCATCTCTTGGTTGTTATGTTGACAATGAAAGTATACCGCTCAAAATATTATTCACCTCTATTTCAAAACCGAGCTCTGGCACTTCTACAAATCCTTGCTTCCCTCTATGAAGGGCCTATCTATTTACTTTCATGTTCAGTCATCATCCTCTTATTAAAAAGCACCAGTTGGAGAGCACCGCTATCATTTGCATTCATTACTGTTAGTTTACATTGAGTATGACTTGACTGGATCTCTTTTACCAGGAATTACAATGTCTAGTCAGTCCTTGATCTTTAAAGGTGCTCTGCATTTATGTTTTGCGGTCTCAGAAAGGGCTAGCGAGATACCATCTTGTTATATCATATTATGATTGTTTTGAGGAAGTGTTGTCATCCGAGATTTACTATTATTGCTTTCTAGTTGATTATGCCATTGATATGAGTAACATGAGACCTATGCGTTATTGTGAATATGGTTAGTTCATAATCTTTGCTGAAAACTTGAATGTTGGCTTTACATATTTACAACAACAAGAGCGAACAGAGTTTGTAAAAGTTTTTCTTTGTCACTTTCAGTTTGTCAATTGAATTGCTTGAGGACAAGCAAAGGATTAAGCTTGGGGGAGTTGATACGTCTCCGTCGTATCTAATTTTCCAAACACTTTTGCCCTTGTTTTGGGCTCTAACTTGCATAATTTGAATGGAACTAACCCGGACTGACGCTGTTTTCAGCAGAATTGTCGTGGTGTTATTTATGTGCAGAAACAAAAGTTCTCGGACTGACCTGAAACTTCACGGAACATCTTTTTGGAAATAATAAAAAATCCTTGCAAAATATGAAGACCAGGGGGGCCACACCCTAGCCACGAGGGTGGGGGGCGCGCCTGCCCCCCTAGGGCGCGCCCCCTACCCAGTGGGCCCCCTGGAGCTCCTCCGACCTCAACTCCAACTCTATATATTTGCTTTCGGGGAGAAAAAAATTAGAGAGAAGGATTCATCGCGTTTAACGATACGGAGCCGCCGCCAAGCCCTAAAACCTCTCGGGAGGGCTGATCTGGAGTCCGTTCAGGGCTCCGGAGAGGGGAATCCGTCGCCATCATCATCATCAACCTTCCTCCATCACCAATTTCATGATGCTCACTGCCGTGCGTGAGTAATTCCATCGTAGGCTTGCTGGACGGTGATGGGTTGGATGAGATTTATCATGTAATCGAGTTAGTTTTGTTAGGGTTTGATCCCTAGTATCCACTATGTTCTGAGATTGATGTTGCTATGACTGTGCTATGCTTAATGCTTGTCAGTAGGGCCCGAGTGCCATGATTTAAGATCTGAACCTATTTTGTTTTCATCAATATATGAGAGTTCTTGATCCTATCTTGCAAGTCTATAGTCACCAATTATGTGTTATGATCTGTTAACCCCGAAGTGACAATAATCGGGATACTTACCAGTGATGACCGTAGTTTGAGGAGTTCATGTATTCACTATGTGTTAATGCTTTGGTCCGGTACTCTATTAAAAGGAGGCCTTAATATACCTTAGTTTCCGCTAGGACCCGCTGCCACGGGAGGGTAGGACAAAAGATGGCATGCAAGTTCTTTTCCATAAGCACGTATGACTATATTCGGAATACATGCCTACATTACATTGATGAGTTGGAGCTAGTTCTGTGTCACCCGAGATTATGACTATTACATGATGAACCGCATTTGGCATAATTTCTATCACCGATCCATTGCCTACGAGCTTTCCATATATTGTTCTTCGCTTATTTACTTTTCCGTTGCTATTGCTATCATCCCTACAAAATACTAAAAACATTACTTTTGCTACTGTTACTCTTTGCTACCGTTACCACTACTATCATATTACTTTGCTACTAAACACTTTGCTGCAGATATTAAGTTTCCAGGTGTGGTTGAATTGACAACTCAGCTGCTAATACTTGAGAATATTCTTTGGCTCCCCTTCTGTCGAATCAATAAATTTGGGTTGAATACTCTACCCTAGAAAACTATTGCGATCCCATATACTTGTGGGTTATCAGACTTCCCAAGGCATCCTTAAACTAACCCTAGGTCGTACAAGGCTCATCGGCCCAAGTGGAGGTGATGCAACACCTTTGGGCTTGTAGTTTGACTCAGATTTTGATGCAACGTCAGATTGTTTCGTCCATAACTCAACGCTCCGGACGAATTTGAAGGTGAATCCAATTGTGTTGGAAAGAACATGAAATCTACTTTCAAACAAAAAATCACCCAATTCGGAGTCCGTATGAACAAGTTGTTGGCGTTTTGAGTCAGGTATGTCTATGCAGTCTGAATCTGAATCCAGAACATGAGAGACTTGGACTCTATCTTCTCTTGGCCTAAAAGTGATGTGAGAGGACTTTTTGAACAGCACCTAAACTTCTCTTTTTCCCTTATCTTCATATGTGGATTGTACAAATGTCCCATACACCTGCAATTAGACATGGCACAAAAGTTTGTGAAGTATTTTTGTCCTGGATGACATAAATAAATTATTGCATAGTTTGCATTAGAAATCACCTCACAAATATACATGTATGCAATATTTTTGGTCGTATCCAAGGTAGTCATGTCCTCATCAGATCTGCTAATCATTTAGATGTATTAGCAAGGGTTAGTTTTCTATTGTTTCCGAAAGATCATGGATGGCAAGACACACGAAACAAAAGCTGAAAGCTCAGAGCATTGTACAATTTCATGTCGCTGAAAAATTACTTGTATAGTACGTCAATTATGTAAACAAATGCTGGAAGCTTTATAGCATTGCCAGAAGCCTCTTCAGCATCCGGGTCCATGTGCCATGCACAAAATTATACTTCCTCCATTCCTAAATATTTATCTTTTTACAAATTTCAAATGGACATATTTTAGAGTGTAGATTCACTCATTTTGCTTCGTATGTAGTCACTCTTTGAAATCTCTAGAAAGACAAATACTCTGTAGTATATTTAAGAATGGAGGGAGTAGTGCACAACCGCATGGGAGACTCATCCCTGTCATTGCGCCACACTAATAGTGAGTAATGAGTAGTCAAATCATAAGCCCCACCTTTCCCACTGGAAGAAGCAACCATCAATATGCTCTTCTTTGAATCCGCTCATACTACACCCTCCGTCACTGTTTATAGAGCGCGCTTCAAAAAAACAATTTCTAGGACCAAGGCGACTAGCGATCGACCTGGAAAATAGCATTTGTAGTTATAGCACGACGTCTATTACTAGAGGAAATAATGCGTACACACATGGATGCAGTGCTTCCACCCCGAGTACACACATGCATGCACATACTCCACTCCGCGTACACACGTAGTACATTGAGAGAAAATTGTGGACTTGATTGCGGTTACCATGCCCTAATTAATTAAGCATTAAACCAAACGCGTTTAAAGTCTCTCTGGTGGTGGAAATGCATGGAGAGAAATGCATCAGAATGAAGCGCAACCTGTAAACTATGACAGAGGGAGGAGTAGTATGAAGGTGCAAAACCAAGTACGCATATGGCCAGTCGGTCAACGCACTTCCTCTTGGCATATCACTGACATGTGGGACCAGAGTGTGATCAAACCGATCTCAATTGACGGCAAAATGGCCAACCCGCCGTTTATTGAGAGAGACGAGGAGCGAGAACACACAGACGGGCTCGCACGGAGGCCAAGATATATTCGAGGATGGTTGATCGATATCATCATTACATGTTCGATGTTTTTTAATACTACTATTGGGCTGACGTTTTTTGCCCTTCTCCCGAATAAATGTGTACTTTATCAGAGTTTAAAATAAAATAAGAGTACAGACGCTCCACCATGTGGTTCTAGTAGTATTACTAATCATACTACTAAACCTTGCCCTTGGCTCTTCGCGTCTTCGCGAAGTCGAACAATGCACTACAAAAAATACACTTCCGTGATGATAGGTGTTTGTCATAGTTGGTCGCGTTTTCTATCATGTATGTACATCCATGAAAAAATTATGACAGAATCAAGATAGTCATACCTGTGCTGTCGTAGAAGTGTTCCATGACATTTCCAAAATTATCATCACGGAAGTGTCCACTTCCATGACGATAAATAGCGCGTCATGGAAGTTCTTTCGTCAAGGGTGACCGACACGTGGCATCCATCATAAAGGGTCGTCCTTAAGCTATGGGGTCTGGATTTGGATCCGATAACCCATTAACAGCCCGGACCAATGGGGATTTTCCATGTGTAAAATTCTCATTGGCCGGAGGAAACACGTGTTGGCTCATCGCTGGGACAGATGTCATCCACTCACTACAAAAAAATACACTTCCATTATGATACATGTTTGTCATAGTAGGTCACGTTTTCTGTCATGCATGTACATCCATGGCAATTTTATGACAGAATCAAGATAGTCATACATGTGCTGTCGTAGAAGTGTTCCATGACATTACCAAAATTATCATCACGGAAGTGTCCACTTCCATGACTATAAATGGCGCGTCATGGAAGTTCTTTCGTCAAGGGTGGCCGACATGTGGCATCCTCCGTAACGGGACACCATTAAGCTATCAGGTCTGATTTTGGATCCGATAACCCGCTAATAGCCCGGACCAATGAGGATTTTCCATGTGTAAAATTCTCATTGGCCGGAGGAAACACTTGTTGGCTCACCGTTGGGACAGATGTCATCCATTCATTGGACAGGAGGCGCCTATGATACGTCAACACGTGGCACGGCCCAACAGAGGCCCATTCCGGTGAAAAGGCCGGCCCGTTTGACTTGGTCAAAAGGTGACGGGCCGGCCCACGGAAAGCATGTTAACGGCCTTTTTGTATATAGCCCATTTACATCCCGCTAACTCATGGCCCGTTACGCCCTATCCGAATTAAGCCCAGTAGCATCATCTGGGCCTTCCAATATGATTCCAGCCCATTGTAACTTTCGGCCCATGTATGGCCCATGATTTCTTTCAGCCCATACGAGACCATTTGTAACTCTTGGCCCATTAACGGCCCGTGGTGAATCTGGCCTGCAATGAATAGTGTACCCTTTTATACCCATTAATGGCCTATTATTCCATTGGGCCGTTTCCAACCCGTGTTATCTTTCGGCCTTCTTAGGGCCCATTTATTCTTGGGCTCATTTCCAGCATTTGGTTACTTACGGCCCGTCATTGGCCTTTTCTGCCTGTGGGCCAAATTTAGCCCGTGGTTACAATCGGCCCGTTTGCGGCCCGTTACTCCGTTGGGCCATTTTCATAACATCATCAAATACAGCTGATTTAATGAAGGCCTGTTATTGTCGGCCCATGAATGGACGATTCCAAATCTATCCTGTTTACGGCCCATAATGCGGTCTGTTATTGGCCCATGTTTGGCCTATCGATCATACGGCACGTAGAAGGCCCATTGATGCTACGGACCGTGGAAGGCCCATTCTTTCTACGGCCCGTAGATGGCCCATTATTTCTACGGCCCGTAGGAGGGCCATGGTAAATATAGTAAATATGTAGCCCATGGTTATTGTGGCCTAGTTTTAAAAAATAGGTTATTGCGGCCACTAGCAAACCGCGGAAAAAGAACTGCACTGACTACAAGCAAACAAATAAACAAGACAACAAGGAAATAAATAAGCAAGCAAATTACGCTAGGCTATCATGGCTATTACACATATTACATCCACTGGGCATCAAAGTTCGCCACCGGTGCAAATATAGGGAACAAAGCAACATATCATATACACTGGTTTATGTTGCCAAATCAAGATAGATACAGTTTGAATCATATCTATTTAAGACAAAGCAGCATAGACAAAATATAAGTGTGGGAAACTACACAGCAATAACAACACTTGTAATGTGCATGGCATGAGAACATAACTGTTTATTCAATTGAAACTGAAATCAACATAGAGCAAGTTACAATAGCAAACACGTTAAAGAAACAGGTTTAAAACATACCTGTTGCACCATTGGAGTTTCAATTGCATCCTTCAATTTGAAATTAGTTGGCATGAGTAAATACAGTGATGGAAGAGCAAAGTAGTATGAACCATAGGTTCGGAACCTGACCTGAGAACAATTCTTCTTCTGCTTTAAGCGTTGACTTGGGGTTCGGAGTGGTGGTCCTCGTGCTTTGGGCACTACAGTTGCCTTACTAACTGCTTGTGTTTGGGTGCTCTGTGGTGGAGACGGTGCTGTGTCAACTGGAACTGGGTTACTATCTACTGGGGTTGGGGTTAGAAGGGGTGTAGCTGGTTCTCTGTCCAACTGGGTAGGGGTACAATCTGTGTGAGTCTTTGTTATGTGTGGTGGGGCTGGTTCTTGGGCAAGTACAACCGTGGTCCTATCTGCATCGACATGTATCAAAATCTTTTCTGAAGACCGTGTTTTTACTCCCACAGATACTGCCATCACCCCCTCCAATTGAAATGGCTGATAAACAAGAAAAGTAATTGAATGTACAAACTTTGTAAGATAGACAGGTGGAATGGATAGTAGGGAAGAAAACTAGGCATGAAATAATTCACACTTATGTTGTCTAACCAAACAGAATAGCAGGACATAATTTCACATATATGATGTCTAATTAAACAGGATAACATGACACAATTTCAAATGTATGATGGCTAACTAAATAGGATAGAATGACATAATTCAAAATATGATGACTATGTAAACAGGATGAGATGATATAACTATATTATGTCTTTAGAAAATGGGTTGGCATGCCATAATTCAGATACATGTTGTCTATGTAAACATCTTGGCATGATATAATTCAAATATATGATTTATATACTAAGGAAGTGAGCAGAGGGCAATCGCGTATATGATGTGTCAACTAAGGAGATGACATTCAATATTGTGCATATGATGTAAAAACTAAGCACTGCAATACAACATATGCATGATATGAGTAATATAAACCTGCCAAGTTTGAGCATACACCTCAGGGGGATAATAGGACTGGCCATCTTCCTCTGAATCCTCCTCTAAAGAGCTATCTGTAACTAGCAAGATATCTGATTTAGCAGGTAGCATTGTCTGCTCTGAAGACCTTGTTTTCACTCTAGATTTCTCCATCACCAATTCAAATGACTGATGCATAGGAAGAGCAGTTGAATATACAAACATTGTCGACAAATGCAACGAGAAATAAAAAAAGGACGTCATGATATAATTCACATATATGACGCTTGGCTAAACAACATGGCATTGCATAATTCACATATATAATGCCTTGCAACAAGATAGCATTGCATAATTCACATATATAATGTCTTGCAACAAGATGGCATCGCATAATTCACATATATGGTAATTAGACACTAAACAGGTGTCATTCACACAAAACATGTCTAAACTAAGCAAATGACATAGCAATGCAAGATACCATACGCACGATATGAGCAACATAACCCTGCCAAGTTATAGCATGCACCTCGGGGGGGAATAGGACTGGTCATTTGTCTCTGAATCCTCCTCTGAGGAGCTATCTGTAACCAGCAAGACATGTGCTTCGTCAGATAGCATTGTCTGCTCTGAAGACCTTGTTTCCACTTCATATTTTTCCATGACAGTGCCGAATGGCTGATGCACAGGAAGAGTAATTGAATGTACTAAAATTGTTGACAAATTTAACACGTAATAAAAAATGATGGCATGATATAATTCACATATAAGATGACTGGCTAATCAGGGTGGCATTGCAAAATTCACATATATGATGCCTGGCTAAACACGATGGCATTGCGTGATTCACATATACGATAAAGAAACTAAACATATGGCATTGACACAAAGCATGTCTAAACTAAGAAGATGACATATTTGATGTATCCAGCAAGCAATGCAAGGCACCACATGCATGATATTACCAACATCAGCATGCCAAGTTAGAGCAAAGGCCTCACGGGGTAAATAGGAGTGGTCTTCTCCTTCTGAATCCCCCTTAGAACAATTATCTTCCTCTTGATTACAATCAGAAATGGGCGGAGGGGGCTGCCTTTGCACCCACCATGGAGCGACGTCTGCATGAAATTTTATTGCCACACAAGGCTCGTCTCTTTTGCTCTACATGTTTAGTTCCATTGTGTAGAATAACTGACATGCATAGGAATAAAACATAATGAGATTATGTAAGGAGTGCATGCACAAATCCAGGGGGATGGTAGCAAACAGTGGATAGACCCAAAACCAATGATAGCAGTCAGATAATAGATTTAGTTAAAAAATACACATAATATCTCCTTTAATGTTTGTTTGCACCCAACATGAAACTCATAGTAGACACCCGAGATTAACCAGATAGTAGACAGATAGTACTGATTGCTGCCCCAATATGTACCCCACAACCATTTAAAAACTCAAGTTTTAGCATTAGTTTGGACCAGACTCGGAGTCTAATAGGTGAACACGATGATAAAGTAGCATGTCATCATATTATGTGATGCATAACATAAGCAGACACGGAAGAGTGCGACCTCTCTTGCGAACCCGTGTAGTCCTCAAGGTCATATGCTCAGTTGATGATGGTAATGCAGTTGTCGTGGCTGCCGGCGGCGAGGAAGAAGATTTGAGGCGACAAAAGACAGTCTGGAGAGTGGATCCCTGCTGTGGTGAACCCTTCCATCGTTGGAGCAGCTGAGCTGGGGTGGAACACAGCGCAACAGGAGCAGGAAAAACCACACAAGGTTTTCTTTGACACATATCTGTAACAGAAGTAATTGTGTAAGGGCTTGTTTGAATTTGAGGATTCTACAATGCAGGGATAGGAAATAGACAGGAATGGGATAGGAATGCACGTGCAAAACAGAGAGTTTAAAAACACAGGATTTAGGCCAATCTGGGTGTTTGATTCACAAGAATTGGAAGATCACAGGATGCAAAGCAGCAAGGTGAGATTAAGTCAAACCACAAGAAAATATACGGTTATAATGCTCTTATGCTACTATATCTTAGTCTTGTGCTTCATGAATAGGAATTTGAAAAGGAGGACAAGTGGAAATTAAAATTCCTACAGTTTTTCTTTCAAGGAGACTCTAAAGGAACAAATCCTACAATTTTCCTTTACTTCATTCCTTTGAACCAAATTCATGAATAGTAGTACCATAGGAAACTTTCCAATTCCTATGTTTTTCCTTCACTTTTCCTTTCAAGCATTGGCGATTCTAGTAGGCAGGCTTGAGCAAGGAAAATCCTACACTCAAAAAATGTTTTTGTGCTAGTTCTATTACTTTGGACCCAGGCCACTGCCCAACTAGCTCAACTCCCAGGCCCATCGACAAATGCACAACTCAAACTCATAGAGATTAATAATGATGGCGTTCAAGAGAGTCCATCACGAATAGCTAAGTTGCCTGGTACCTCACTGCTTGTCATATAGTAGGAGAAACTAATCGTATTTCACGTTACTGCGTGTGCTCAGTGGACAATATATATAACATGCAGACTAAGGCATAGCCTAGTGGTGTGAAGGGGCTGATGCCTTCCCACCCACCCAGGTTCAAGGCATGGTACTTGCAATTTGGGTTTGTTGCACCAATTATACTATAGGGGGTTCCCTTACAGTCTTTCTGTCAAAAAAACAATATATATAACATGTAGAGTAAAAAAGAGATGCAACAAGTCTACAACCTCTTTGGCGAAGCCATGTCGATCTCATCGTGATTGGGTTGGTCGGTGAGGATGATTCGGCTGACTTGGCTGTCGGAGGAGGGGAAGAAGATCTTAGGCGTCTGGAGATGGAGCCCGGGGTACTGCTCCGCTGTGATGGAGGGTTTCGTCGTTGGAGCAGCTCCGCTGAGTTGTACGACGCCGAGGCTGAAGCAGGACAAGAGAGACAACGTTAACCTGAGTGGAATTCTAATAGCATCTCCAATAGATGACGTAAAATACATAACCACAAATTGCTAGATGTAAAATACGTCAGCCGCTCATCTCTGAACTTAACTGTGGAAACTGAATTTAACTGTGGAAACTGAACTTAACTGTCGAAACTGAAGTTTTCTGTCGAATCTGAACGCACTAGTAGCAGAAAAGCAGTAGCAGCAGCAGCAGCGCATGCGAGAGCCGGGGCAGCTGGTCGTTTAGCAGCATCAGGTGAGGCTACCCTGAGTAGCCAGCCACCACCGGCCAAACAGCCGCCCCCCGCAGCCCCGCCCGCCCCGAAACCACTCCCCATCG
>NC_041384.1:209746395-209789830 GCF_002162155.2 Triticum dicoccoides | reverse complement strand
CCGCCGGTGACTACCGCCCCAACCCTAAACCCTAAGATAGATACTGGGGTACCTCTCCGCCGAGCCCCCCTTCCCGCTGCGGCTGGTTCTTTCTTCACTCCGACGAGCCCCCCCCCTAAAAATCGACTGACCCGAAAGTTGATTCAGTCAACTGAAGTGTAGCTAAATCGGAGCAGCATCACAAGCAAGATCAAGAGCAAGAGAAAGAGCAGACCAAGCAGGGGACCGAGAGCAAGAGCAGAGCAGCAGCGCAAGCACGAGCTAAAGCAGCATCAGCTCCCACTAATGTGGATGTCACCATCGAGGGAGCGACGCCGTGGAGGAAGTGGCCAGGGATGCCGTCGTGGATGGAGCCGCACCGTGTCGGCTCCGGACCGAGCACCGGCAACACCGTGAGATCGAATCAAGAAGAAAATGCAGCGATTAGTGTACAACCTCTTTGGTGGCGCCAATTAGGACTCGGCTTCATCCGAGGAAATGGTGATGATGATGCTCTTCCGGTAGTGCAGGTGAAGAGGGCAGTGTGGGAATGGAGGTGGCGCAAAAGACAAATGGAGGTGGTGTGATTATTCCACCTAACCGTATCCGAAACAGAACACACACACTAGCCCGACTGGTTAGCACGCAGCACACACACTGGGAGGTCCTGGGTTCGATTCCCAGGCTCCCCAATTTTTGTTTTTATACATTTTTTTCTGTGCACATATCTTTTTATGCATGCATCCAAATATAACATGTCACATATGCTAGATGCTCAGAATTTCATGTAGAGAAATAATATGCAGTTTGTTGCCATGTTAAAAACATTTAAAATGCTGTTTGATATTTATTTGTGTTTAAATATGTTCAAACTTGTTTACATCATAACTAGATATCCATAGCTCCAAATTTGACAAACTTTATATGCTTTCGGGAGTAACATATATGCGGTGGGTCGGCGGCGGCGGTGGAGCGGGGGAGGGTGCAGTGGGTGCTCGGCGGCGGTGGAGCGGCCCGGGGATCGAGATCGAGATGGAGGGGGATAGCGATCGAGATTTAAAAATATTCATCAAATTTGAAAAAATATACATGAATTCAAAAAGTGCACAGGAAATTCAAAAATATTCATGAGTTCAAAAAGTGCCCATGTAATACAATTGAGAAATGAAGACTACGATTTAAATACAATCGATCTTAGCTAGCTAGCTATCTGTTCACAATCTTCTTGCCCTTCTTTTTCGCAAATGGAGTTCTTCTGTGGAACGAACGTCCTTTAGGTAGGGTGGTCCTGCTTCTTCTTGTGGTGTATTCTGCTACTTCATCGTCGTCGTCATGTTCGATCTTCAGGTCGCCGTACTTGTCGAAGTCTTGCTCATTGGCTACTCCATCCATTCCGATGATCTTCCTTTTGCCTCTCCTCACGACAACACGACTGGGCTTTGACGGGTCGGTAATGAAAAAGCATTGGTCCACTTCGGAAGCCAGTACCCATGGCTCATTTTTTGCGGTGATGTTTGCGCCCGCGGTCTTGGATTTGGCTTCGGGTATAACCATGGTGGTGAAATACCGGTCTTCTTTTAGGACGCTCTTGGCCCATCTGACACGGAACATCGGGACCTTCTCTCCAGCGTAGCTCAGCTCCCAGATCTCCTCGATCCTTCCGTAGTATATGTCCTTGTCGTTACCGGTGTAGGATTCCATCGTTACCCCGGAGTTATGATAACCATCGCTCTTCATGTCCTTGTCCTCGGTGTAGAATGTGTAGACGTTGATATCATACGCCTCATAGGTCATCAGGTTGTGCTCGGCGCCCTGTGACAAGGCGAATATGAGTTGTTCTTCCGCGGAAGAATCCTCATGTAAAGGGTACGATAGAAGCTTCTGCTTGAACCAACGCGTGAAACATGAGTTGTGCTCTTTGATTATATCTCCATCCTTCCTCTGTTGGCCTCAATCATTGTACATCTTCTCAATAAAGGTTTTGTGCTCTACCACCCAAGGATTGACCACGTCTATGTGTTGTAGCGTGACTAGGTTTGCTCTTTCAAAGTCAGCGAGTCGACCCTCGAAGTCGACATGCATTTCACGGCGACCCTCACAGTGACCCCATCCAGCGAGCCTGCCGAGGTGCCTGTTGACGGGCAGACCAACGGGGTCCTCGATGCCTAGATAATTGGTGCAGTAGGAGATGCACTCTTCAGTCAGAAATCCCCTAGCTATGCTTCCCTCTGGATGTGACATGTTGCGAACGTATCCTTTGATGACACCATTCATCCTTTCGAACGACATCATGCTGTGCAGGAACATCGGCCCGACTTGGATGATATCCTCCACGATATGGACCAGCAGATGCACCATAACGTCAAAGAATGTGGGCGGGAAGTACATCTCAAGCTCGCATAGTATCACCACAATATCTTCCTGTAGCCTTCTGAGTTGCCTCACGCCAACCGACTTTCGAGAGATCACGTCGAAAAAGTTGCATAGGCCAAATAGCGTTTCACGGACGTGCGCGTCCATGACCCCACGGATTGCAACTGGAAGTATCTGCGTCATCAGCACGTGACAGTCGTGAGACTTCATCCCGCTAAACTTTTGCTTCGCTGGGTCTAGGTATCTTCTTATCTTCCCCGCGTAACCGTAAGGAAGTTTTACTCCTATGAGGCAGGTGAAAAACTGCTCGATCTCCTCCTGATTTAGAGTGAAGCACGTGGGAGGGTAGTCATTTCCGGTCTTCTTGGCCTTTTTGCCTTTGCGACGACTTTCCGTGTCCTGCTTCGCCTCATCATCATCATCATCATCAGCAGCGTGAAGCTCCTCCCTGATGCCCATTGATTTCAAGTCTGCCCTTGCTTTCGGCCCATCTTTGGTCCTCTCTGGCATGTTGAGCAGGGTACCAAGCAGACTCTCGCACACGTTCTTCGTGATATGCATGACATCAAGGCTGTGAGGCACACGGTGGATCTTCCAGTACGGCAAGTCCCAGAAAAGAGACCTCGTTTTCCATACCTTCAGCAGCGGCTCTGGCGCCTTTCGCTTCTTTCCCGGCTCTGGCGCCTTTTGCTTCTTTCTCGGCAGTGGGCAATCTTTCCAATTTTTCAACAGCTGGTCTATTTCCTCGCTGCTCCTCGTACGCGGGCGTTTTCGGGGTTCGGTTTCACCATCGAACAGATCCTTGCGTTTCCTCCATGGGTAATCATTGCGAAGCCACCTTCGATGTCCCATGAACACGGTTTTTGAAGACCTGGGATCTCTATCTAGCTAGCGATACGTTGTGTCATCCATGCACCTGATGCACCCAGAAAATCCATGGACCACCTGCCCCGCGAGATATCCGTAACCGAGATAGTCGTGCACCGTCGTGAGCAGTGCGGCTCTCATAGGGAAATATTCTTTCTCTGCGGCGTCTCACGTATTGGCTGACATTTTCCACAGCGTGTGTAGCTCCTCTTTCAGCAGCCCCAGATACAGATTGATGTTGTTCCCTGGTTGTTTCGGCCCTTCAATTAGCGTACTCATGTGAATGTACTTCCTCTTCATGCACAACCAGGGGGGAAGGTTGTACATCCACACAAACACAGGCCAGGTGCTATGTCTGCTTCTCTGGCTGCCAAACGGATTGACTCCATCGGTTCTCACGCCCAACACGATATTCCTTGGATCCTTCCCAAATTCTGGGTGTTCTAAGTTCAACGCTTGCCACTGGCTCGCATCCTTTGGGTGACTCAGCATCTTGTCTTTTTTATTTATCTCCGGATCATTTGCATCATCTTCTCGCTTCTTATCCTCCCTATCCGCGTGCCAACGCAGGAGCTTTGCTACCTTAGGGTCCGTGAAATAGCGCTACAGACGAGGAGTGATCGGAAAGTACCACGCCACTTTTCGAGGAGCTTTCTTCCTCTTCTTGTATCGAGTGATGCCACACATATGGTAGAGTCCGCATGCTCGTCCCGATAAATGATGCAATTGTTCATGCACACATGGTATTTCACGTGCAGTAAATCCAGAGGACACACGATTTTCTTCGCCTCCTCGAAATTGGTCGGGCACTTGTTCCCCTTGGGAAGACGTTCATGCCAGAATGACATGTTCTCGTCGAAGCATGCGTCGGTCATTTTGTGTTTTACCTTCATCTCCAGAGCCATGAGCATTACTTTCAGGCGGGTATCCTCGGGCCTGCATCCTTCATACAATGGAGTAACTGCGTCTATCTCCAGTTGATCTAGCTTGGCTTTCTCTCGGGCGGCAGCTCTTGCGTTATCCGTCTGCTTGAGAAGCAGCTCTTGAATATGAGGGTCCTGCACCCAGCCCATCGATGATCCATCATCGTCTGCTCTGCCGGCATCTTCATGTTCATGATCATGCCCTTCATCTGCTCTGGCATCTTCCTCATCATCATGTCCGGCATCTTCTACATAATGACTATGTACAGCATCACCGTCGTGATCATGTCCTGGAGATTCTTTGTCTTCTCGCCCGCCTGAGCCACGCTGGTTGTCTTGCTGCCCTTCCTCATTTCTTGCCCGGCCCCCATGGACGACTTCATAGTCATCTTCGTCACCTTGCCACCGATAGCCATCCATGAAACCACGCAAGAGCAGGTGGTCCCGCACCTGCCCGGAATCCGGGTCCGCAATAAGGCTCTTCAACTTGCATCTTCGACATGGACATCTTATCTCCGTCTCGTTCTTTTGAAGCATCTCGGCCTTCGCGGAGCTCAAAAACCTATTCACGATGCCTTCGGTCATCGTGCGGACCATGGTCATCTGCGGGGTAGAGCAAAACGATATTTTAGAACCAAGAAAAAATTTGGCATGACTTTCCCTAAAAATAGGACCAAAAAGAATGCATAATGCCAAGATTCTCGCCGAAACGGAAATGAATCAACATTCCGGCAAAATATCGGCAACTATCGCATTTCAAATACCGGTACCTGCAAACACAAACATATATGCAACACCACAAACATATGCAACACCACAAACATACATAGATCTAGCTAGGCCACAAAAAGTGCATGTGCACGTTGTTGGAGCGAGCTAGGGAGAAAAAAAGTAGATCTACAACATGAAGATAGCTTTCCCCTTACTTACCTATCAAAAAAGGTAATTTCACCACTTAATTTTGATGAATCTATGGTGCAAATGAGGTGAGGAGGAGGAGGCAGCCGACAAGCTTGGAAAAGGAGGTGGAGGGAATGAAGTGGGGAAAGTGAGTGTGTAGATGTGGCAGTCCAAAATATCTAGCTGGTCCCAGGTTACTAATGGCGCACCACCTGGCTGTGCGCCATTAGTAACCCAACATACTAATGGCGCACCACCTGGCCATGCGCCATTAGTAGTTTTGCAAAAAAGTTAAAAAAATATTCATACTAATGGCGCACCGTGGCATAGTGTGTCATTACTAGTTTAAACTAGTAATGGCGCACTATGCCACGGTGCGCCATTAGTAGTTTTGAAAAAAATACATTACTGGCGCACTCTGTTGCTGGTGCGCCATTACTAGTTAGTACTACTAATGACGCACTTAGCCTGGATGCGCCATTAGTATGTTTGGAAAAATGAAAAAAAAATGTTACTAGCGGCGCACCTTATGCCTGGTGCGCCATTAGTGTCTTCCACACCAATAGCGCATCACCTGATGGTGCGCCATTAGTATATAGTAGTGGCGCACCTCTTCTCTGGTGCGCCATTAGTGTCAATTTCATCTATAGCCCTTTTCCTAGTAGTGCTCCTTGGAGGTGGAGGACGGGGTGGCTGAACCGGCCGGATGACGAGATCGACGACGGATCCTCATCCGGTACAGTGGATGAGGGATGTCGAGGTATTTCTGTGGATGACATCGTCGGGGAAGAGGCTCCGGCTGGGTGGTGGACGGAGGAGGGTGTCGTGCTTCGTGGGTTTTCGCGGCCTCGGTGTACGAATGGGTGGGAGGATGGGATGGGAGTGGGGAACCATGGCTCGGGGATGCGCTTGTCCTAAATGTGCGGTAAGTTATGAAAGTACACCCACTGATTTGAGCTAGGCGGTTCTTTCGGTTCAGGGGTATCACGGGCATTTTGCGTGTCGGGATTTCACAGGAAGTGGGAGTTTCCGTGCGCGTTGTAATTTTGGAATAGCAAGGCGCGGGTTGAGATGAAGGGAGTTGTCGGAGCACAACAAGACAAAGATATATCTTAAATATTTCAGGGTAACAAGGCACGGGTTGAAGAGGCGGGAGTTTCGCAGCACGATAGATAGATACACTAGCTTGAAATTTCGGCATAACAAGGCGTAGCTTGAAATTTTGGGAGAACAAGCTTAACGTGTACCCCAAAAAAAGACAACTCGGACCTCATCACTA
Source organism: Triticum dicoccoides (assembly GCF_002162155.2). Classification (NCBI taxonomy): domain Eukaryota; kingdom Viridiplantae; phylum Streptophyta; class Magnoliopsida; order Poales; family Poaceae; genus Triticum; species Triticum dicoccoides. The sequence continues at coordinate 209,783,509 of NC_041384.1, read as the reverse complement.
GACAGAGCTATGTCCCGTTTTACTATATTACTAGAAATCCATTCAAATACAACAAAAAACTAAAAAAATTAGGACAACAAACATAACATGTACAGTACCAAAACAATTTGCACTTCCCTCAACAATAAAAAAACAATGTGTGTTGTCTAGCATATCGACTAAATTTGAGTACATTTTCCCTGTTTGAATGGGATTGTACTCGGGTTAGTTATACAACCATCTAAATATTATCTTCACAACACATGACATGAATATAGGAGAAGTAAATTCATATATAAATACGAACTACATGTACATACGATCTCAAATTAAAATATATGTATAGATTTTATGTTGAATTCAAATCATAGTACATGTATGCTCTAGCTAGATGTTTATCAATCCAGTAGGAGACTACACGCAAGTCCCTCGTACCTGCAGAAACAAATAAGAACCTCGCAACCAACGTGATAAAGGGGTTGTCAATCCCTTCACGGTCACTTACGAGAGTGAGATCTGATAGAGATAAAAAGATAAATATTTTTGCTATTTTTTATGATATAGATTGAAAGTAAAATAGATTGGAAACTTATATGATAAAAGATGGACCCGGGGGCCATAGGTTTCACTAGTGGCTTCTCTCAAGATAGCATAAGTATTACGATGGGTAAACAAATTACTGTCGAGCAATTGATAGAAAAGTGCATAATTATGAGAATATCTATGGCATGATCATCTATATAGGCATCACGTCTACGACAAGTAGACAGAAACGATTCTGCATCTACTACTATTACTCCACACATCGACCGCTATCCAGCATGCATCTAGAGTATTAATTTCATAAGAACAGAGTAACGCATTAGGCAAGATGACATGATGTAGAGGGATAACCAATCATACATAAAAGATTTCAGAGAAGAATCAAATATTGTTCATAGATAAACTTGATCATAAACCCACAATTCATCGGTTCTCAACGAACACACCGCAAAAAGAGTTACATTGAATAGATCTCCAAGAAGATCGAGGAGAACTTTGTATTAAGATCCAAAGAGAGAGAAGAAGCCATCTAGCTAATAACTATGGACCCGAAGGTCTATGGTAAACTACTCACACATCATCGGAGAGGCTATGGTGTTGATGTAGAAGCCCTCCGTGATCGATTCCCCCTCCGGCGGAGCTCCGGAAAAGGCCCCAAGATGCGATCTCTTGGGTACAGAAGGTTGCGGCGGTGGAAATAGGGTTTCGTGGTGCTCCTAGATGTTTTCGGGGTATATGGATATATATAGGAGGAAGAAGTAGGTCAGTGGAGCTGCGAGGGGCCCACGAGGGTGGGGGCGCGCCCAGGGGGCAGGCGCGCCTCCCTGCCTCGTGGCCACCTTGTTTCTTTCTTGACGTCTACTCCAAGTCCCCTGGATCACGTTTGTTCCAAAAATAGCTCTCCCAAAGGTTTCATTCCATTGGATATTCCTTTTCTGCGAAACACTGAAATAGGCAAAAAAACAGCAATTTGCACTAGGCCTTGGGTTAGTAGGTTAGTCCCAAAAATAATATAAAAGTGTATAATAAAGCCCATTAAACATCCAAAATAGATAATATAATAGCATGGAAGAATCAAAAATTATAGATACGTTGGAGACGTATCAAGCATCCCCAAGCATAATTCCTGCTCGTCCTCAAGTAGGTAAACGATAAAAACAAAACTTTTGATGTGGAATGCTACCTAGCATAATTCTCAATGTAATTTTCTTTATTGTGGCATGAATATTCAGATCCAAGATATTCAAGACCAAAGTTTAATATTGACATAAAAATAATAATACTTCAAGCATACTAACTAAGCAATCATGTCTTCTCAAAATAACATGGCAAAAGAAAGTTCATCCCTACAAAATCATATAGTTTGGTCATGCTCCATTTTCGTCACACAAGAATGCTCTCATCAAGCACAAGCCCGTTGACAAGCCAAGCAATTGTTTCATACTTTAGTAATCTCAAACTTTTTTCAACTTTCACGCAATACATGAGCGCGAGCGATGGATATAACACTATGGGTGGAATAGAATATGATGATGGGGGTTATGTGTAGCGACCAGACCTCAAACAGTCTAATCTCTATGCTCTGGTGTCATCCCTGGATCAGTAATGCTGACACCACACAGTACTCGGAGGATTTATAGCAGAGTAGCAATCACACACTTATTACATCGAGTGTCTCAAAAGAGAACTTATTACAATAAATATGGCTTAAGGCCATCTAATAACGATAACAGCGGAAGGCTTGGAAGATAAGTGAGTCCATCAACTCCAACGGCATCACTGAGTATAGAACCATGACCTAAAAACTCCTTAATCGTCATCTGAAGAGTCTGCAATATTAACATTGCAGCCCGAAAACGGGTCAGCACATGGAATATGCTGGCAAGGTAACACATAGAGAGTAATGGAATGAAACAGCTATACTATATGCATATTTGGCTGGTGGAAAGCTCTATGGTTATAGTTTTGCGTAAAGCCATTTTTTCCCTACTTCAAAGGAATAGATTTATTTAACTATCATGGTGGTTGTTAAACATTGAGAATGGTTGACAGCATTCTCAATCCCAATTAAGCATCATCATTAAACATAACCCAACAAAATTAATTTATAGTAACATGTTGAGATTCACATGATAATCCAGGTACTAGATACTCAAGATGTCCATAACTGGGGACACGGCTAACCATGATTAGTTTATTACACTCTGCAGAGGTTTGCGCACTTTTCCCCACAAGACTCGATCGCCTCCGTTTGGTTTCTCACACTACATGGTGTTTGAGAAGACGGATGACCGAGACATAGTCTTTCAGAAGCGCTAGCACCTTACGATCGGGTAGACCATACCACCTACATCCCCTACATCTTCTAGTCTACCACTATAAGAGTTCGCACAACTTAGTCAACTATGCTAGAGCCCATAATAGCTTGTGGCTGCACACGGAAGTTTCTAGTATGAATAGTCTCATGATCCCTTTGAGCCTGGGTGGCGGTCCAAAAGAAAAAAAGGAAGTCCTGGAATACCCAGGTGCTTCAATCCACCCAGATGTGTGTTTAAGTTGCCACCTTAGATAAACCATTAATTAACAGTCTCACATCTGTCATGGATATCACTCACCCAATCCACGTCTACTAGCATAGCATGGCATAATAAGAAACGTAGAAGTAACTCCCAAAGGTTTGATAATAACAGGTAATAGGTACTACCTCATCAACTTCCCATCCCACAATTTAATTAGATCCTAATCATGCAATGTGTGAGGATTGATCTAATGCAATAAAACTGGGTAGTAGGAAAGGTATGATCAAAGTGTTACTTGCCTTGCTGATGATCCGCGAAACCTAACGATTCGAAGTAACAGGCGGCGCACTCCGGGTATTCTATCGCAGACAAACAAACAAGCATGCAATAAGTACTCATCTAATGCACAGGTAAAACTCAAATAAGAGATCTAACCAGAAGGTTCAACTTAAGAACTCCGGTTGGCAAAAAGAATCAAATCGAACGAAGCAACGAAAATCCAACGGCAAAAGAAAACATCTTTGTTATAGTAATCAGGATCTAGGGCAAATTTTATAGTAGCAAAATCTTGTTTAAGTTGGTTAAACGGATAGAGGGTTTCATGACGAATCCCTAGGCACTTGAATCGCCTAATTCCGACAAACGAGCGAAAAGTTATACTAAAACGAAAATCGGATCAGGAATCGTGATCAGAAAAATCGCGGATTTAATTCGAGAAAAAGAAAAACGACGAACGCTGACTTTTTTCTCTTTTTTTTTCCGGAACGGAAAACGAGGCGCGATGAACCTTGGCGGCGGGATCCGGCGGCGGCGGCGGCGGACGTCGGCGGCGGCGACGGACGTCGACGGTGGCGGCTAGCGGGCTAGGGTTTGGGGGCGCGGGTGGCTGGGCTCGGCTGGCTCCCCCCCGGCTTATAAAGGCCTCCCGGGTCGGTGTCCAGGTCGGACACGGCCCGTTAAGTCGGTTCGCATTTTTTTATTCCGCTCGTAAGAAAAATAAAAAGAAATACTAAACGGACTCCAAAATTTCCGAAATAAATTTTCACGGGCTTCTAATATCAAGCCGCACAAGGTGAACATTTATTTGGGACCTAAATGGAATTTTGAAAAACACACATTTTTCCTAAATTCAAATAAAACACCGAAAAACTCCGAAATTAAATCTTATTTGATTTTATTATTAAATCCTCAATATTTCTTTATTTTGGGAAAGTCATTTTATTCCCTCTCTCACATTTTTGTAATATAAATTATTGATGGTAAAATAAAGAAAATCAAATGATCCTATTCTCAAAATTTGAGAAAACTCAAATATGAAAATAACGAAATCCCCAACTCTCTCCGTGGGTCATTGAGTTGCGTAGAATTTCTAGGATCAACCAAAATGCAAAAAAAAATATGATATGCATGATGCTCTAATGTATAACATTCCAAATTGAAAAAACCTACCCCCCTTAAGATGAATCTCGCCCTCGAGATTCGGGTTGACTAGAAAATAGGTGAGGGTGGTCTTTGAGCAAATCTTCCTCTCGCTCCCAGGTGGCTTCATCCTCCGTGTGGTGGCTCCACTGAACTTTGCAAAACTTAATAACCTTGCTGCGAGTAACTCGGTTGGCAAACTCGAGAATCTTGACTGGTTTCTCCTCGTAGGTCAAATCGTTATCCAACTGAATAGTTTCCAAAGCCACTGTGTCTCTCAACAGTATGTCAGCCATCTTTGCGTGACATTTCTTTAACTGAGAAACGTGGAACACATCATGAACTCCTGACAATCCTTTAGGCAATTCAAACTTGTAGGCCACTTCCCCATACGCTCCAAAACTCGGTATGGTCCTACAAATCGTGGTGCTAACTTCCCTTTAACTCCAAAACGCTTTGTTCCCCAAAGTGGTGATACTCGAAGATAAGCTCTATCTCCAACTTCATAAACTGTCTCCTTACGTTTAGAATCTGCATAACTTTTCTGTCTGGACTGGCTACCTTGAGCCTATCGCGAATCAACTTCACCTTCTGTTCAGACTCTTTAATCAAGTCAGGTCCAAACAACTGGCGGTCTCCAACTTCGTCCCATGACAACGGTGTCCTGCACCTCCTTCCGTACAAAGCTTCAAAAGGGGCCATCTTCAAACTGGTTTGGTAACTATTGTTGTAAGAGAACTCTGCATATGGCAAATTATCGTCCCAACTAGATCCATAATCTAGCGCACAAGCTCTCAGCATATCCTCCAAAATATGATTGACTCTCTCGGTCTGTCCATCTGTCTGTGGATGAAAAGCTGTACTGAATTCTAGCCTGGTACCCAAAGTTTCGTGCAACTACTTCCAGAACTCTGAGGTAAACTGGGTTCCTCTATCTGATACGATACTCCTCGGAACTCCATGCAAACATACTATTCTGGTCATGTATATCTTTGCCAACTTAGCACTGGTATAAGTGGTCTTTACTGGGATGAAATGAGCTACTTTCGTCAATCGATCAACTACAACGCAAATCGAGTCATAGCCTGAACGAGTCCTGGGTAATCCTGTGATAAAATCCATGCCTAGCTTATCCCACTTCCATTCGGGTATCGGCAATGGTTGTAACAATCCTGCTGGCTTCTGATGCTCTGCCTTTACTCTCTGGCATACATCACAAACTGCTACATACTCCGCAATATCCTTCTTCATTCCGGTCCACCAGAAAATATCCTTCAAATCCAAATACATCTTGGTATTTCCTGGGTGAATCGAATACGGTGAGTCGTGTGCCTCTTGCAAAATCAACTTCCTGATCTCTGGGTCATTGGGCACGTAAAAACGGTCTTCAAACCATAGGGTGTCATGCTCATCCTCACGAAATCCTTTAGCTTTGCCTTTGCTCAGTTTCTCCTTTATAGCGGCAATCTCCTTGTCAGCTTTCTGAGCTTCTCTGATTCTATCCATCAAAGTTGACTAAATCTCCAATGCTGCTACACAGCCTCTCGGAACTATTTCCAAACATAGTTCACGAAGATTTTCTGCTAACTCCTTGGGTATTTCTCCCGTCATTAATGTATTGACATGGCTCTTATGGCTTAATGCGTCAGCTACTACATTAGCCTTTCCGGGGTGATAATGCAATTTCATATCATAATCCTTGATAAGCTCCAACCATCTCCTTTGTCTGAGATTTAACTCCTTCTGTGTGAAAATGTACTTCAAACTCTTATGATCCGTGTACACCTCATAATGATTTCCAATGAGAAAATGTCTCCATGTCTTCAATGCATGCACTACGGCTGCTAAATCCAAATCATGCGTGGCATAATTCAACTCATGAGGCTTCAGTTGTCTTGAGGCATATGAAACAACTCTCCCTTCCTGCATAAGCACTGCTCCAAGTCCTCGACATGAAGCGTCGCAATACACCTCAAAATCCTTGGTCTGGTCTGGCAAAATCAACACTAGTGAGGTAACCAAACGTTTCTTAAACTCCTGGAAACTAGCCTCACATTCCTCTGTCCATATGAACTTGGTATCCTTCTTCAACAACTCAGTCATAGGCTTTGTAATCTTTGAGATTCTCAATAAATCTCCAGTAGTATCCTGCGAGTCCAAGAAAACTCCGGATCTCTCCAACTGTTGTTGGGGCTTCCCACTTGGTCACAGTTTCAACTTTAGCGGGATCTACTGCTATACGTTCTCCAGATATAACGTGTCCGAGGAATCCTACTTCCTTCAACCAAAACTCACATTTGCTGAACTTGGCATATAATTGATGTTCTCTGAGCTTTCCAAGTACCAAACGCAAATGTTCCTTATGTTCCTCTTCATTCTTCGAATAAACCAGGATATCATCAATGAACACTACGACGAACTTATCCAAAAACTCCATAAACACTTTGTTCATCATGTTCATAAAATAGGCAGGTGCGTTAGTCAGACCAAATGACGTAACGGTATACTCATACAGCCCATACTTGGTGGTAAAAGTTGTCTTAGGAATATCCTGTTCTCGAATCTTCAACTGGTGGTATCCTGATCGCAGATCGATCTTGGAAAATACCTTAGCTCCTTGCAATCGATCAAACATATCGTTGATCATTGGTAGTGGGTACTTGTTCTTGACCGTTACTTCATTCAATCCTCGATAATCAACAACCATCCTTAACGATCCATCCTTCTTCTCCACTAGAAGTACTGGCGATCCCCAAGGCGAAGAACTTGGGCGAATATATCCTTTATCCAGTAACTCCTTAATCTGCTTCTTAATTTCCACCAAATCCTTTGCTGGCATCCTATATGGTCTCTTTGATATTGGCCCTGTGCCTGGCAATAGCTCAATCAAAAACTCAATATCTCTATCTGGTGGCATGCCTGGCAACTCCTCTGGAAATACATCAGGGAAATCCCTTACCACTGGTACTTCCTCCTACACAACTCCTGTTAGGAAATTTACTTGAGTCCTCTTTGGCACATGTCAGGATACATACTTGATCCTTCTCCCTTGATTATGCAACTCCCGTTTGCCAGAGGAACACTTTGTGTGCTACCAAACATCACAACGTAACTGGGTGATTATAAAGGAGCTCTACAGGTGTCTCCAAAGGTACATGTTGGGTTGGCGTATTTCGAGATTAGGATTTGTCACTTCGATTGTCGGAGAGGTATCTCTGGGCCCTCTCGGTAATGCACATCACATAAAGCCTTGCAAGCATTGCAACTAATGAGTTAGTTGTGAGATGATGTATTACGGAACGAGTAAAGAGACTTGCCGGTAACGAGACTGAACTAGGTATTAAGATACCGACGATCGAATCTCGGGCAAGTAACATACCGATGACAAAGGGAACAACGTATGTTGTTATGCGGTCTGACCGATAAAGATCTTCGTAGAATATGTAGGAGCCAATATGGGCATCCAGGTCCCGTTATTGGTTATTGACTGGAGACATGTCTCGGTCATGTCTACATTGTTCTCGAACCGCAGGGTCCGCACGCTTAAGGTTTCGATGACAGTTATATTATGAGTTTATGAGTTTTGATGTACCAAAGGAGTTCGGAGTCCTGGATGAGATCGGGGACATGACGAGGAGTCTCGGAATGGTCGAGAGGTAAAGATCGATATATTGGACGACTATATTCGGACATCGGAAATGTTTCGAGTGATTCGGGTATTTTTCGGAGTACCGGAGATTTACGGGAATTCGCCGGGGAGTATATGGGCCTTATTGGGCCATACGGGAATAGAGGAGAGAGGCCAAAACGAAAGAGGCCTGCGCGCCCCCTCTGGTCCGAATTGGACAAGGGGCGCAGCCCCCTTTTCCTTTTTCCTCTCCCCCTCTTTCCCCTTCTCCTACTCCAACAAGGAAGGAAGGAGTCTGTAGGATCAAAAGTATGTCTAGAGGAGGGGTGATTAGACTACTTGACCAAATAAAAACTTAACATTTTCCCAATTTTAGTTCTTGGCAGATTTTAGCTATTGTAGGACAAGTGAAGCAATCATCACACAATTCAAGCAAGCATGCAAAGAGTATATTGGCAGCGGAAAGTAAAGCATGCAACTTGCAAGAATGTAAAGGGAAGGGTTTGGAGAATTCAAACGCAATTGGAGACACGGATGTTTTTCCCGTGGTTCGGATAGGTGGTGCTATCCTACATCCACGTTGATGGAGACTTCAACCCACGAAGGGTAACGGTTGCGCGAGTCCACAGAGGGCTCCACCCACGAAGGGTAATGGTTGCGCGAGTCCACGGAGGGCTCCACCCACGAAGGGTCCACGAAGAAGCAACCACCCATGAAGGGTCCACGAAGAAGCAACCTTGTCTATCCCACCATGGCCATCGCCCACGAAGGACTTGCCTCACTAGCGGTAGATCTTCACGAAGTAGGCGATCTCCTTGCCCTTACAAACTCCTTGGTTCAACTCCACAATCTTGTCGGAGGCTCCCAAGTGACACCTAGCCAATCTAGGAGACACCACTCTCCAAGAAGTAACAAATGGTGTGTAGGTAATGAACTCCTTGCTCTTGTGCTTCAAATGATAGTCTCCCCAACACTCAACTCTCTCTCATAGGATTTGGATTTTGTGGAAAGAAGATTTGAGTGGAAAGCAACTTGGGGAAGGCTAGAGATCAAGATTCATATGGTAGGAATGGAATATTTTGGTCTCAACACATGAGTAGGTGGTTCTCTCTCAGAACATATGAGTTGGAATTGTGTATGTGTTCTGATGGCTCTCTCCACGAATGAAGAGGAGGTGGAGGGGTATATATAGCCTCCACACAAAATCCAACCGTTACACACAGTTTTCCAATCTCGGTGGGACCGAATCAACAAACTCGGTCGGACCGAAAAGGTAAACCTAGTGACCGTTAGAGATTTTCGGTGGGACTGACATGCAACTCGGTAGGACCGATATGGTTAGGGTTTGGGCATAACGTAATCTCGGTGAGACCGATTACACAAACTCAGTGAGACCGATTTTGGTAATTAGCTAACCAGAGAGTTGGTCAGGCAAACTCGGTGGGACCGATTTGCTCTTTCAGTGAGACCGAAAAGTTACAAAAAGGAAACACTGAATTTACATTGCAATCTCGGTGGGACCGATCCGCTCTTTCAGTGAGACCGAAAAGTTATGAAAGGGAAACAGAGAGTTTGCAATCCCATCTCGGTGAGACCGAGATCCCTATCGGTAGAACCGAATTGCTAGGGTTTGGCAGTGGCTTATGACAAGTGGAACTTGGTGGCGCCGGATAGAAAGAATCGGTAGGACCGAGTTTGGCTTAGGGTTTAGGTCATATGTGGATACGGGAAAGTAGTTGAGGGTTTTGGAGCATATCACTAAGCACATGAAGCAAGAGGCTCATTAAGCAACACCTCATCCCTCCTTGATAGTATTGGCTTTTCCTAAAGACTCAATGTGATCTTGGATCACTAAAATATAAAATGAAGAGTCTTGAGCTTTTGAGCTTGAGCCAATCCTTTGTCCTTAGCATTTTGAGGGTTCCACTTTCACATCCATGCCATGCCAATCATTGAGCTTTCCTGAAATAGTCATCTTGGAATAGCATTAGCTCAATGAGCTATATGTTGTTATGAATTACCAAAACCACCTAGGGATAGTTGCACTTGCAATCTCCCCCTTTTTGGTAACTGATGACAACATATAGATCAAAGCTTCGACAAATGATAATAAGCATGAAATATATCGTCGCTTTGAGAAGTATGTGACAAGTAAGAGCTCCCCCTAAATCTGTGCATATTTAAAATTTGCTTTGGACTGCAAATGCACAAAGATTTAGAGTCATGGGTTACTCTTCCATGTCACATACATCTTGGTGGAGCGCTTAAAATGATAAGAATGAAATACATGCACTCATCACCAAGAATAGTGAATGATCACATAAGATAGATAAGATCACAATATTAAGCAAACATTAAGTGTATCTTATGATCAAACACATGATCATCAATGTCTCACGAGCAATGACATAGTATCTCACACAAAAGCAAACAAAGTTCGAAAAACCACCAAATAAAACAAGAGAGAAAAAAAAGCAATTCTCTCTCTCTCGAAGCCTATGATCTTTACATTTTTCTCCCCCTTTGGCAACAAGTTACCAAAAAGTTCCTAGAAAATATATAGTGCTAGATCGACGCTCAGGCTTGATCTTCTGGTGGTGGTGGAGTCCGGAGCACTCCAAGGACGAAGCCTTCTGTATACGTGGTTGGAGTTGAGGCTGAAGTAGATGCTAGAGCTGGTGGAATTGAGGCTGTAGCTGGTGCAGAAGTGGTGGATCTGGTGTCAGCAACTGGCACTGCATGTGATCTCTGAGCTCTTGGCACTCTGGCAAATGCATCAGTTGTAGTCTTGCCTCTCCTCTCCTGCATGTCATCCTGAAGTTGTTCCACTGCAGACTGAATCTCTGTTACTTTAACATCCAAGTCATAGAACTTTTGTTCCATGATCCTCTCTAAGCTCTGCTGATTCTGATTGAGGGTGGCCAGTCCTTGCTCAATCCTCAGTGTGGATGCAATCAAGTAACCAAGCTGCTCTTGTTTGGTTTTCAAGAAATACTCAGATGCCTCCTCTTGAGTTGGCATCTTGGCAGCTTTCTCCTTCCTTGCCTTCTCCTTCTTTGCTTGTGCTTGTGCAGATGATGGTTCATTCTCATTCACGACAACTTGATTATCTTCGAAATCTGGACAGATGGGCAGGTGTTCCTTGTCCAATAAGTATATGCCTGTGCCCATCTTGGAGTTGATTAACTCCTGAATTTGTGGGGCATATCCACAGCTCCTCTTCTGATCAGCTGTTGTCCTCTTAATGGTCTCTACCATGAGGCTCATCACTTTGAACTTCTATGGCACATCAAATATATGAAGCAAATTGATCGCATGGCCTCTGATCATCATGTGATCACCTGACTTGGGCAACAAGGTGTGCCTAAGGATCCAGTTGATAGTTGGTAGCCCTGACAGAAGATAATGCACTGAGCCAAACTTGAAAGTATCAAGTGCTTCATTTGGACTTTCCTTGTACATGTTGGACATAGAGTTGTGGTCCATCTTCTTCTTGGCATATACATCCAAGTCATCTTCCTGCTCTTCTGGGGCATTGATCAGCTGAGCCCATTCAGCAACTGTAGATTGGTACCTCGTACTTTCAGACATCCAAGTTATCCTACCATCTGGATAGAAGTGTGCCGTGGAGTAGAATTGCATAATAAGTTCCTCGTTCCACTTTGTGAGCTTTTGCCCAACAAAGTCTGCTACTCCACAAGCATTGAAGCTGTCTTGCACTCCAGGATAGTGCTCTTCATTGTCCTTGATGTACTCCCAATCAACCCATCTCATGTCACAAACTATGGGCTTCTTGTCCAAGAAAACCGTCTCATAGAAGTCCTGCTGTTCCTTAGTGTGAAACCTGTAATCAACAGCAGTTCTTCTCCTTGAAGCATACGGATCTGCTTCTCTCCACTTCCTCAGCCCTGAGTCTCTTATGAGATTCATGTCCTCAGCCACAGGATGAGCATCATTGTGGTCTGGGATCTTGGGCTTGAGCTTTCTCAGAACATGCTCTTCATCATCTTCTTCAACAGCTTCAGGCACTGGGGCCTTGTTCTTTTCAGTTGCAGGTATGCTCCTCGTATTTCTCTTTGGAGTTGTCTTGACCTTTGATGCAGCCTTGGGTGCTTCCTTGGGCTTAGATGCAGTAGCCCCTGATTTGATAGCATCACCCATTAGCTTGGGTGCCTTAGGTGCTGGTGCAGCAACCTCTTCTTCTTCCTCTTCTTCCATGATGGAAGCCTTTCCAAGCACTCTGGCTACGGTCTTCTTGACCCTTTCCTTCCTTTCTTTCCTTCAGCAGCAACTGGCTCTATGGTTGCAGGCTTTTCAGGAATCTGAGTTGAGGCTCTGGCCTTTGGCATAGGCTGCCTACCTGCTGGCCTTTTGATTTTCAATCCTGGCTTTGTTCCTTGAGCTGAGCCATGTTCCTTCTCGAGCACTACTCTCTTTGAAGTTGCTTCCTCTTCTGCCACATAGTCCTCATCCTATGATTCTGAGGTTCTCTTCTTCCTTTGTCTTGTGGCAGCTTTAGGCAGATTGCTAGGGGTGCTCCTGCTGCCATCATCTGAGGAACTTGAGGGACTAGTGCCCTCACTCATCTGCACTTGCTGCTCTGACAAGTTCTGACTATCACTTTGGTCTGACATGATGCAAACTCTGACTGCTGACCCTGTGAATAGGTTATAAATGAGATAGAGTGGATAAGCATCACAAAATGCAGAGATTTTTGCATAAGAATAATTCAAAAACTTAGTTTTAGTTTCCCACTGACAGCATCTCGGATCTATCGATTTCTAAACTCGGTGATACCGAAGCAGTTTTGGCACCTAAACTAGTGAACTCGGTCAGACCGAGTCACAGTTCGGTGGCACCGAGACTGCTAGGGTTTCACAGAGTTCCAAAATCGGTCACACCGATAAGTAATTCTCGGTCAGACCGAGTCTCACTTGTGCAATGGCATAAGCCAAATCGGTCGGACCGAGTTTTTCAACTCGGCGGGTCCGAGATGGTTTTGGCGGAAACCTAACCCTAAAATTTTCGAATTAAACCTAATCTACGAGTTCATTGACTGGATAGAAGTTTAACAAACGTGGCAAGAATCATGATGATCACAATGTGCTAAGAATCGGATTGGGGAATAGCACAAAGATCGAGTCCATACCCTAGTTCGGCAGAGACTCGCTACGGCGGCAACGGCGGGGTTGATTCCCGTTGACGGCGACGGAGACCAGCGACTGGAGGCGGCTGGCGGCGAGGAGACGATCCGGAGACCAAGTTGGCAGAGCAGGCTATCGCGCGGGCGAAGGGGTTCGGAGAAATTTCCAAATTTTTGCCCATGACTATATATAGCCCGACCCTGTCGGTGTGACCGAGTGGAACAACTCGGTGGCACCGAGATGCAAAACTGTATACAGTTGTTGCAACTCGGTGTGACCGAATGGTTCAAGTCAGTTGCACCGAGATCGAAAACCTAGATCAACTTAATGATCTCGATAGGATCGAAAGTAGGGTATCGGTCAGACCGAGAATCATAAAGAGGTTTTGGAAGTTTAAGTCTATGACGAATCGGGGACTCCGAGCGCTCCTCACGCAGAGTGGTTCGAATCTGACTTGATCAAATTTTATGATGTAGCATGAATAGAGTTTGAGACGAGAAAAGCATAGATAGCTAGAGGAGGTTCTTAGGCATTCTTGTCCATCCACTTGGCAAAAGGAAATAAAACCAAACAATCAAAACAACAAGTGGATGTCCTCGAATGAGTAAAATATGCAACCAGCATGCTCACACAATAAGATGGCAAATGAAATATGTGACAATGCATGCACAACCAATTCTAGCATCTATCAAGCAATTTGTGATGACAAGGTCATCTATATATGAGTATATTGACTTAGGAGTCAAGTGAGAACACTTGATCATAGGTCATACTCATCGTTTAAGCTCAAGTGGGGTTACCACTTTTACATAAAGCATTGTTGTGTTCACATCTTTAGAGTTGCTTTAGCTCAAGTCTTAGAGTAAAGCTCCCCCTAGATGTGATATCCCCCCTTAGAGGGATGAACTAACCTCGGGTTTTGTCGATGATGACTTCATGTAGATGTTGAAGATGTGGATGCTCAATGTTGATGTAGATCACTTGGAGCTATCCATTTGAGTGAATTGCACTTTCAATACCTACATGGGTTAGTCCCACAAGGAACAAACAAGGATATCCATAGACATAGAGTGATGCACACACAAGATGATGTCCGTGAAAACTTTTAGGTTACCTTGTCCCTTGTCTTACCAACAAGAGGGTTTGTGACTGCTTGAACTAGTGCAAGATGTGGAAGTTGATTGCACTTGTTCTTGCCAAAATGATAAGAGTGAAGTATGTTGGCGGAGTCACCCTCAATAACTCTCTACTTCTTCTTTTGGATCCACGCCATCTTGATGGGAATCCTTGGAGTTGTAGTCGTACTTGATGAAGTGGAACTTGAAGTAGTCTGGGGAATCCACTTGACTAAGGTCTTAGGAGCTTCTTCAAATGCATCAATTTCCTCTTGAAGCTTGTCCTTGCCTTTTTGCTTGTAGTCTTGTGGTGGAAGATCATCTTGAGCTTGTGTCCCCTTGAAAGAAGTATCATACTTCTCTTGTTGAGGAACAAACTTTGTCTTGGGGTATTGATCTTCTTCCCACTCAACTCCATTGGCATTGAACTTTCGTTCAAAACCAACACCTTGATTCTTCCGGTGCATTCCTTGCTTGCGCACAATTTCCTCGAATTGCTTACTCCCGGCAAGGCTTTTGTACACTCCTTTCTCTATAATTCCCTTCAATAAGCTATTTTCTTGCTCAAGTGTAACTTGGCTAAGAGAATCATTAGTGGAATCAAGAGAACTACTAGAAGCAACAATATTGGATTTAGCATGATCATTGTTACTGCTAGAGGAAGAATCTTCCTTGTTCTTGTTACTAGACTTGACTTGAGGCATGTAAGTGGATAAGAGTAAACGCTTGGCAATGTAAGAAGAACTTTTCTTGCAGAGATCATCATTGATTGCTTTTAATAACTCATGCTCTTGCTCAAGATTGAGCTTTTCAAAGCGTAATTTCTCATGAGCTCTTAAAAGTTATCGATGATCTTCGAAGATAGTTTCATGAGCTAACTTAAGAGTGTTTAGTTCTTTAGTTAGAGCCTCAATCTTCTCCTTATCACTGTCTTTCGTTTTATCTTGATTAGCATGATTAATTGATGTTTCATCATAGTATTCATCATTAGAGTTGTCAACAAGCAAATCATCACCTAACAAGTCATCTTCATCACTATTGAAATCAACATACTCGGGGTGTGTTACCTTAGGACCTTTGGCCATGAAGCATCTTCCAATTCCTTCATTTGGTGAGTCAAATATGTCGTAGGAGTTGGTTGACACAAGTGCTAGACCGGCAACACCTTCATCTTGAGTATCTTCGGAGTCGGAGTGATAACTTCTCTCGGAGTGGCTGTCAGAGTCAGAGCCGGATACCCATTCACCAACATGAGCTTGATGTCTTCGTTTTGTGTAGCTCCTTGATGATTTTTCCTTCCTTTCCGAATCCTTGCTTCTCCGTGAGTATCTTCGTTCATAACGATCATCTCTACTCCTTCTCTCTCTTGGTGGTGATTCTTTGCTTCTTCTTTTTGGAGAATCTTCTCTTCTCTTGTAGGGACCCGTACACTCATTGGAATAGTGTCCGGGTCTTCCACAACTGTAGCAGTTTCGCTCTCGACTAGAAGATCTTTTGTCATTGTAGGACCTTGACTTGAAGCTTCTATCTTTGCT
Source organism: Triticum dicoccoides (assembly GCF_002162155.2). Lineage (NCBI taxonomy): Eukaryota > Viridiplantae > Streptophyta > Magnoliopsida > Poales > Poaceae > Triticum > Triticum dicoccoides. The sequence continues at coordinate 209,767,627 of NC_041384.1, read as the reverse complement.
TCTACTCTTGTAGAACTTGTTGAAGTTCTTCACCATTAAGCTCAATTCTTCATTGAAGTTTTGTTTCTCACTTGATGATGTAGGGGCTTCACATGAGGCTTTGTAGGCACCACTTGATTTGTTGTGAAGTTCCTCTTTATCCTTAAGTGACATCTCATGAGCAACAATTCTTCCAATCACCTCCATTGGCTTGAGATCTTTGTAATTGGGCATCATTTGGATCAATGTGCACACGGTATCATATTTTCCATCCAAGGCTCTTAGAATCTTCTTGATGATGAATCTATCGGTCATCTCTTCACTTCCTAAGCCGGCAATCTCATTTGTGATGAGAGCAAGCCTAGAGTACACTTCAGCGACACCTTCACCATCCTTCATTTTGAACTTGTCAAGTTGACTTTGAAGCACATCCAACTTGGATTCCTTGACGGAGTCGGTACCTTCGTGCATATCAATCATAGTGTCCCAAATTTCCTTTGCATTCTCAAGACGGCTGATTTTGTTGAATTCTTCGGGGCACAATCCATTGAAGAGAATATCACAAGCTTGAGCATTCTATTGCAACATCTTCAACTCATCCGCGGTAGCTTCACGGTTTGGTTCTTTCCCATCAAAGATGTCACCTTGCAAACCAACACACACAATAGCCCAAACGGCGGGGTTATGTCCAAGAATATGCATTTTCATTTTATGCTTCCAACTAGCAAAATTAGTACCATCAAAGTAAGGACCTCTACGGTGATAATTTCCCTCACTAGACGCCATACTCTCCTAGGTTGTGAAACCAAGGCTATGACCACCAAAAGCTATGGAGATCAAAGCAAACGGAGACCAAAGCTCTGATACCACTTGTAGGATCGAAAGTATGTCTAGAGGGGGGTGATTAGACTACTTGACCAAATAAAAACTTAACCTTTTCCCAATTTTAGTTCTTGGCAGATTTTAGCTATTGTAGGACAAGTGAAGCAATCATCACACAATTCAAGCAAGCATGCAAAGAGTATATTGGCAGCGGAAAGTAAAGCATGCAACTTGCAAGAATGTAAAGGGAAGGGTTTGGAGAATTCAAACGCAATTGGAGACACGGATGTTTTTCCCGTGGTTCGGATAGGTGGTGCTATCCTACATCCACGTTGATGGAGACTTCAACCCACGAAGGGTAACGGTTGCGCGAGTCCACGGAGGGCTCCACCCACAAAGGGTAATGGTTGCGCGAGTCCACGGAGGGCTCCACCCACGAAGGGTCCACGAAGAAGCAACCACCCACGAAGGGTCCACGAAGAAGCAACCTTGTCTATCCCACCATGGCCATCGCCCACGAAGGACTTGCCTCACTAGCGGTAGATCTTCACGAAGTAGGCGATCTCCTTGCCCTTACAAACTCCTTGGTTCAACTCCACAATCTTGTCGGAGGCTCCCAAGTGACACCTAGCCAATCTAGGAGACACCACTCTCCAAGAAGTAACAAATGGTGTGTAGGTAATGAACTCCTTGCTCTTGTGCTTCAAATGATAGTCTCCCCAACACTCAACTCTCTCTCATAGGATTTGGATTTTTTGGAAAGAAGATTTGAGTGGAAAGCAACTTGGGGAAGGCTAGAGATCAAGATTCATATGGTAGGAATGGACAATGTTGGTCTCAACACATGAGTAGGTGGTTCTCTCTCAGAACATATGAGTTGGAATTGTGTATGTGTTCTGATGGCTCTCTCCACGAATGAAGAGGAGGTGGAGGGGTATATATAGCCTCCACACAAAATCCAACCGTTACACACATTTTTCCAATCTCGGTGGGACCGAATCAACAAACTCGGTCAGACCGAAAAGGTAAACCTAGTGACCGTTAGAGATTTTCGGTGGGACTAACATGCAACTCGGTAGGACTGATATGGTTAGGGTTTGGGCATAACGTAATCTCGGTGAGACCGATTTTGGTAATTAGCTAACCAGGGAGTTGGTCAGGCAAACTCGGTGGGACCGATTTGCTCTTTCGGTGAGACCGAAAAGTTACAAAAAGGAAACACTGAATTTACATTGCAATCTCAGTGGGACCGATCTGCTCTTTCGGTGAGACCGAAAAGTTACGAAAGGGAAACAGAGAGTTTGCAATCCCATCTCGGTGAGACCGAGATCCCTATCGGTAGAACCGAATTGCTAGGGTTTGGCAGTGGCTTATGACAAGTGAAACTCGGTGGCGCCGGATAGAAAAAATCGGTAGGACCGAGTTTGGCTTAGGGTTTAGGTCATATGTGGATATGGGAAAGTAGTTGAGGGTTTTGGAGCATATCACTAAGAACATGAAGCAAGAGGCTCATTAAGCAACACCTCATCCCTCCTTGATAGTATTGGCTTTTCCTAAAGACTCAATGTGATCTTGGATCACTAAAATATAAAATGAAGAGTCTTGAGCTTTTGAGCTTGAGCCAATCCTTTGTCCTTAGCATTTTGAGGGTTCCACTTTCACATCCATGCCATGCCAATCATTGAGCTTTCCTGAAATAGTCATCTTGGAATAGCATTAGCTCAGTGAGCTATATGTTGTTATGAATTACCAAAACCACCTAGGGATAGTTGCACTTTCAGAGTCCTACTCCTAGTGGGAGTAGGACTCCCCTTGGCGCGCCCCCTTCTAGGCCGGCCGCCCCCTCCCCCTTGCTCCTTTATATACGGGGGCAGGGGGGCACCTCTAGACACACAAGTTGATCTTCGTGATCGTTCCTTAGCCGTGTGCGGTGCCCCCCTCCACCATATTCCACCTCGGTCATATTGTAGCGGTGCTTAGGCGAAGCCCTGCGACGGTAGAACATCAAAATCGTCACCACGCCGTCGTGCTGACGGAACTCCTCCCCGACGCTTTGCTGGATCGGAGCCCGGGGATCGTCATCGAGCTGAACATGTGCCAAGAACTCAGAGGTGCCGGAGTAACGGTGCTTGGATCGGTCGGATCGTGAAGACGTACGACTACATCAACCGCGTTGTCACAATGCTTCCGCTGTCGGTCTACAAGGGTACGTAGATCACACTCTCCCCTCTCGTTGCTATGCATCACCATGATCTTGCGTGTGCATAGGAAATTTTTTGAAATTACTACGAAACCCAACTATACTTATCCACAAATCCCCTTGAGATGTATGAATGTGATGCGCCAGTTTCAAAAAGAATGAGTGTAGTAAATGACTTAACCAAAAACTTACCTATTACTGCATCGGGCTGAGCTTCAACCTCCTCCACGCTAACGTGGTTCACTTGTCCCCTGTTGAAAGGGTTCGGCTTCTTCCCAGAACTTCCATTGCTATTTCCATTTTGCAATTCAGGACATTCACTTAAAACAAGTGACTTGGCTCAAGTCCTTCTTTGCTGGGGTTGAGGGGTTGGTGCGGTTCTGGCCATTGCTTCCTCCATTGCCATTACCATTCTTGGCACCATTGTGATTGTGCGAGCTACCTACTCCATGGGTATGCTGAAAATGTCCTCCCGGTCTAGGGGTAAAACGTGGCTTCTGCTGAGTTCCTGAATTGTACTTTCCTTGTCCATACTTCCTCTTGCGGTTCTCAATCTGTTGCTGCTTCCCTTCAATCATAAGAGCACGATCTACCAACTCCTGGTAGTTGTTGAAGGTTTCTACCATCAACTGCATGCTTAGCTCATCATTCAGTCCTTCCAGAAACTTCTCCTGCTTAGCTGCATCCGTAGCGACGTCATCTGGGGCATAACGTGCTAGCTTACTAAATTCCTCCACATACTGGCCAACTGTCCTTCCTCCTTGGCGCAAGTTGCGAAACTCATGCTTCTTCATGGCCATAGCTCCTGCTGAAACATCGCAGTACGAAAAGCCTGCTGAAACTGGTCCCATGTGACAATGTCTACTGGGAAAGTGGCTGTGAAATTCTCCCACCATGATGCTGCGGGTCCTTCTAGCTGATGTGCGGCAAACTTCACCTTCTCCGCATCTGTGCATCCTGCTGTGGTCAACTCCCTAGCAGTCTTGCGGAGCCAATCGTCCGCTACTATCGGCTCGGTGCTACTGGAAAACACTGGCGGATTCAGCCTAAGAAAACGGGCTAAGTGCTCAATAGGTGGTGGTGGTGGTGGTGGTGGTGGGTTGTTGTTGTTGTTCCCCTGATTCTGATTCTGGACTAGCAACTGCATCAATGTGTTCTGCTGCTGGATCAACTGGGTGAGCTCCTGGGGAAAGGTAAATCCGGGGTCACGTCTCGGAGGCATCTGAGGGTTTAGAAAAGATGAGATATAAGAATAGAGGGGGTCTAAAGAGAAAACACCACCCATATGCACATGAGGCAAAACAAACAATTCACTTCAATCAATCAAACAAGGGCATACAATCGATCTAACTATTGCAAAAGTGCTCGGACTACTATATTTACATGGTGGACTACTACTACTAATGAGGTGGTCTACTAGAAATATTCTACGGTCGTTGACTCCATAATATCTGCTCCAGCTTCATCAACATAGTCATCATCGCTACTATCTGCTTCCGAGTCGGTGCCGTCGATGTTGATGTAGTCTTCCGGGCTAATCTCCTGGGGTTCTTCGTCTTCATCTACTGGTGTAGGGCCTCCCATAAATACTGCTAGCTTCATAGTTAGGTCGGCATTCTTATCCACCAATACTTCAATTTCTTCTTCATAATCTTCACGTGTAGCCTTGAGTTCTTCCTCCAGTTTCTTGATTCTTGTCCTTGCCTTCTTCAGGTCTATCATGTCGGCGCACATCTGGTTCTCCTGTCGTCGAATGTGCTGGTTTAGCTCCTGGATAAAAGCTGCAATTGATCTATCCTTCCTGGTGCTGATCATCTCCCAGTGTTCATCTCGGCACCCACAAATTTGGTAGATAGTATCCTTGAGATCCTTGCGGTAGACTTCTCCAATGCGTCCCATGGCGATGTGAGCTGCCATGCTCTTTCCTAGACTCCAAGTTGGTGCATCAAAAGAAAACTCTATGGGCTCAGCGACTGGCATGAACGTCCTTCCTGGAACTTGAACTTGAATCATCCAGCGCTCTTCTTCAGGTAAAGTGGCGTTGTAGGTTCCTGTGAAACTTGGTACTCCTATGTTCAGGTATCTAGTGACTTCCTTCAAGTGTCGTCCAAAGGGTGTATCTTCATCTGGTTGTGTGAACTTGTTCCTTGCATCCGCCATCCTAAAGAGTAGAAAAGATGAGAGGTCAGAAGAGAAGAGAGTGAATAGTGATCTAGGTCTTGTGCTTAGTGGTCGTGTCCTACAGTCAGCGTGTGCTCTGATACTATCTCTGTAGTGACCAGACCTCAAACAGTCTGATCTTTGTGCTCCGGTGTCATCCCTAGATCAGTAATGTTGACACCACACAGTACTCGGAGGATTTATAGTAGAGTAGCAATCACACACTTATTACATCGAGTGTCTCAAAAGAGAACTTATTACAATAAATATGGCTTAAGGCCATCTAATAACGATAACAGCGGAAGGCTTGGAAGATAAGTGAGTCCATCAACTTCAACGGCATCACTGAGTATAGAACCACGACCTAAAAACTCCTTAATCGTCGTCTGAAAAGTCTGCAACATTAACGTTGCAGCCCAAAAACGGGTCAGCACATGGAATATGCTGGCAAGGTAACACATAGAGAGTAATGGAATGAAACAGCTATACTATATGCATATTTGGCTGGTGGAAAGCTCTATGGTTATAGTTTTGCGTAAAGCCAATTTTTCCCTACTTCAAAGGAATAGATTTATTTAACTATCATGGTGGTTGTTAAACATTGAGAATGGTTGACAGCATTCTCAATCCCAATTAAGCATCATCATTAAAAATAACCCAACAAAATTAATTTATAGTAACATGTTGAGATTCACATGATAATCCATGTACTAGATACTCAAGATGTCCATAACCGGGGACACGGCTAACCATGATTAGTTTATTACACTCTGCAGGGGTTTGCGCACTTTTCCCCACAAGACTCGATTGCCTCCGTTTGGTTTCTCGTACTACATGGTGTTTGAGAAGACGGATGACCGAGACATAGTCTTTCAGAAGCACTAGCACCTTACGATCGGGTAGACCATACCACCTACATCCCCTACATCTACTAGCCTACCACTGTAAGAGTTCGCACAACTTAGTCAACTATGCTAGAGCCCATAATAGCTTGTGGCTGCACATGGAAGTTTCTAGTATGAATAGTCTCATGATCCCTTTGAGCCTGGGTGGCGGTCCAAAAGAAAGCAGGCAAGTCCTGGAATACCCAGGTGCCTCAATCCACCCAGATGTATGTTTAAGTTGCCGCCTTAGATAAACCATTAATTAACAATCTCACATCTGTCATGGATATCACTCACCCAATCCACGTCTACTAGCATAGCATGGCATAATAAGAAAACATAGAAGTAACTCCCAAAGGTTTGATAATAACAGGTAATAGGTACTACCTCATCTACTTCCCATCCCACAATTTAATTAGATCCTAATCATGCAATGTGTGAGGATTGATCTAATGCAATAAAACTGGGTAGTAGGAAAGGTATGATCAAAGTGTTACTTGCCTTGCTGATGATCCGCGAAACCTAACGATTCGAAGTAACAGGTGGCGCACTCCGGGTATTCTATCGCAGACAAACAAACAAGCATGCAATAAGTACTCATCTAATGCACAGGTAAAACTCAAATAAGAGATCTAACCAGAAGGTTCAACTTAAGAACTCCGGTTGGCAAAAAGAATCAAATCGAACGAAGCAATGAAAATCCAACGGCGCAAGAAAACAACTTCGTTCTAGTAATCTGGATCTAGGGCAAATTTTACAGTAGCAAAATCTTGTTTAAGTTGGTTAAACGGATAAAGGGTTTCGTGACGAATCCCTAGGCGCTTGAATCGCCTGATTCCGATAAACGAGCGAAAAGTTATACTAAAACGAAAATCGGATCAGGAATCGCGATCAGAAAAATCACAGATTTAATCCGAGAAAAAGAAAAACGACGAACACCGACTTATTTTCTCTCTTTTTCGGCATGGAAAACGAGGCGCGACGAACCTCGGCGGCGGGATCCGGCGGCAGCGCGGCGGCGGCGGTGGCGGCGGCTAGCGCGCTAGGGTTTGGGGGCGCGGGTGGCTGGGCTCGGCTGGCTCCCCCCGGCTTATAAAGGCCTCCCGGGTCGGTGTCCAGGTCGGACACGGCCCGTTAAGTCGGTTCGTATTTTTTTTATTCCGCTCGGAAGAAAAATAAAAAGAAATACTAAACGGACTCCAAAAATTCCGAAATAAATTTTCACGGGCTTCTAAAATCAAGCCGCACAAGGTGAACATTTATTTGGGACCTAAATGCAATTTTGAAAAACACACATTTTTCCTAAATTCAAATAAAACACCGAAAAACTCCGAAATAAAATCTTATTTGATTTTATTATTAAATCCTCAATATTTCTTTATTTTGGGAAAGTCATTTTATTCCCTCTCTCACATTTTTGTAATAGAAATTATTGATGATAAAATAAATAAAATCAAATGATCCTATTCTCAAAATTTGAGAAAACTCAAATATGAAAATAACGAAATCCCCAACTCTCTCCGTGGGTCATTGAGTTGCGTAGAATTTCTAGGATCAACCAAAATGCAAAATAAAATATGATATGCATGATGCTCTAATGTATAACATTCCAAATTGAAAATTTGGGATGTTACATTATGTGGAGAAGACAAAAAAGGAGAAAGTCTCACATCGACGCGGGTAATCAATGGGCTAGGGAGATGCCCATCAATAGATGTCAATGCAAGGAGTAGGGATTGCCATGCAACGGATGCACTAGAGCTATAAGTGTATGAAAGCTCAACAAAAGAAACAAAGTGGGTGTTCATCCAACTTGCTTGCTCATGAAGACCTAGGACATTTGAGGAAGCCCGGTGTTGGAATATACAAGCCAAGTTCTATAATGAAAAATTCCCAATAGTATATGAAAGTGAAAAAACAAGAGACTCTCTATCATAAAGATCATGGTGCTACTTTGAAGCACAAGTGTGGAAAAAGGAGGATAGTAGCATTATTCCTTTTTTTCTTTTTTTCTTTTGGACCTTTCTTTTTTTATTTGGCCTTTCTCTTTTTTTGGGACAATGCTCTATTAATGATGATCATCACACTTCTATTTATTTACAACTCAATGATTACAACTCGATACTAGAACAAAATATGACTCTATATGAATGCCTCCGGTGGTGTACCAGGAAGGGCAATGAATCAAGAGTGACATGTATGATAAATTATGCATGGTGGATTTGCCACAAATACGATGTCAACTACATGATCATGCAAAGTAATATGACAATGATGAAGTGTGTCATAAATGAAACGGTGGAAAGTTGCATGGCAATATATCTCGGAATGGCTATGGAAATGCCATAATAGGTAGGTATGGTGGCTGTTTTGAGAAAGATATAAGGAGGTTTATGTGTGATAGAGCGTATCATATCACGGGGTGTGGATGCACCGGCGAAGTTTGCACCAACTCCCAAGGTGATAAAGTGCAATGCACGGTACCGAAGAGGCTAGCAATGATGGAAAGGTGAGAGTGCGTATAATCCATGGCCTCAACATTAGTCATAAAGAACTCACATACTAATTGCAAAAATCTACAAGTCATCAAAAACCAAGCATTACGTGCATGCTCCGAGGGGGATAGATTGGTAGGAAAAGACCATCGCTCGTCCCCGACCGCCACTCATAAGGAAGACAATCAAAGAACACCTCATGTTTCAAATTTGTTGCACAACGGTTACCATACGTGCATGCTACGGGACTTGCAGTCTTCAACACAAGTATTTCTCAAATTCACAACTACTCAACTAGCACACTCTAATATCACCATATTTATATCTCAAAACAATTATCAAGTATTAAACTTCTCATAGTATTCAATGAACTTTTTATGATAGTTTTTATTATACCCATCTTGGATGCCTATCATATTAGGACTAATTTCATAACCAAAGCAAATTACCATGCTGTTCTAAAGTACTCCCAAAATAATATAAGTGAAGCATGAGAGATCAATAATTTCTATAAAATAGAATAAAACCACCATCGTGCCCTAAAAGATATAAGTGAAACTCTAGAGCAAAATTATCTAGCTCAAAAGATATAAGTGAAGCACATAGAGTATTCTAACAAATTCCAATTCATGTGTGTCTCTCCCAAAAGGTGTGTAAAGCAAGGATTATTGTGGTAAACTAAAAAGCAAAGACTCAAATCATACAAGACGCTCCAAGCAAAACACATATCATGTGGTGAATAAAAATATAGCCTCAAGTAAAGTTACCGATGGAAGAAGACGAAAGAGGGGATGCCTTCCGGGGCATCCCCAAGCTTAGGATTTTGGTTGTCCTTGAAGTTTACCTTGGGGTGCCTTGGGAATCACCAAGCTTAGGCTCTTGCCACTCCTTATTCCATATTCCATCTAAGCTTTACCCAAAACTTGAAAACTTCACAACACAAAACTCAACAGAAAATCTCACGAGCTCCGTTAGTATAAGAAAACAAGCCACCACTTAAGGTACTGTAATGAACTCATTCTTTATTTATATTGGTGTTAAACCTACTATATTCAAACTTCCCTATGGTTCATACCCTCCGATACTAGACATAGATGCATCAAAATAAGCGAACAACACACGAAAAACAGAAACTATCAAAAACAAAACAGTCTGTAGTAATCTGTAGGTTTCGAATACTTCTGTAACCCAAAAATTCTGAAATAAATTGGTGTATGTGAGGAATTTATCTATTAATCATCTGCAAAAATAATCAATCTAATCGCACTCTCCAGTAAAAAATGGCAGCAAATCTCGTGAGTGCTAAAGTTTCTGTTTTTTACAGCAAGATCGCAAAATCTTCCCCCAAGTCTTCCCAAAGGTTCTACTTGGCACAAACACTAATTAAAAGCATAAAACCACATCTAAACAGAGGCTAGATGAATTATTTATTACTAAACAGACCCAAAAATAAATAAACAAAAATAAAATTGGGTTGCCTCCCAACAAGGGCTATCGTTTAACGCCCCTAGCTAGGCATAAAAACAAGAATAAATGTAGGTATTATCATCTTTGGTATGCAATCCATAAGTGTCTCTCATAATAGATTCATAAGGTAATTTAATTTTATTTCTAGGAAAGTGTTCCATGCCTTTCCTTAATGGAAACTGGAATCTAATATTCCCTTCTTTCATATCAATAATTTCACCAATCGATCTAAGGAAAGGTCTACCAAGAATAATGGGACATGTAGGATTGCAATCAATATCAAGAACAATGAAATCTACGGGCACATAATTCCTATTTGCAACAATAAGAACATCATTAATCCTCCCCATAGGTTTCTCAATAGTGGAATCCGGAAGATGCAAATTTAGAGAACAATCATCAAATTCACGGAAACCTAACACATCACACAAAGTTTTTGGAATCGTGGAAACGCTAGCACCCAAATCACATAAAGCATAGCATTCATGATCTTTAATATTAATTTTAATAGTAGGTTCCCACTCATCATGAAGTTTTCTAGGGATAGAAACTTCTAATTCAAGCTTTTCTTCATAAGATTGCATTAAAGCATCAACGATGTGTTTGGTAAAAGCTTTATTTTGATTATAAGCATGCGGAGAATTTAGCACGGATTGCACCGAGGAAATACAATCTATCAAAGAGCAATTATCATAATTAAATTCCTTGAAATCCAAAATAGTGGGTTCATAGCTATGTAAAGTTTTGACCTCTCCAATCCCACTTTTACCAATTTTTGCATCAAGATCTAAAAACTCCGAATCATTGGGATGCCTTCTAACTAAAGTTGACTCATCTCCAGTTCCATCATTAGCAAGATTCATATTGCAAAACAAAGATTTAATAGGAGACACATCAATCACTTTTAGATCTTCATCCTTACTATCATCAATACTAGAAGAACACGCTTTTATAAAGCAATCTTTTTTAGCACGCATCCTAGCGGTTCTTTCTTTGCACTCATCAATGGAAATTCTCATTGCTTTGAGAGACTCATTGATATAACGCTTAGGTGGAATAGATCTAAGTTTCAAGGAATCAACATCAAGAGAAATTCTATCCATGTTCCTAGCCAACTCATCAATCTTAGACAACTTTTCTTCAATCAAAGCATTGAAACTCTTTTGCAAACTAATAAATTCTTTAATACTAGATTCAAAATCAGAGGTCATCTTATTATAATTTCCACAAGAATTGTTGTAGTAGTTACCATAATTGTTAGAGGAATTACTAGGAAACGGCCTAGGATTAAATTTACCTCTATATGCGTTGTTACCAAAATTGTTCCTACCAACAGAATTCACATCCGTAGATTCATTAGTATTCTCAATCAAAGTAGACAAAGGCATATCATTAGGATCAGAAGAAATACTCTTATTAGCAAACAATTGCATAAGTTCATCCATCTTTCCACTCAAAACATTAATTTCTTCTATAGCATGAACCTTTTTACTAGTAGATCTTTCGGTGTGCCATTGAGAATAATTAACCATAATATTATCTAGGAGTTTGGTAGCTTCTCCTAAAGTGATTTCCATAAAAGTTCCTGCCCCGGCCGAATCTAAAAGATTTCTAGAAGCAAAATTCAATCCAGCATAAAAATTTTGTATGATCATCCACAAATTCAAACCATGTGTAGGGCAATTACGAATCATTAATTTCATCCTCTCCCAAGATTGTGCAACATGCTCATGATCTAGTAGCTCAAAGTTCGTAATATCTTTTGTAAGAGAGATGATCTTAGCGGAGGAAAATACTTAGAGATAAAAGCATCTTTGCGCTTCTTCCAAGAATCAATACTATTTTTAGGCAAAGACAAAAACCAAGTTTTAGCATGATCTCTAAGTGAAAACGAGAATAGCTTAAATTTAACAATATCATTATCCACATCTTTCTTCTTTTGCATATCACACAAATCAACAAAGCTGTTTAGATGGGTAGCGGCATCTTCACTAGGAAGGCCAGAAAACAGATCTTTCATGACAAGATTTAGCAAAGCAGTATTAATTTCACAAGATTCAACATCGGTAAGGGGAGCAATCAGAGTGCTAATAAAATCATTATTGTTGGTATTGGAAAAATCACACAATTTAGTATTATGTTGAACCATCGTGACAAACAATCCAACAAACAAGCAAGCAAAAGGCAAGCAAAAAGAGGGGAATGAAAAAGAGGCGAGCGGAAAAGAGGGCGAATAAAACGGCAAGGGTGAAGTGGGGGATAGGAAAACGAAACGCAAATGGCAAATAATGTAATGTGAGGGATAAGAGTTTGTGATGGGTACTTGGTATGTCTTGACTTGTGCATAGATCTCCCACCAACGGCGCCAGAAATCCTTCTTGCTACCTCTTGAGCACTGCGTTGGTTTTCCCTTGAAGAGGAAAGGGTGATGCAGCAAAGTAGTGTAAGTATTTCCCTCAGTTTTTGAGAACCAAGGTATCAATCCAGTAGGAGACTACACACAAGTCCCTCGTACCTGCATAAACAAATAAGAACCTCACAACCAACGCGATAAAGGGATTGTCAATCCCTTCACGGTCACTTACGAGGGTGAGATTTGATAGAGATAATAAGATAAATATTTTTGATATTTTTATGATATAGATTGAAAGTAAAGATTGGAAAGTAAGATAGATTGGAAACTTATATGATAAAAGATAGACCCGGGGGTCATAGGTTTCACTAGTGGCTTCTCTCAAGATAGCATAAGTATTACGATGGGTAAACAAATTATTGTCAAGCAATTGATAGAAAAGTGCATAATTATGTGAATATCTAGGCATGATCATGTATATAGGCATCACGTCTGCGACAAGTAGACCGAAAGAATTCTGCATCTACTACTATTACTCCACACATCGACCGATATCCAGCATGCATCTAGAGTATTAAGTTCATAAGAACAAAGTAACGCATTAGGCAAGATGACATGATGTAGAGGGATAAACTCAAGCAATATGATATAAACCCCATCTTTTTATCCTCGATGGCAACAATACACTACATGCCTTGCTGCCCCTGCTGTCACTTGGAAAGGACACCGCAAGATTGAACCCAAAGCTAAGCACTTCTCCCATTGTAAGAAAGATCAATCTGGTAGGCCAAACCAAACTAATAATTCGAATAGACTTGCAAAGATAACCAATCATACATAAAAGATTTCAGAGAACAATTAAATATTGTTCATAGATAAACTTGATCATAAACCCACAATTCATTGGATCTCGACAAACACACCGCAAAAAGAGTTACATCGAATGGATCTCCAAGAAGATCGAGGAGAACTCTGTATTGAGATCCAAAGAGAGAGAAGAATACATCTAGCTAATAACTATGGACCCGAAGGTCTGTGGTAAACTACTCACACATCATCGGAGAGGCTATGGTGTTGATGTAGAAGCCCTCTGTGATTGATTCCCCCTCCGACGGAGCTCCGGAAAAGGCCCCAAGATGGGATCTCTTGGGTACAGAAGGTTGCGGCGGTGTAAATAGGGTTTCGTGGTGCTCCTGGATGTTTTCAGGGTATATGGATACATATATATATATATATATATATATATATATATATATATATATATATATATATATATATATAGGAGGAAGAAGTAGGTCGGTGGAGCTGCGAGGGGCCCACGAGGGTGGGGGCGCGCTCAGGGGGAAGGCGCGCCTCCCTGCCTCATGGCCACTTCATTTCTTTCTTGACGTTTACTCCAATTCCCCTGGATGACGTTTGTTCCAAAAAATAACTCTCCCGAAGGTTTCATTCCGTTTGATATTCCTTTTCTGCGAAACACTGAAATAGGCAAAAAAAACAGCAATTTGCACTGGACCTTGGGTTAGTAGGTTAGTCCCAAAATAATATAAAAGTGTATAGTAAATCCCATTAAGAATCCAAAACAGATAATATAATAGCATGGAACAATCAAAAATTATAGATACGTTGGAGACATATGTGTTTAACAAGCACAACACACAAACAAACACCATTTAGACTAGTAAGGTACACGTGCATTGCACGCATGAGATTTGGCAACCAAATTATGAATAAATATATACCACATTGTAGCATGTAAGCTTTGAGTCATATATGCATGATGTAGATGTTCGTTTAATTCTTATAGTTCATTTCAATCAAAATCATTTAGTTTTTATAAGAAAGCTAATCTATTTTAAGATTCATGGAATTGTGCGTTGTAAGGCATAAAGTAAAAATAAATATTGGCAAATCATGTAGAAAAAACATTTGGGCAATTCTGATATGGAAGATTCTAGAACTAAGAAGAAGTGCTTGTGTTTTGAGATTTGTGCATTATGCTTAAGTTCAACCATGGAGTGTTCTAGATTGTACATGTGGCAAAATCTAGTTCAATCTATACGATATACAACGACCAGTTGTGCTCAAATTTGCCATCTCTGCACCATCGGATTGGCCTCATCCAACGACCATCTTTCAAAGTTAAAGTTATCTAAACACGATATATATAGGGGTATAGATATAGATATGTGATGTGAAAGCCACCCATCATCTCCAATTAGAATAGTGTATCCATGCACGGATGCAATGTGGCCAAACGATGTCTACCATCGATATCTCAAATACAAATCAGTCTGACCTTGTTCAATGTGTATACAGTACAAGATGCTCGTTTCCAAACCACACCACGCATATCTCAGTTACATTCATGCATGCATGGGTTTCAAATATCATGATCTCTTATTCAAATATTTGAATTCTACTTTACATTGATTATGATGTCACCTAGTCTTTTACACCCACACAGTCATCTTCTCTTTATAATTGTACCATTAACTTTCTCTTGTGCATGCATGCACACACAGTACCAGTTGGCATTATACATCGCACACATGCAATCTTTTTCTTCAGGTCGGTCTCCCATGCATGCACACACACCTCCCCCTCCCCATCATATTGGGCATTCTTTATCTCTCACGTGCATGTGCAACGATCGATGTTCCTCTATCTGTGTGTATATATAGCTAGGTCTTTCATAGTTTTCCACACAAACCCATCAATCTATATATGTAGTGAGGTCTCACCCTCTTTCCCACATCCACATCGATCAATCTATACCTCTCTATATAGGAATACATAGCTAATACACCCACATTAATTATATATCCAACGTCCCCCTCTCATCATCCATGCCTCCGCTTCATCTCTCAGACGCGCGCACAGTGGCGAAGACAGGGGGCAGCAAGGGCCCTGCCCCCCTAACATCACTATATATTGAGGCTAATATGAATGTGATCATTGGAGAATTGTTGGTAAAATGGTTTAAGTTGATGAATTGGCCCTCCTCGTAAAGGATTAGCAATGCATGGCCCCTAGCTCATTTATTTTTCATGGCTCCACCACTGCGCGCAATAGCACACGTTCTCGCCCCCTCTCTTCAAATATCGATCTCGCACTTGTGCACTCCTTCATAGTCTCCCTCCACTTGGCCCCTCGCACCATCTTCTAGCCCCCCATCGGATTTTGCCACATGTACAATCTAGAAGACTCCATGGTTGAACTTAAGCATAATGCACAAACCTCAAAACACAAGTGCTTCTCCTTTATTCTAGAATCTTCCGTATCATAACTGCCCAAACTTTTTTTCTAGTTGAATTGCCATTATTTGTTTTTTTACTTTATGCTTTACAACGCACAATTCCATGAATCATAAAATAGATTAGGGGCTTCTTTGATTCAAAGGATTCTCAAAGGAATTTTGGAGGATTCTAATCCTTGGGAATTTTTCCTATCTTGGTTGTCTGATTTGTAGGATTGTAAACCATAGAAATTTTTTCATAGGATTCATTTGCACTAGATTTCATAGGAAACATCACATCCACTCAAACCACTTTGAAAGAATCCTGCGTTTTTTCTATGCATAATCAAACACTCGTATAATCCTGTAGGATTCAAGACGACATTCCATTCTAAGCCCATGTTTTTCCTATTCCCGCGTTTTGGAAATCCTACGAATCAAACAGGCCCTACCTTTTTTATAAAAACTAATTTATTTTGAATGAGATGAACTATAAGAATTAAATGAAGGTCTATATCAGGCATATATGACTCAGAGCTTACATGCTATAGTGTGGTATTAATTCATAATTTGGTTGCCAAATCTTATGCGTGCAATGCACATGTACCCTACTAGTACTTCGAGTATGTGAAAACACGTAAATTAGAATTCCAATGGCACGCTACACAGTGTCTCTCTTACAGTTCATGAAGCTACGTGGCACATGTGGACGCATTGTCGCGACCTCCTTGTGTGGGATTGATCACAGTGATATCCTGCTGCTTCCAGAAGAATGCACTCGTCCTTTCTGAGCCACACTGGCGGTACATGCATGAAGCGAAGATGTGCACGCACGCCACGCAGGCACTCATTCCCTCGCACGCACACACGGGTACACAGGGTGACGCATTTTTGTACAAGGATCCACCCCATGTGATAATTTAACATGTGTAAAGTCCTTCATTTCATTGATGGTCAATTAATACAGCGCATGCAAATTGAGTGGACATGAGGGAGGAAGAAAGACATTACTACTCCACTACGTGCATGCGAGTAGTTAAATCATGGGGTGCCAATACTTCCATTGGTCTCCTTCGTATTTTGTGCCATTTTTTGACTATATTTGTAAGTAACATAATACTTATGCATGTCATAAAAAGTGGCACAAAAAAGGGGGTCAATAAACCAGGACGCAGGCAGCATGATCAATTTTTGCCAGGGCTACTGTTGGTGGCCTTTGTATTTAAATATGGACAGAGTGGAGTAGTACTATCTTTATCTTAGCCTCGTAGGGCTCTCCTAGCTCCTAGGCTCGCCTCCTCGCCTCGCCCACCAGATCCCGCCATGGATAATCCCTTAGATCTCAGGATCCCGCGGGCTGCCCTCTCACTGCGGCCCGCAGTACTGCCGCCTTTGAGAGAAACCCACATGTGTTTTAGAGGGGAACCATTTCTCTGGAATGACAGATCGGTGGTGCCAGAGGACATGCCAGGGCTGCGTTTCAGGTGGTAGGCAGCAAGGGCAAATCCGATCGAGGAAGTGTCGCATTGATTGGAGAGAAGTTCCAAGGAGCTGCGCCTGGCGCAGCACAAGGCGGAGGTGCAAGTCGATCTCAGGTGAGAGATGCTGAGGCATGTCAGCATCTGGCAGCGTCGCGTTGATTTCGAGCTAGGGCTAATGGCAGAGATCATATTCACGGAGTCGACTGCGGAGGAAAGAAGGTGCATGCCTGCGCAAAGGCATGAGTAGCCGGTGCAACTGTTCAAATGGGTGGTAGGAGAAGCCAAATCCCGGGACCAGTTGCAGCGGCGGCGCTGGGCATGCATCATAAGCGAGGTGAGCTGCCCTCCTTCCCCGCCAGCGATGCAGTGACCTAGTCCGTTGCTGCTGCAGTGAACTTGGAACGCTATGTCGGTTTGCAACCTTGACAATCACTCCATCTATATGTATTGTTTTCCTGTAAAAAAATACTTGGTTGTTTGGAAAAAGATGGTAATTGATTTATCACTAGTTTTAGAATGATTGGTCATGACAATCAACCCAAGCCACAACCAAAAGTCTCCATCGCGTAAGTACTTTACGATCGGTCGCTCCAACAGACGGTCGATCGGACCCGCATCTCACCAAAGGGACACACATCGGCTTGGTCTGACACGTATGACCAATTACATCACTGACTTGGGCGACCGCATTTGACCAGTGTAGTACCCCCTCTATCTCAGTTTACAAGTCTTGCACATGTACCTAGGTCGTTAATTTGACCAACTTAATTAGAGGCATACATTACGAAAAATATATCATTACAAACTTCAAATATTCTATTTTTAATGATATATTTTTATGTAAAACAATTTATGTTCTACTAAACTCATCGGGAGTACTTGAAATTTATATTCCAGTAAACTCATCGGGAGCCATTTCGGGCCTTGAAACCAAAAACATCAATTAATCTTTACCTTGTTCCCATCACATTCCAAAGTACTAGTGCTACAATTAAGTCAAGCCTGCTCACACCTACCAGTATGTACCAACCTGAACATGTTTCCACTATGCAAGTTTTAGTACTAGTGCTAGTACTTAGGTTATAAAAAGGGGAAGTACCTAACCGAAAATTACTCTACCTTCCTCCTCATAAGTCCTCCTTCTTCGTCCGCCCTTGCCGTGGGCGGTGTGCAGAGCTCTAGATCGAGAACTACTCATAACAAGGGAGCGGCAACCAAGGCTGCAGAAAAAAAAGAGGGCTTGCCGCCACGCAGAGACCTCGAAAGATCTCTCACGGGCAGGCGATGGCTCCCAGGAGTGCCCTAGCCGCGGAGGCGAACATGTCGAGCTGGCGGCACTGGAGTCGTTATCCCATAACGGCATGCCCAATCAGCTCAATAAGCACCTCAATAAGCAGAAGGAGTTCATCCACGGCTTGGTGGAGCTGCTGAAGGAGAGCCTCGACGACATGCCCGCTGAGCTCAATGAGTAGGGTGAGCTGACCGCTGGCTTGTTGATGCTGCTGAGGAAGAGCATTGCCTCGGAGAAGAAGGCGACCAGTGAAATCCTGCAACTTCAGGAGGACAAGGCGAAGCTCTGCCATGAGCTCGACCTACTGAAGGAGGAGAACGCCGGCTGGAAGAAGCTGCATGATAATAGTAGTTCCTCGATGAAGATGCTACAGGCCCTCATCATGGAACCGAAGGAGGAGTTGGCAAAGCTCTGAATCGAGCACCCGGCTGCTGTCAAGGTACGTAATGCGGCCGTGGAACAGATGATGAAGGCTCGCATTGAGAAATCCCGCGTCATGGACACAATGAAGAAGATGGCGGAGGAGACGCGTAAGGAGATGGAGGTCGTGGAGGCGATGAAGAAGTAGTTACGACTCCGTGGCCAGAAACCCTTCATGTAGTGAGAGTAGCGCCCCAGACTTGTGTGTGTGTCTTCCTTTTCTTTGGGGTGATAATCTACCTTCTTCTTTTGCTCCTGTGTTTCTTCTTTTGCTTCGGGAGTTTCGCCGCATGTGTCATGTTCTCTGTGAGGCATGAATAGAACAATGCTAAAAATGAGATGACTAGCAAATTAGATCATTCTTTATCGCCAATAGAACAATGCCTCTTGCTAGTAATATATAATAAGAGTAGAGAGTAGAGATATGGCACTGGGCTGCCGTGTTTCATGCTCCTCCATCATACTCCAGTGGAAAACTTGAGTATACGGCATGGTTCTTTGCTCCTCCTCGGGTCATCGGCACATTTATACGAGCAGTCAAATCACAAGGACCCGCCTTCCAGCAGTAATGAGCCATCAAATCACAAAGGCCCTAGCCTCTCTTGAAACCGACCTAGCTAGACTGCCCCGTCCTCGAGCCTTTTAAAAATGTATACTTTTGTATAGTAGTAGGATCGATGGATTGCGCCACGGAGCAAAACTAACAAGATGAAATTAAAGAAAAAGGTGGTACATATAGAGAGCGCTCGTCGCCAAATTATGTATATAGTACTATTAAAAAAGCTAGTATGTGCTTTAATGTGGTGCTAGATTATATTAAAGAAATTAGCATACCTATTTAATTCTTGGGTTATTATTCTTTATGCCACTAGTTTGTGTATCACTACTTAGTTTTGCCATTAGAAGTTACAACTACTCAAAAATGCCATCCATCCATGAGATGTCTGCTCAAAAATGCAATTAGATATCTCAAAAATGCCATTGTTAAGTTAGATGTTTGATCAAAAATACCAGTAGACATTGTGATTTTCACTTCAAACCCGTTGACCATGTTACATGACAAAAATAAGCCGATTCTCGCAATGATAAGTGTGGCCCCCACTTGTCAGGAGTAACCAAGCGAACAATTTTACCTGAAAATAAGAACGTTGTTGGGATCAAGTAGGCCCCACACTTTATTTTACTGTAGTGAGGTAGAGGGAGAGCTGGCATGATGGTCCATCGATATTTATGTCATTATAACATGGAAAAGGATATTTGAGTCACAATAATGGTGTCCAGCACAACACACCCATCAAATAAAACTAAGCACCCTGAAATTCTCTGACAAAACTAAGCCCCCTGAAATTCTTTGACAACTAAACTGCTGGCTATTTGATGTTGGCCATATATATTGTATGTATATAATGTGAAGAAATGAGTGGTAGTCATAGTACTATACCAACTAAAAGATGAACTGTAAGAAATACTAGTATGTACGTACTGAAGAGTTAAAGTATCAAGAAGAAACATAACATAGTTCTGCTGGGGGATCAGCACAACACACCCCTCAAATAAAACTAAGCACACCAGAAATTAAACTAAGCAACTAATCCGGTAGACACAGCATTAGAACCACCATGAGCAACGACACTGCCACCTTACTCAGAGTCCTCGTCCACGTCCTCGACTTCGTCCTTGTCCCTCTTCCTCTTAGGCGATACTTCTTTGCTTGAACCGCACACTTGGCTCTTGCTCTTCATCCAACCCTTGTAGATATTGAAACAAAGGTAGCCATCCATTGTAGCGTAGTGGATGTGGTCTATATCTAGTACATTCCACTGCCATGCACGATGAAACATGTGCGGAGGTTTCTTCAATTTACCATACAAGGATGAACCATGGCTCCTGCCAGGGTCAGCATTGAAGGCTGATCACGAGAGGGCACCAACCATTCCTTCTGGAGGTCCAAGGGGCCGCCTATAACGAGGCCTATCTGACCCAGGATTTCCTTGTCGCCCCTAAAGTCTACAATAACGGATTTGACTCGGACGCCCTTGAGGAACTTCTTAAATTCCTCGCACTCAACGTCGGCATGGCATATGTGGTAGACCAAGCATAAGTCATGCATGCAAACCTGGATCATGGTGGGCTTCTTCTTCTATGCCTCCTTTAGATTCTTCTCGCTTCCCAGGACTGTGGTGTACTCAACATCTAGCCTAGCGACCCACTCATCATTTGAGTTTTCGAATATGCATTTGAAGCGAGCAAGGCATTCTTTCACCGTTGCGGAAGAACGGGTGTAGATGACGTCGAACTCATCGCCGGTGATGGTTCTAACCTTGTACTCACCGCCGATCATGGAGATTTGGGACGCCATGGATTTGGGAGGAGGGTTAGGATTAGTGGAACTGCCATAATGTGAAAGGACGGGATGACTAGGAGCGGTTTATCGATTGTAAA
>NC_041384.1:209701462-209746081 GCF_002162155.2 Triticum dicoccoides | reverse complement strand
ATAATTTTCGATTGCTCCATGCTATATTATCTACTGTTTTGGACTATATTGGGCTTTATTTTCCACTTTTATATTATTTTTGGGACTAACCTATTAACCGGAGGCCCAACCCAGAATTGCTGTTTTTTTGCATATTTTTAGTGTTTCAGATAAACGGAATATCAAACGAAGTCCAAACGGAATAAAATCTTCGGGAACGTGATTTTCTCACTGAACGTGATCCAGGAGACTTGGACCCTGCTCCAAGGAACAAAAGAGGCGGTCACGAGGGTGGGGGGCGCCCCCCTAGGGTGCGCCTCCTGCCTCGTGGGCCCCTTGTTGCTCCTCCGGCGTACTTCTTCCTCCTATATATACACATGTACCCCCAAACGATCAGAACAGGAGCCAAAAACCTAATTCCACCGCCGCACCTTTCTGTATCCACGAGATCCCATCTTGGGGCCTATTCCGGAACTCCGCCGGAAGAGGGCCGTCATCACGAAGGGCTTCTACATCATTCTAGCCCCTCCGATGAAGTGTGAGTAGTTTACCTTAGACCTTCGGGTCCATAGTTAGTAGCTAGATGGCTTCTTCTCTCTCTTTGAATCTCAATACAAAGTTCTCCCCCTCTCTTGTGGAGATCTATTCGATGTAATCTTCTTTTTGTGGTGTGTTTGTTGAGACCGATGAATTGTGGGTTTATGATCAAGTCTATCTATGAATAATATTTGAATCTTCTCTGAATTCTTATATGTATGATTGGTTATCTTTAAAGTCTCTTCGAATTATCCGTTTGGTTTGGCCAACTAGATTGGTAGTTCTTCCCATGGGAGAAGTGCTTAGCTTTGGGTTCGATCTTGCGGTGTCCTTACCCAGTGACAGAAGGGGCAGCAAGGCACGTATTGTATCGTTGCCATCGAGGATAAGAAGATGGGGTGTGTTTCATATTGCATGAATTTATCTCTCTACATCATGTCATCTTGCTTAAGGCGTTACTCTGTTTTTAACTTAATACTCTAGATGCATGTTGCATAGCGGTCGATGAGTGGAGTAATAGTAGTAGATGCAGAATCGTTTTGATCTACTTGTCATGGACGTGATGCCTATATACATGATCATGCCTAGATATTCTCATAACTATGCTCAATTCTGTCAATTGCTCAACAGTAATTTGTTCACCCACCGTAGAATACTTATGCTCTTGAGAGAAGCCACTAGTGAAACATATGGCCCCGGGTCTATTCTCATCATATCAATCTCCATTACTTTAATCTTGCTTTGCTTTTTACTTTGCTTTTACTTTTTACTTCGCATCTTTATACCAAAAATACCAAAAATATTATATCTATCAGATCTCACTCTCGTAAGTGACCGTGAAGGGATTGACAACCCCTAATCGCGTTGGTTGCGAGTAGCTATCGCTTTGTGCAGGTATGAGGGACTTGAGCGTGGGCTCCTACTGGATTGATACCTTGGTTCTCAAAAACTGAGGGAAATACGTACGCTCCTTACTGCATCATCCCTTCCTCTTCGGGGAAAACCAACGCAAGCTCAAGACGTAGCTAGAAGAATTTCTGGCGCCGTTGCCGGGGAGTCTACGCAAAAAGTCAACATACCAAG
This sequence comes from Triticum dicoccoides, assembly GCF_002162155.2. Classification (NCBI taxonomy): domain Eukaryota; kingdom Viridiplantae; phylum Streptophyta; class Magnoliopsida; order Poales; family Poaceae; genus Triticum; species Triticum dicoccoides. The sequence goes on along the minus strand of NC_041384.1, from coordinate 209,744,482 downwards.
TACCCATCACAATCCCTATCTCTCGCATTACATTATTTGCCATTTGCCTCTCGTCTTCCTCTCCCCCCAATTCACCCTTGCCGTTTTATTCGCCCTCTCTCTCTATCCTCCCTCTCTATTTGCCTTTTTGTTTGCTCATGTGTTAGATTGCTTGTTTGTCGCGATGGCTCAACCTAGATTTGGTGATCTTCACTTCAAAAGTTTAGAGGAGATCGAAACCAATGTCAGGAAGTTTATGGTTTTGCAATTTGAGCATAATAATTTCTTTAGAAACGAGCTTAAGGAACAAAAAAGTTTTGAGTTATATGAATAAAGAGCTAGATGATATGTCTAAAGAATTTGATGGCATAAGATCCCAAATTGCTCGTCTAGAAAAAATGACTGCTGAAATTTTGGATATGCAAGCCACCTTAGTTAATAAGATAGCTGCTAAACCGGATTCCTATGAAAATCAAGATGAAGATCTAAAAGTTATTGATGTGTCCCCTATTAAATCTTTATTTTGCAATATGAATCTTGATGAAACTGAATATGATCTTCCTTTACCTAGAAGGCGTTCTAAAAATTCGGAGTATTAAGATCTTAATGATGAAATTGATGAAAGTGGGATTGAAAGAAATAAAAATCTAGATGTTGCTAAACCCACTATATTGGATTTCAAGGAATTTAATTATGAAAGTTTCTCTTTAATTGATTGTATTTCCTTGTTTCAATCCGTGCTAAATTCTCCACATGCTTATAGTCAAAATAAAGCCTTCACCGAACATATTGTTGATGCCTTGATGCAATCTTATGAAGAAAAACTTGAGATGAAAGTTTCTATCCCTAGAAAAATCTATGATGAGTGGGAACCAACTATTAAAATTAAAATTAAAGATCATGAGTTTTATGCTTTCTGTGATTTGGGTGCTAGTGTCTCTACTATTCCCAAGACCTTGTGTGATTTACTAGATTTCCGTAATTTTGATGATTGCTCTCTAAACTTGCATCTTGCAGATTCCACTATTAAGAAACCTATGGTAAGGATTAATGATGTTCTTATTGTTGAAAATAGAAATTATGTGCCCGTAGATTTCATTGTTCTTGATATAGATTGCAATCCTTCTTGCCCTATTATTCTTGGTAGACCTTTCCTTAGAACGGTTGGTGCGATTGTTGATATGAAGGAGGGGAATATTAGATTTCAATTTCCATTAAAAAGGGCATGGAACACTTTCCTAGAAATAAAATAAAATTACCATATGAAACTATCATGAGAGCCACTTATGGATTGCCTACCAAAGATGGCATTACCTAGATCTATCCTCGCTTTTATGCCTAGCTAGGGGCGTTAAACGATAGCGCTTGTTGGGAGGCAACCCAATTTTATTTTTATTCCTTGCTTTTTGCTCCTGATTAGTAATAAATAAATTATTTAGCCTCTGTTTTGTTTGTGTTTTTTGTGTTTAATTAGTGTTTGTGCCAAGTAGAACCGTTGGGAAGACTTGGGGAAAGTCTTGTTGAATTTGCTGTAAAAAACAGAAACTTTAGCGCTCACGAGAACTGCTGTCATTGTTATTTTAAGAGTGATATTTAGTTAATTATTTTTTAAGATGATTAATAGATAAATTACTCACGTCCATCAATTTATTTTAGAATTTTTGGGGTTCCAGATCTTGCGATAGCTACAGATTACTACAGACTGTTCTATTTTTGACAGATTCTGTTTTTCGTGTGTTGTTTGCTTATTTTGATGAATCTATGGCTAGTAAAATAGTTTATAATCCATAGAGAAGTTGTAATACAGTAGGTTTAACACCAATATAAATAAATAATGAGTTCATTACAGTACCTTGAAGTGGTCTTTTGTTTTCTTTCGCTAACGGAGCTCACCAGTTTTCTATTTTGAGTTTTGTGTTGTGAAGTTTTCAAGTTTTGGGTGAATTCTTTTGATGGATCATGGAACAAGGAGTGGAAGAGCCTAAGCTTGGGGATGCCCATGGCACCCCCAAGATAATCCAAGGACACCAAAAAGTCAAAGCTTGGGATGCCCCGAAAGGCATCCCCTCTTTCGTCCACTTCCATCGGTAATTTACTTGGAGCTATATTTTTATTCACCAACATGATATGTGTTTTTCTTGGAGCGTCTTGTATTATTTGTGTCTTTGTGTCTTAGTATGCCACAATCATCCTTGCTGTACACACCTTTTGAGAGATCCATACATGAATTAAAATTTGATAGAATACTCTATGTGCTTCACTTATATCTTTTGAGCTAAGTAGTTTTGCTCTATGTGCTTCACTTATATCTTTTGAGCTAAGTAGTTTTGCTCTATGTGCTTCACTTATATCTTTTGAGCTAAGTAGTTTTGCTCTATGTGCTTCACTTATATGTTTTGAGTGTTATAATTTTGCTCTATGTGCTTCACTTAGATCTTTAGAGCACGGTGGTGGATTTGTTTTAAAGAAACTATTGATCTCCCATGCTTCACTTCAATTATTTTGAGAGTCTCTTAATAGCATGGTAATTTGCTTAATAATAATATGCTTGGTATTCAAGATTTGTGAAACTTTCTTTTGAGTGTGTTGAATACTAAGAAATGATTGAAGCATGATAATTGTTTTGAGATATGGCGGTGATAATATTAAAGTCATGCCAGTTGAGTAGTTGTGAATTTAAAGAATACTTGTGTTAAGGTTTGTGATTCCCGTAGCATGCACGTATGGTGAACCGTTATGTAACGAAGTCGGAGCATGATTTATTTATTGATTGTCTTCCTTATGAGTGGCGGTCGGGGACGAGCGATGGTCTTTTCCTACCAATCTATCCCCCAAGGAGCATGCGCGTAATACTTTGCTTTGATCACTTCTAGATTTTTGCAATAAGTATATGAGTTCTTTATGACTAATGTTGAGTCCATGGATTATACGCACTCTCACCCTTCCACCTTTGCTAGCCTCTCTAATACCGCGCACCTTTCGCCGGTATCATACACCTACCATATACCTCCCTCAAAACAGCCACCATACCTACCTATTATGGCATTTCCATAGCCATTCCGAGATATATTGCCATGCAACTTTCCACCATCTAGTTCATCATGACACATTCATCATTGTCATATTGCTTAGTATGATCATGTAGTTGACATAGTATTCGCGGCAAAGCCACCGTTCATAATTTCTTCATACTTGTCACTCTTGATTCATTGCATATCCCGATACACCGCCGGAGGCATCCATATAGAGTCATACTTTGTTTTAGAATCAAGTTCTAATCATTGAGTTGTAAATAAATAAAAGTGTGATGATCATCATTCAATAGAGCATTGTCCCAATAAAAAAAAGCAAGGCCAAAGAAAAAAAGGCCCAAACAAAAAAAGGGGCAATGCTACTATCCTTTTTCCACACTTGTGCTTCAAAGCAGCACCATGATATAGCAAGTCTCATATATTGTGCTTCAAAGTAGCACCATGTTCTTCATATAGATAGTCTCATATGTTGTCACTTTCATATACTAGTGGGAATTTTACATTATAGAACTTGGCTTGTATATTCCAATAATGGGCTTCCTCAAATTGCCCCAGGTCTTCGTGAGCAAGCAAGTTGGATGCACACCCACTAGTTTCTTTTGTTGAGCTTTCATACATTTATAGCTCTAGTGCATCCATTGCATGGCAATCCCTACTCACTCACATTGATATCTATTGATGGGCATCTCCATAGCCCGTTGATACTCCTAGTTGATGTGAGACTATCTTCCCCTCCTTTTTGTCTTCTCCACAACCACCATTCTATTCCACCTATAGTGCTATATCCATAGCTCACGCTCATGTATTACGTGAAGATTGAAAAAGTTTTGAAAAAGTTAGAGTATGAAACAATTGCTTGGCTTGTCATCGGGGTTGTTCATGATTTGAATAATTTGTGTGGTGAAGATGGAGCATAGCCAGACTATATGATTTTGTAGGGATAACTTTCTTTGGCCATGTTATTTTGAGAACACATAATTGCTTTATTAGTATGCTTGAAGTATTATTATTTTTATGTCAATATAAACTTTTGTCTTGAATCTTTCTAATCTAAATATTAATACCACAATTAAGAAGATTTGCATTGAAATTATGCCAAGTAGCACTCCGCATCAAAAATTCTCCTTTTATCATTTACCTACTCGAGGACGAGCAGTAATTAAGCTTGGGGATGCCTGATACGTCTCCAACGTATCTATAATTTTTGATTGCTCCATGCTATATTATCTACTATTTTGGACTATATTGGGCTTTATTTTCCACTTATATATTATTTTTGGGACTAACCTATTAACCGGAGGCCCAGCCCAGAATTGCTGTTTTTTGCCTATTTCAGTGTTTCAGATAAACAGAATATCAAATGGAGTCCAAACAGAATAAAATCTTCGGGAACATGATTTTCTCACCGAACGTGATCCAGGAGACTTGGACCCTGCTCCAAGGAACAAAAGAGGCGGTCACGAGGGTGGGGGGCACCCCGCCCCCTAGGGCACGCCCCCCTGCCTCGTGGGCCCCTTGTTGCTCCTCCGACGTACTTCTTCCTCCTATATATACACACGTACCCCCAAACGATCAAAACAGGAGCCAAAAACCTAATTCCACCGCCGCAACTTTCTGTATCCACGAGATCCCATCTTGGGGCCTGTTTCGGAGCACCGCCGGAAGAGGGCCATCATCACGGAGGGCTTCTACATCATCCTAGCCCCTCCGATGAATAGTTTACCTCAGACCTTCGGGTCCATAGTTAGTAGCTAGATGGCTTCTTCTCTCTCTTTGAATCTCAATACAAAGTTCTCCCCCTCTCTTGTGGAGATCTATTCGATGTAATCTTCTTTTTGCGGTGTGTTTGTTGAGACCGATGAATTGTGGGTTTATGATCAAGTCTATCTATGAATAATATTTGAATCTTCTCTGAATTCTTTTATGTACGATTGGTTATCTTTGCAAGTCTCTTCAAATTATCCGTTTGGTTTGGCTAACTAGATTGGTAGTTCTTGCCAGGGGAGAAGTGCTTAGCTTTGGGTTCGATCTTGCGGTGTCCTTACCTAGTGACAGAAGGGGCAGCAAGGCACGTATTGTATCGTTGCCATCGAGGATAACAAGATGGGGTTTATTTCATATTGCATGAATTTATCTCTCTACATCATGTCATCTTGCTTAAGGCGTTACTCTGTTTTTAACTTAATACTCTAGATGCATGCTGGATAGCGGTCCATGAGTGGAGTAATAGTAGTAGATGCAGAATTGTTTCGATCTACTTGTCACGGACGTGATGCCTATATATATGATCATGCCTAGATATTCTCATAACTATGCTCAGTTCTGTCAATTGCTCAACAGTAATTTGTTCACCCATCGTAGAATACTTATGCTCTTGAGAGAAGCCACTAGTGAAACCTATGGCCCCCGGGTCTATTCTCATCATATCAATCTCCATTACTTTAATCTTGCTTTGCTTTTTACTTTGCTTTTACTTTTTACTTTGCATCTTTATACCAAAAATATTATATCTATCAGATCTCACTCTCGTAAGTGACTGTGAAGGGATTGACAACCCCTAATCGCGTTGATTGCAAGTAGCTATCGCTTTGTGCAGGTATGAGGGACTTGAGCGTGGGCTCCTACTAGATTGATACCTTGGTTCTCAAAAACTGAGGGAAATACTTACGCTACTCTGCTGCACCATCCCTTCCTCTTTGGGGAAAACCAACGCAAGCTCAAGATGTAGCAGGGGGCGTGCGAACGGCTGGGTAGTGGCTTGCCTGGTGGATAAATGGATTCATGCATGGTACTATGGGGGGCCAATTAGATGTCGTGTCTCCTTGACGCCCAATTAAATGGCTTTCGATGTCGTGTCAAGCGTCGGGAAAATTACAGGTGATACAAAGCTTTCCATTCTCCCATGATACGGGCTTCTGAGAGCCCTTGGATCTGAGATCGAACGGTTGCATGACGTGATTCTAGACCTATGGGTGAATATCCTATCCTGGAGGGTTATTCTGCAAATTTTCAGCAACTTAGCATGCGACCGTTCGATCTCAGATCCAAGGGCTGCCAGCAGCCCGTATCATGGTCGCACCTACCACGACCGTCGCCTCACTCGCGTGGTCTGCCCTTGGAAATTTAACACGGTGTGTTAGGCTATCTGATGTTGGCATGTCATACATAGTCATCACTTAGTCACTCATACAACAAGGTTAGCTATAAGGTTGGATATAAGAGTATTTTTTTGTTTACTTCTCTCTATCTCTTTCTTCGTAGTATTTATTGCATTTGCAAAGGAGTGACCTCCTTCAATGGAATGGTGCTTAGATGAGGTGCTATGGGCGTTAAATGGTTTAGCAACTCAAGTCCCCAATGCATAGGTACTTAGTTTTTTGTTGCTAAGTTTGCTCCATCTAGGTACACACACTTAGCATCGTTTCTTCCTGGGGTCACCAAACTAGTCTCTCTCTTCTTAATTAACTTGCCACATCAGACTTTATGCCTATGTGGCAGGCTTAGCACCTGTAGGATCAAGTACAATAGTGGGCTATAAGCCCACTTTACATGGCATTTTTGCATATGTGGAGGAAAGAGGCAAGGAAAAAGTGGAGGAGTGGGCTCTCAAGCAAGAGCCAGCCTCTACATGGTGGAGCATCGGGAGAGGCGCCTGTATGGAGGTGGTCAGGAATCGGGAGACTCACGCCGGTCGTAGCACCGCAGTTAAAATGATAATGGCAAGTAAAATCACCAGGCCCCACCTGTCCAGCAGTAACTCACTGTCAAATCACACAACCCTATGTTTGCAGCAGCCTACTCCCTCATCTTCTCGCATCTCTATTGAACCGACTAGGCGGAACTGCCCCGCCTACAGCGCGGGAAAAGCCCCACCCTCTACTTTTAAATAGTATATTATACTAATTTTGTATCCATGGATTGCGCCATGGAGCAAAGCCTCAAGAAAATGGCGGCACACATTTACGGAGTACAGTATACAGCACGACCGTCGCATTCGCGTCATACCCCAGAAGGTCGGTCAGTCTGGCACGCCGCTCTCCGAATGGAACGCGTGTCATATTGCGTTTGCACACACATGTGGGACCGCAATTGAGAACCGACCATAGGCACACTCCCTGGACCCGCAAGTCGGGTGAGTTAATAGAAGAGAGAGAGACGAGTGATAGTACTAGAGAAGTGTTGTACAGAAGTTGGTGGAGGCCTCAATGTTGGTTCCTGGATGATCCATGCAGGACACGCAAGATCAGTTCGTCCATGCATGTGACCAGACTCCAATAGACATGCCTGGATTGGCTATCGTCTACATATCATGCAGGCTGTGTTGTACAAGGTTGTAGTTCTGGTGAGAAATCTAAAAAAAGGTTTCTCGTCATCTCGCAAAATTAGGTGTCATGTGCTTCGGATCACTGCGAGGGTTAAACAGCGACAACTGAGTTCCTCCAAGGCGCTGGTCATGGGGGCCACATGCATGAAGACTACTCGACTGCCATCTATGTCAAGCCGGCTATGTTAATTAGGGCATCTATCGATGGACCCCTTTTCTATGAGTTTATCTTTAATTTGAGCTTTGATCCTCGTCTAGTTTATCCGTCGGGATTCATGTTGTCTCCTTTGGGCAGTGAGGTTATGGTTTCTTGTCATGTTATAATCTGGTGCTTCAGATCAAAATGAGGACAATTGCGCCTCCGGGGCACGTGCATGAAGACAGTCATTGACGAGGTCAAGCCGGCTCCGGTAGACAAAACAAAACTAGTAGTACTCCACTATATATAGGCAGGAGCCTCTGCGCTTGCTTGCTAGTGTTGCTCTCTTCACACAGTCTCGTCCTCTCTAGATCTAAACATGACATCGGTGGCCTCTCTCTCTCTCTCTCTGCTCATCGCTGGTCATAGATCTAGCCGGATCCTCTCCGCCAGGGAAGGTGAGAAGGTGCAACGTTCACGCAGTCGTCCTCGGCGATGGCTCTTACCCACTGCCGGCGCGTCCCGATCAGCGTGCTTTGCCGTTCTCCCCCAAGTACCGCTGGCTAGGGAGGGCCTCCGACCCCTTCTTCCTCGCTGCCGTAGTGTGGGAAGATCCGGCCTCCCACCGCCCACCTAGCGACATCCCAGTGACCCTCAGGTATTACTTCCTTCGAAACCGGTCTTGCTCTACTTCCCGAGCTCCTGACGTCACTGCATTTGTATCTTTTACTATTTCCCTAGCCCCCTCGTAGATACTCCCTCGATTCCAAAATAGATGACCCAACTTTGTATTAACTTTGTACTAAAGTTAGTACAAAGTTGAGTCATCTATTTTGGAACGAAGGGAGTAGGATCGATCGGCTATTCGAAAGCCACCTAAATATTTACTGTTAAGAGGTAAATCTAGTTCATGCACTCGAGTTTAGTACTACTTGGTTTAAACAAGGAAGAAAGGGGTGGGGTGGGGGTGGGGGAAGATTTGTTACCTAAATATAGGACTTGGTCGAAAGAGGAAATAATGGGGGCGAAAAGTAGCAGAGACTGGCTATCCAACTGGTCTCTACGTGAAATAAAGGGAAACGCAGTACAAACTCAATATAAACCTGATCTATTGGTTGAAAAAGGAAAGAAAGTGGGGACTGGGGACAAGTCAACAGAGTAAGTCCAGCACTAGATTTGCTAGCGTCACACAGTATAAGGTGGCTATACCGAACAAAAATGGGACCAACCCAGAAATCCTGTTCTGATGTTTGTTGCCCCGAGCCACTCTTATGTAATGCCACTGGTAAAATGTAGCAATCGCACTGCTAAAAGTAAGGACACGTTAAACCAATGTTGCTGGTAAAATGAAGCAATGGCACCATTAAAGTAATGTCGTATTTAACAGTTGGCATATTTAATCCTAATGCCCACACTAATATCTAGCAATGCTACTGCTTTAGAAATTGCTACTGTCCTTGTAGGATTTCCATTCAGATAAGGAACATGCTTCTTTTCATTTGATGTATGTTTCATCACTTGTTTGTCACCCTCCTTTCCACCTTTTTTGTGCAAATAGAGACATACATTTCACGCTTGATCTTAGTTCAACTAGACAAATGATATCCAAATTATAGTTGAACATTCCAGGAGCTTCACAACCAACCTTGATGTTGCTCAATTTTATTGCAACTAATGAAGAAGAAGCTCTGTGGGTTTCATTTTTTGATGGAAATGGAACCGGGCCTGGAGCCCTTTTCTTAAAAAAATGAAGAAGAAGTTGCTAGCTCATGGGACATTGCATCATTTTAGGTGAACTGCACCAAAAGGTCCCATGAATTGAATCATCCATGTTGGTGACTGGTGTCATCCCTTCTACGATGGCGTTGACTGTAGACATGGTTCCCATCACGAGGTATGTTCCTTTATGGTCTGGTCATTTACCAAAGATCCTGCATGTTGAGTCTGCTCTTGTGCTACTATTTTGGCACTGCCATGATAAAGCAGTAATGTTATTATTTTGCACCTCAATCTAGTGGCACTATTAATTTGAGGCAATGTTTGGCACCGCTAGTGGCACTATATATATATATATATATATATATATATATATATATATATATATATATCAAAAGAGGGGGTTTCCTCTGATTTCACTAAAGAAATCCAACCATAGAGAACCATTATCCGGCAACATCTCAGTGTAAACGGGCAGTTATGCAACTACTACTAGAACGGATTACGTACTAGCAGGAGGCAAGTTCGCCACATAAGCTAGGCAGGTAGGGGGACGCAGCACCAGCTCGACCAAGTTTGGATTACAACCCAAATGCTACCACAGAAACATCAGATGGGAAGATAGGGACTGAAAGAGCCAGCTTCAGCATCCCAGTCTAAGCACCCCCGGCCTCCATCCTTGCGACGCACGGTACACCTTGTTTGCCACTTGCTCGACCCAAGTGCCACTGATAAAATCAAGTAATAATACATTTAAAATAGAGCGAGTGTCCTCTCTATCATTTCATTTCCAATGTAGATAAAGAAAGTGCTTCTCTTTGTTAGTATATGTTTCATCAACTAGCCCATTGTTAATGTTTAAGCGTTTCTGCAAACTGGGGTGCTTAATTTTAGTTGATCTGCACAAAAATATAGATTGGAATGTATCAAGGCCCCTCCTTGTACTACCTCTGTACACTGATGTTCATCACTCGCACAAGGTATATCGGGGGGACTTGGGTCGATTTTCAGTATGAGGCATACCGTATGAGACGTCGCATGGGCCCATCTCGCCCTCGCGGCATGGCATACTATGATACTATCGCAATATTTTCTTCTATTTATTAGTGTGTGTTTGATCAACTAGTGCCACTATAACGTAATCATGCCTTTTCATTATCTGTGTAAATAGGGTTATTCAGCTGCATTTTGGTGGAACTGCACAAATGTACGGATGGAACCAGCATATATGCAGAGTGCGAGGTGCCAAGTAAAAATTACCGACACCAACCCTGTTCCATCTAAGCATTGGCATCCACCACCATCAGTGGGATGTGTGGTGCTCACTGTGGACGGATCTTTCTCGACAACAAATCCTCTAACCAAATACTAGTATCTTATATTGGCAGTATTCTAGGGTGTACTCTTTTATGAAAGAAGCACAAATCTATTTTTCTTTATTTGTACACAGTGGCATAGTACTCGGAGACTGATTGTAAGCATGATTTTTATTAGTTGTCACACTGATTGTAAGCATGAGCAGATGGAAGATTAGGTTAGTGCGAATTTACCTTAAACCTTACCGATGTCGTTGAAACGAGGCGAGTGTCGAGGGAACTGTGGAGAACGGCGGGGAAGAGACATCGCACCATCCGGCCTTCTCTTGCTGTGGGAGAACGAATACTCCTGTGGCTCCGGCTGGCTCTGCACCCTCACGAACGGCACACCATACTCGATCGATTCGTTATCCTTCGGGTGCTCGACCTTCGACCTTTACGCCCACCACCTCTGCCTAACTTTCGCCTCGGGAGAATCTGTTTGCTCCATTGCCCAGAGGAGATACTCGATGAACTCGAAGGACCGCGGCGTGACTGCCGCCGAGGAGTACATCGCCGCCCTCATCACCGTCGTCTTGCTCTTTCGCATACATTGCCACATGGCCCTTACCGTCCTCGAAATCTCCCACTCATTGCAAACCAAGTAAGGATCTCCTTCAACCAGGATAACTTTGCCTGGTCGCCACCGACGATCTGCCTGATTCGCTGCTGCATCCTCTCCATAGATGTCCTTCTTAGTGGTCTGATGCTAGCTTTGGAAGATGGGAGGAGAGATGGTGGTCTTGCAATAGAGAACAGGGAGAGGCGAGATGGTGGTTTTGGAATGGAGATGATGGAGAGGAGAGGGGTGGTTTTGAAATGAAGAAGAGGGAGCGGTGGTTTTGGAATGGAGATGATAGAGAGGGGAAGGTTTCCCTGCCTTTCGGTCGCTGACAGGTGGGCCCCGCGCTTGGTGGGACCCATGTGTCAATATCTCAATGGCAGGATGGGCTACGTCAGGGGATCCTCGTCCGAGGAGAGAGGAGGTGGTTTTGCAATGGAGAAGAGGGAGAGGCGAGATGGTGGTGTTGGAATGGAGATGATGGAGAGGAGAGGAGGTGGTTTTGCAATGGAGAAGAGGGACAGGAGTGTGCGGCAGCGATTTAGGTTTGGACGAGAGGGTCGGCGCGCTGTGACTGGATCAAAATCAAAATCAATTTACCCTTCAATTAAGATAGCGACCCCACATTAACTAGTCTACCTTTTATTCTGGGTCATAATTGACCATGATTTTCACAAATAAAATATATGTTATACGTTGCAAAAATAATATAATTTGAAAGTACATTCAGATACGAACCAAACGATACAATTTTTGGTGACATGCATTCACATTTTGCTTGTCAAATACAGTACGTGGTCAAACTTTGACCCAAAATACGCAAAACAAAAAATACTTCCAAGACCAGCGCCTCTCCTCTTAAACCACCGCCGGTGCTCTCCTGTTCCAATCTAAATCCAACGTCGCTCCTCTCCTCTTCCATTTAAAAACCACCGCCCCTCCTCTCCTGTTCCAATCCAAAACCAGCGCTGCTCCTCTCCCGTTCTAATCCAAACCAGCGCCGCTCCTCTCCTCTTCCATTCAAAAACCACCGCCGGCGAGTGAAGGTGCTAGGGAGAAGTAGATCGATGGAGGAGTACAACCGATACATGAGGATCGTAGACGGCGACCCTGTGAAGCTAGCTGGGATGTTGGAGATACAGTCTTGGTTTGACAACAAGGACCAACTAGCAGCGACGGCGACATCCATGGCCAAATATCTGCAACTGAGCGAAAAGGCGGTGATACTCCCAAAGGGAGTTGAGCGGGAGTACATAGAGCTGCTCCTCTGGGCCATGGAGCAAACAGATTCACCGAATCCGATCGTGAGGGAGCGGTGGTGGGAGTATCGATCCCAGATGGAGCATCCACTATACATTGAAGGATCGAGCATCTACAAGGTGCCGTCTGTGAGGGTGTCGTGCCAGAGCGAGCCGGTGGAGTCTTCGTCGACCGAACCCAGCTACAAGAGGAGAAAAGCAGTTGTCCCGACGACGCTTCCCTGCCATCCTCTCCCTCACCGTTCACATCGTCTCACGGGGCGGTTGTCTGCCGCCGAGGAATAGGAGGGGACTGCTGAGGGAGTCCTGGACTAAGGGGTCCTCGGGCGTCCGGCCTATTGGATATGTGCCGGACTGATGGGCTGTGAAGATACGAAGACTGAAGACTCTGCCCATGTCCAGATGGGACTCTCCTTGGCATGGAGGGCAAGCTTGGCGACCAAATATGAATATCCATTTCTCTGTAACCGACCTTGTGTAACCCTAGGTCCCTCCTGTGTCTATATAAACTGGAGGGCTACGTCCATAGATACCCCCGAATAATCATAGCCTGACTAGACTTTTAGGGTTTAGCCATTATGATCTCGTGGTAGATCAACTCTTGTAATACTCATATTCATCAAGATCGATCAAGCAGGAAGTAGGGTACTACCTCCATAGAGAGGGCCCGGACCTGGGTAAACATTGTGTCCCCCGTCTCCTATTACCATCGATCCTAGACGCACAGTTCGGGACCCCCTACCCGAGATCCGCCGGTTTTGACACCGACATTGGTGCTTTCATTGAGAGTTCCACTATGCAATCAAAAGATAGGATCGATGGCTTGACTTATTCTCAAAGGACAATGTTACCTCCGGAGGAGCTCTGGCCCCAGGCCAGACCCTCCGGCTGGGCGGCTTCATTATGACTTCCCATTCAGCCATTAAGCCCATGATGACTTCTCGGGTTATCAAAAATCCTCTTCAGGTTGACTCTAAGTACTCCAAGAAGATGGATCCGGCGGAGCTATTGTCTTTAAATGAGCTCCTAGATCGCATCGCCGCCCTAGGGGTCGCCACGGACTATGATCGGATTGGGCTTAAACCCGACCAGAGAGAAATTAAAGCTCCACCGATCACCCATCAAGTAGCGGTAGTAGAGGAGCAAGACGACTCTTCCTCTATATTAAGGACGAACTACATTCGGATCTCCGAACTTGAAGAGCCGGACACCTATCTGTAGAAAGACAGGTCCTGTCCTCCGAACATAGAATCGGACGACAAACCCAAAAGATCATCTGATAACCGGAGCCCGAACTACTAAATCTGGAGATTCTTCAAACTCTAGATCCTAATTTGGGTCAGGGTTCGGACTTCAATCCACCTACCCACCCAGACATAAATGCTCTCAGGGGCATACGGCAGCAGTATAAGGAAACAGCCAACCACTTCCGGGCCAGATTCCTCCTTGTCAAAGATAAGATTAAAGATTGCCACGACGAAGACGCGATCACAGGATTCCGCAGCAATTGCACGGACAAAGGAATCCTCAACGCCATCAACCATCTTCACATAACATGCTTCACAGACTTGGCAACCATAGTATACAAGTATTGTGCAATGGAAAGTGCCTGGAAAACTCAGGCAGCCGGCTGGGAACCGCCGGTTTCCACCCAACCCCTCGTTCAGGTGAAAAGGACGCACCCTAGTGGCACGCCCGGCCCAATAACAAAGAAATATAAGCCCATTACGGAACATGGAACCGTTCTGGATGAATGGCTCGATGGACCATGCAAGCTACACACAACACCGGATACTATATCAACTCACAGCCTTAGAGCATGTTGGATACTCCGGCAGGTGGCCAAGAGCGGTGAGGATATCCTCACCAAAAATAACCCAAAGCAATATACTCCAAAAGACGACGACCCCAGAGTACTGATGGTCTTTGAGACCTTCGCTTCAAATAATAAGTGTAAAAGGGCACTCCGCAACCTTGCCGAAGTCTGCCAAATCGCATCAACAAACGAACGACATGGCCATAACTTTAAATGCTGAGGACAAACCAAAATTCAGGACAATTCGGGAACCAGCCGCCTTGGTCCTCAGTTCGATCGTGGATGGCTTCCGACTCACCAAGGTTCTCATGGATGACGATAGCGGACTAAATCTCATCTACGAGGATACACTAAGTAAAATGGAAATAGACAGGAGCTGCATCAAGCAAAGTAGCACGACCTTCCGGGGAATTATTCCCAGTCGGGAGGCACGATGCTCGGGAAAAATCACACTCGACGTGGTGTTCGGCACACCGGAGAACTATCGTACTGAAGAACTAACCTTCCAAGTGGCCCCTTTCAACAGCGGATATCACGCCCTATTGGGGCGGGACGCATTTACAAGCTTCCAGGCTATACCTCACTATGGGTATATGAAGCTCAAGATGCCAGGCCCAATGGCATAATCACTCTCGCTAGTGATCCGGGCATAGGACTCCATGCCAAAAACAAAACCGCATCGCTGGCCCTCGAGGCATTATCTGAAGCCCTCGCAGCCGAAGAATTAACCACATTACGCTCCACGGTGGATAAGGACGATGTAATCTTGAACTAATGACCCAAATCCACCTCCTTCAAACCAGCAGAAGAAATAGTCAAATTCCAAGTCCATCCACTGGACCCCAAGAATACAGCATCTATTGGGGCACAACTGGACCCAATGGTCGACACCGCGCTACGAGAATTTCTGCGTGAAAACTGGGACATATTTGCATGGCACCCTTCTGATATGCCAGGAATCCCATGCAGATTGGCCGAACACAGCCTCAACATATTGAAGGGATTTAAACTGGTCAAACAAACACTGCGGCGTTTTTCCAAAACCAAATGTCAAGCGATGGGGGAGGAGCTAGCCAAGCTAATCGAGGCCGGATTCATTAGAGAAATAAAACACCCGGACTGGCTAGCAAACTTGGTGATGGTGCCAAAGAGGGATAAATCCTGATGCCTGTGAGTCGATTTCAAAGACCTCAATAAGGCCTGGCCTAAGGATCCCTTCCCCCTCCCCCGCATCGACCAGATTATCGATGCCACCGCAGGACACGATTTGTTATGCTTCCTCGATGCATATTTCGGATACCATCAAATCAAAATGAAGGAGTCCGATCAAGCCGCAACGGCATTCATTACCCCATACGGGCCATTCTGCTTCAACACCATGCCCTTCGGGCTCAAAAACGCAGGGGCCACCTACCAAGGCATGATTCAAATATGCCTGGAGAAACAGATCAGCAAGACAGTTGAAGCATATGTGGACGACATCGTCATTAAAACTAGGCACGTTGACTCAGTAATAGACGATTTACGTCTTACATTCGACAACCTCCGTGCATATGACATAAAGCTCAATCCGGAAAAGTGTGTTTTCAGCGTTCCTGCTAGAAAGTTGCTTGGATTCATCATTTCGAATGGAGGAATTGAAGCAAATCCAGCCAAAATCCGAGCCTTGTCGCAATTAGTCACACCAACGGACCTTAAACGGGTCCAAAAACTCGCTGGGTGTGTGGTAGCGTTAAACCGCTTTATCTCCAGATTGGGGGAAAAAGTGTTGGCATTGTATCGCCTCCTCCGGCGCACCGATCACTTCGAGTGGACAGATGCGGCAACAGCCGGACTGGAAGAAATAAAAACCCTTCTAGTGAGCAACCCAATCCTGGCCGCACCAAACGTCGGCAAACCCATGTTATTATACATATCGGCAACACACTAGGTGGTGAGCGCCGTGCTCGTCGTGGAACGAGAGAAGGACGGACACAAATTCCCACCTCAGAAGCCGGTATATTACGTATCCATCATCCTCACACCATGCAAATCCCGGTACCCTCATTATCAAAAGATAGCATACGCGGTCTTCATGGCATCCCGGAAGCTACGACACTACTTCCAAGAATGTTCTATCACGGTGGCTTCCGAAGTACCACTCAATGATATAATGGACACTAGGGATCAAATCCTAACAAAACTAACTCGATTACATGATAGATCCCATCCAACCCATCACCGTCCAGCAAGCCTACGATGGAATTACTCATGCACGGTGGTGAGCATCATGAAATTGGTGATGGAGGATGGTTGATGATGACGATGGCGACGGATTCCCCTCTCTGGAGCCCCGAACGGACTCCAAATCAGCCCTCCTGAGAGGTTTTAGGGCTTGGCGGCGGTCCGTACCGTAAAACGCGATGATTTCTTCTCCTTGATTTTTTCTCCCTGAAACTCAATATATGGAGTTGGAGTTGGAGTCAGAGAGGCAACAGAGGGCCCACGAGGTAGGGGCCGCGCCCTAGGGGGGCAGGCGCGCCCCCCACCCTCGTGGAGAGGTGGTGGCCCCCTGGCTTTCATCTTTTGCAGGTATTTTTCATATTTTCTCAAAAGTGGCTCCGTGAAGTTTTAGGTCATTCCGAGAACGTTTGTTCCTGCACATAAATAACACCATGGTAATTCTGCTGAAAACAACGTCAGTCCGGGTTAGTTCCATTCAAATCATGCAAGTTAGAGTCCAAAACAAGGGAAAAAGTGTTTGAAAAAGTAGATACGTTGGAGACATATCAACTCCCCCAAGCGAAAATCTTTGCTTGTCCTCAAGCAATTCAGTTGACAAACTGAAAGTGATAAAGAAAAACTTTTACAAACTTTGTTTGCTCTTGTTGTTGTAAATATGTAAAGCCAACATTCAAGTTTTCAGCAAAGATTATAACTAACCACATTCGCAATAACGCATAGGTCTCAAGTTTACTCATATCAATAGCATAATCAACTAGCGAGCCATAATAATAAATCTCGAATGACAACACTTTCTCAAAACAATCATAATATGATATAACAAGATGGTATCTCGCTAGCCCTTTCTGAGACCGCAAAACATAAATGCAGAGCACCTTTAAAGACCAAGGACTGACTAGACATTGTAATTCATGGTAAAAGAGATCCAGTCAAGTCATACTCAATGTAAACTAACAGTAATGAATGCAAATGATGGCGGTGCTCTCCAACTGGTGCTTTTTAATAAGAGGATGATGACTCAGCATAAAAGTAAATAGATAGGCCCTTCGCAGAGGGAAGCAGGGATTTGTAGAGGTGCCAGAGCTCATTTTTGAAATAGAGGTGAATAATGTTTTGAGCGGTATACTTTCATTGTCAATATAACAACCAAGAGATGGCGATATCTTCCATGCTACACACATTATAGGCGGTTCCCAAACAGAATGGTAAAGTTTATACTCCCCCTTCCACCAACAAGCATCAATCCATGGCTTGCTCGAAACAACGAGTGCCTCCAACTAACAAGAGACCCAGGGGGAGTTTTGTTTGAAATTATTTTGATTTAGTTTGCGTAAAGCATGGGACTGGGCATCCCGGTGACCAGCCATTTATCTCGTGACTGAGGAGCGGAGTCCACTCCTCTTGAGAATAACCCGCCTAACATGGAAGATATAGACAACCCTAGTTGATACATGAGCTATTCGAGCATACAAAACAGGATATTTATTTGAAGGTTTAGAGTTTGGCACATACAAATTTACTTGGAACGGCAGGTAGATACCGTGTATAGGTAGGTATAGTGGACTCATGTGGAATAACTTTGGGGTTTAAGGGATTGGATGCACAAGCAGTATTCCCGCTTACTAGAGGTGAAGGGTAGCAAAAGACTGGGAAGCGACCAGCTAGAGAGCGACAACAGTCATGAACATGCATTAAAATTAGTCAACACCGAATGCAAGCATGAGTAGGATATAATCCACCATGAACATAAATATCGTGAAGGCTATGTTGATTTCGTTTCAACTACATGCGTGAACATGCGCCAATTCAAGTCACTTAAATCATTCGGAGGAGGATACCACCCTATCATACCACATCATAACTATCTCAATAGCATGTTGGCACGCAAGGTAAACCATTATAACTCATAGATAATCAACCATGGCACAAGAAACTATGATCTCTAGTTGTCATTGCAAACATGTTTATTCATAATAGGCTGAATCAGGAACGATGAACTAATCATATTTACAAAAACAAAAGAGGTCGAGTTCATACCAGTTTTTCTCATCTCAGCTAGTCCATCATATATCATCATAATTGCCTTTCACTTGCACGACCGAATAGTGTGAATAATAATAATAGTGCACGTGCGTTGGACTAAGCTGGAATCTGCAAGCATTCAATAAACAGTAGAAGACAAGGCAATATGGGCACTTTTGTCATGTAAACAATAATGCATATAAGAGCCACTTCAACAATTTAATCATGGTCTTCTCCTATCGACCCCCAAAGAAAAGAAAAGAAATAGAACTATTTACACGGGAAAGCTCCCAACAAGCAAAAGAAGAACAGGAAATATTTTTGGGTTTTCTTTTTAATTACTACTACAAACATGGAAATTAAACTAACTAAAAGCTACAACTAATTTTTTGGTTTTTCTTAAGGTTTATTAAACACACAAGAAGAAAGCATAAAAAGGAAAATAAACTAGCATGGATGATACAATGAAAAAGTATGAGCACCGACATCTAGCAATGACTATGAACATAAATGTAATGTCGGTGGGAAATACGTACTCCCCAAGCTTAGGCTTTTGGCCTAAGTTGGTCTATGGCCACGGCTGGCCTATCGGATATCCATAATAATAGTTGGGGTCGTACTGAGATGCAACGGCTATCGCCTATTGAGCTGCAGCGTGGCGACTAGCAGCCTCCGCTCTCCTCTCGTACTCATTTGCCTCCTCTCTGGTAATAGTATATCTTCCTTTTGCCTGAGGATCAAAGAAGGTAGGAGCAGGGAGAGTAATATGGACAGCATGGCGTCTGTCAAAGATTAGTCAATACTGGAGAGGTGATTCATTCCTCTCAACAAACTGGTGGTGAGCCATAGCATTAAATTCTAGGTAAGCAGGTGGTAATTCAATATCATCTTAGCGTATGGCTACACCAAGAAAATTAGCTATGTGGGTTGCATAAATTCCTCCAAAGAAATCTCCATTAAATATATTAAGATGCAACCTACGTGCAACAATGGCTCCCAAAGTATAAGATTGGTCTCCTAACACAGCACTCCTAAGAATACTGAGATCGGGGACACACATGTGACATGCCTCATCTTTACCATTGATGCATCTACCTATGAAGAGAGCAAAGTAATGTATCGCAGGAAAGTGAATGCTCCCTATGGTAGCTTGTGTAATATCTCTAGATTCTCCCACAGTTATGCTAGCAAGAAAATCTCTAAATTCAGATTTGCGAGGATCCCTTATACTACCCCATTGTGGAAGTTTGCATGAAGTGGTAAAATCCTCTAAGTCCATAATATAGGAATTATCATAAAGATCAAACAGGACAGTTGGAGAATTACGTGAAGTTGATAATTCAAACCTGCTCACAAAGGTACTGGTGAGGTTGTGATACTGACTGCACTTCTCTTCCTCGAAGCTCACAAGATCAGCGTTACGCAAATATGCGTTGAATTCTTCCTTAATTCCTGCTCGATCCATAAAGTTCTCAGAGGGCCATTCACAAGGACGCACTGGAGCGTCTCTTGGTGGCTCGTCATCAGCATCACGCATTGCAAGCCTGGGTCCTTGCTTCCTTGAAGAACCACCTTGGAACATTTTCCTAAGCATATTTCTTGCTCTGAAAAATTCTGAAATTTTTTACTAACTTCAAAATAAAAGTAAACCAAACTCAATAATATTGATAGCAACTACTCCTACAAGTGCCTAGGGCCTATATCATGCATCAAAACTACTTTTGACCATATAAATTTGACATGCAAGCTCAAGAACAGGGTCACCTAAGCAGCAAAAATTTGCAATGAATAAAGCACTAGAACAAAAACTAATTGGACTAATGGAGGAGTCACATACCAAGGAACAATCTCCACAAGCCGTTTTGTGAGAGGTGCTTTGAGCAAGGAGATAAAAAATGTCATCAAAACGAGCTTGGACTCAGGTTTGAGCTGGTTATTCGTGTTTGTGGGAGGAAGGAGTGTGTGGGTGAAAGAATAAGTGGAGGAGGGCCACGATGGGCCCACGAGGCAGGGGGCGTGCCCAGGGGGTAGGGCGCGCCCTCCACCCTCGTGGGCAGGTGGTTGGCCCCCCTGTTGTGTTCTTAGTGCCAAATATTCTCAAATATTCTAGAAAAAATCATATTTAAATTTCAGGGCATTTGGAGAACTTTTATTTTTGAGGTATTTTTATATTGCACGGATAATCAGATAACAGACAGAAAAATATTTATTTTAATTTTATTTAATATAAATAACAGAAAGTAAAAGTGTGGCACAGAAGGTTGCGCCCTCTAGTTTCATCCGTCTCATGGTCATCAAAAGGAATCCACTAACAAGGTTGATCAAGTCTTGTTAACGAACTTATTCCGAATAACATGGAACCGGAGAAATTTCGAATAACACTATGTTACCTCAACGGGGATATGCACATCCCAATAATAAGAATATCATATTTCTTCTTGACAGTAGGAAGAGGAAATTCAAAACCTCCAAATATAATTGATGGACTTTTTCCAATAGAGTTGATACTATGAACTTGAGGTTGTTTCCTCGGAAAGTGTACCGTATGCTCATTACCATTAACATGAAAAGTGACATTGCCTTTAGTGCAATCAATAATAGCCCCTGCAGTATTGAAAAAGGGTCTTCCAAGAATAATAGACATACTATCGTCCTCGGGAATATTGAGAATAACAAAGTCCGTTAAAATAGTAACATTTGCAACTACAACATGCACATCCTCACAAATACCGACAGTATAGCAGTTGATTTATCAGCCATTTGCAAAGATATTTCAGTAGGTGTCAACTTATTCAAATCAAGTCTACGATATAAAGAGAGAGGCATAACACTAACACCGGCTGCAAGATCACATAAAGCAATTTTAACATAATTTCTTTTAATGGAGCATGGTATAGTTGGTACACCGGGGTCTCCAACTTTCTTTGGTATTCCACCCTTAAAAGTATAATTAGCAAGCATGGTGGAAATTTCAGCTTCCGGTATCTTTCTTTTATTTGTAATGATATATTTCATGTACTCAGCATAAGAGTTGGTTTTGAGCATATCAGTTAATCGCATACGCAAAAAGATAGGTCTAATCATTTCAGTAAAGTGCTCAAAATCCTCATCATCCTTTTTCTTAGATGGTTTGGGAGGAAAAGGCATGGGTTTCTGAACCCAAGGCTCTCTTTCTTTACCATGTTTCCTAGCAACAAAGTCTTTCTTATCATAACATTGATTCTTTGATTGTGGGTTATCAAGATCAACAACATGTTCAATTTCTACATCATTATCATTACTAGGTTGAGCATTATCATGAACATTGTTATTAACATTATCACTAGTTTCAGGTTCATTACCATATTGTGTCTCAGCATCAGAAATAGAAATATCATTTGGATTCTCAGGTGTTTCAATAACAGGTTCACTAAAAGCATGCAAAATCCTATCATTTTTCTTTTTCTTCTTTTTAGAAGAACTAGGTACATCTATATTATTTCTCTGAGAATCTTGCTCAATTCTCTTAGGTTGGCCTTCAAGATACAAAGGTTCCTGAGTCATTCTACCAGTTCTAGTAGCCACTCTAACAGCATTATCATTATCTTTACTATTCAATTCATTGAGCAAATCATTTTGAGCTTTAAGTACTTGTTCTACTTGAATGGTAACCATAGAAGCATGTTTACTAATAATTTTAAGTTCACCTTTGACATTAGCCATATAATCACCCAAGTGTTCAAGCATATTTGAATTGTATTTCAATTGTCTACCAAAATAAGCATTAAAATCTTCTTGCTTAGCCATAAATTTATCAAACTCATCTAAGCATGGGCTAGCAAACTTAGTAAATGGGATTTCAGCTTTATCATATCTATAGAGAGAATTTACCTTTACTACCTGTGTCGGGTTATCAAGACCATGAGTTTCTTCAATAGGAGAAGGATTTGGATTATATGTTTCTTCAACAGGCGGTAAATTAAGACCATGTATTTCTTAAATAGGAGGTAAATTCTTAACATCTTCATCTTTAATACCTTTTTCTTTCATAGATTTCTTTGCCTCTTTCATATCTTCAGGACTGAGAAATAGAATACCCCTCTTCTTCGGAGTTGGTTTAGGAATAGGCTCAGGAATTGGCTCCGAAGGTGTCCAATTATTTTCATTTTTCAACATATTGTTTACTAAAATTTCGGCTTCATCCGGTGTTCTTTCCCTGAAAACAGAACCAGCACAGCTATCCAGGTAATCTCTGGAGGCATTGGTTAGTCGATTATAAAAGATATCAAGTATTTCATTTTTCTTAAGAGGATGATCAGGCAAAGCATTAAGTAATTGGAGAAGCCTCCCCCAAGCTTGTGGGAGACTCTCTTCTTCAATTTACACAAAATTATATATATCCCTTAAAGCAGCTTGTTTCTTATGAGCAGGGAAATATTTAGCAGAGAAGTAATAAATCATATCCTGGGGACTACGCACACAACTAGGATCAAGAGAATTAAACCATATCTTAGCATCACCCTTTAATGAGAACGGAAATATTTTAAGGATGTAAAAGTAACGAGTTCTCTCATCTTTAGTGAACAGGGTGGCAAACTATATCATTCAATTTAGTAAGATGTGCCACAACAGTTTCAGATTCATAACCATGAAAAGGATCAGATTCAACCAAAGTAATTATATCAGGATCAACAGAGAATTCATAATCCTTATCGGTAACACAGATAGGTGCAAAAGCAGGGTCAGGTTTCATTCTAGCACTTAGAGATTGCTTACTCCATTTATCTAATAACCTTTTTAGTTCATTTCTATTTTTGCAAGCTAAAATAGCGAAAGAAGCTTCTTGATCAAAAACATAACCGTTAGGAATAACAAGTGATTCTTCATCATCACTTTCATCAGTATCATCAGATTCAATATTTTCAATTTCTCTAGCCCTAGCAAGTTGTTCATCAAGAAAATCACTAAGTGTCACAGTAGTATCAGGCATAGAGGTAGTTTCATCATAAGTATCATG
Source organism: Triticum dicoccoides (assembly GCF_002162155.2). Taxonomy (NCBI): domain Eukaryota; kingdom Viridiplantae; phylum Streptophyta; class Magnoliopsida; order Poales; family Poaceae; genus Triticum; species Triticum dicoccoides. The sequence goes on along the minus strand of NC_041384.1, from coordinate 209,721,059 downwards.
CATAGTAGAAGTGGCATCATCAATAACATGCGGCATATCAGAACAAAAAGTAGAAGCAGGTTTAGGTGTCGCAAACTTACTTAAAACAGAAGGCGAATCAAGTGCGGAGCTAGATGGCAGTTCCTTAACTCCCCTCGTAGTTGAGGGATAAATCTTGGTTCTTGGATCTTTCAAGTTCTTCATAATGATAAGCACATATATATCCCAAGTGACTCAAAGAATAGAGCTATGCTCCCCGGCAACGGCGCCAGAAAATAGTCTTGAAAACCCACAAGTATAGGGGATCGCAACGGTTTTCGAGGGTAAAGTATTCAACCAAAATTTATTGATTCGACACAAGGGGAGCCAAAGAATACTCTCAAGTATTAGCAGCTGAGTTGTCAATTCAACCACACCTGGAAACTTAATATCTGCAGCTAAGTGTTTAGTAGCAAAGTAATATGATAGTAGTGGTAACGATAACAAAAGGTAACAATAATAAAAGTAATGTTTTTGGTATTTTGTAGTGATGATAGCAATAGCAATGGGAAAGTAAATAAGCGAAGAACAATATATGGAAAGCTCGTAGGCAATGGATCAGTGATGGAGAATTATGCCGGATGCGGTTCATCATGTAATAGTCATAACCTAGGGTGACACAGAACTAGCTCCAGTTCATTGATATAATGTAGGCATGTATTCCGAACATAGTCATACGTGCTTATGGAAAAGAACTTGCATGACATCTTTTGTCCTACCCTCCCGTGGTAGCGGGGTCCTTACGGAAACTAAGGGATATTAACGCCTCCTTTTAATAGAGAACCGGAACAAAGCATTAACACATAGTGAATACATGAACTCCTGAAACTACGGTCATCACCGGTAAGTATCCCGATTATTGTCACTTCGGGGTTAATGGATCATAACACATAATAGGTGACTATAGACTTGCAAGATAGGATCAAGAACACTGATATATTGAAGAAAACATAATAGGTTCAGATCTGAAATCATGGCACTCGGGCCCTAGTGACAAGCATTAAGCATAGCGAAGTCATAGCAACATCAATCTCGGAACATAGTGGACACTAGGGATCAAACCCTAACAAAACTAACTCGATTACATGATAGATCCCATCCAACCCATCACCGTCCATCAAGTCTACGATGGAATTACTCACGCACGGCGGTGAGCATCATGAAATTCGTGATGGAGGATGGTTGATGATGACGATGGCGACGGGTTCCCCTCTCCGGAGCCCCGAACGGACTCCAGATCAGCCCTCCCGAGAGGTTTTAGTGCTTGGCGGCGGCTCTGTATCATAAAACGCGATGATTTCTTCTCCTTGATTTTTTTCTCCCCGAAACTCAATATATGGAGTTGGAGTTGGAGTCGGAGAGGCAACAGGGGGCCCACGAGGTAGGGGGGCGCGTCCTAGGGGGGCAGGCGCGCCCCCCGCCCTCGTGGAGAGGTGGTGGCCCCCCTGGCCTTCATCTTTTGCAGGTATTTTTCATATTTTCTAAAAAGTGGCTCCGTGAAGTTTCAGCTCATTCCAAGAACGTTTGTTCCTGCACATAAATAACACCATGGTAATTCTGCTGAAAACAGCGTCAGTCCGGGTTAGTTCCATTCAAATCATGCAAGTTATAGTCCAAAACAAGGGCAAAAGTGTTTGGAAAAGTAGATACGTTGGAGACGTATCATAGCCTTCTGCAACCTAACCCTTTTTGTTCCCCATAGCATTTGAGGTTGTTTGGGTAGTGACTTGAGTCTCCTAAGGTGTTTAGGCTACTTAGGGGCGGTTGCTTCTTCATCAACCACCACCATAACTTCCGCATAGGCTTACCCATCATACACTTCCGCCACCCCAACTTAACCCAATTTTGTTTGTGTTGTGAGTTGTGTCTCCTAAGGTGTTTCGGCTACTTAGGGACCATGCTTCCAACTCCGACACCGTGTATAGTCCACCACCGTACCCTCCATTTCCGCATTGCTTACTACACAACCCATCATTGACATTTCGCAATTCCATTGAGCTTCCACAAAACCATCACCACATTCTTGCTACCACCATTTTGACATTTGAGATTTTGAGTTCGCGGTATTTCCATTTCCTAAGGTGTTTCGGCTACTTAGGGACGAGTCTCCATCATCTTGGTATCTCCATCAAGATCACCGCCACTCATCATCGCCAAGGACAGTAACCTCCATATCATCTTGGTATCGTGGTATCCCTCCATTGTATATTCCCTTGCCATTGCATTGATAACCCATAGCCCATTTTGCGTCACTTTCCTATCGAGACTAGCCATTTGAGTATTGCCGGCAACGTTACTTGTGCACATTAGTGATCTACACCATACATTGCATACATACCATACCATATCGGTATCATCTTGGTATCAAATCATCCTTCGTGCCTCAAGTTTGTTCCCGCATATACACAATAGCTATCTTGGTTTGTGCATTGTGCAAAAGTGGTCATACAAAAAAAAGAGAATAAAGCTTTTAAGCAAAGAAAAAGAGTGAACAAAGAGCTTGTAAGCAAGTGCCATAGCATCATACCACATTGTCATATAAGATCATATTGGATATAAAGTCATACATTTTGCATCTTATAGGTTGTGCACAAGTGTCGTATCCGCCTATTGAGCAATTGTGCTAGCGTATCTCTTGAGTTGTGCAACATGAGCGTTTTCTATGGATTCCACATTTTGTGCTCATCCTTGGTTGCACTACCCCATTTATATATCCAGGTGTGTGTTTCCGTGTGCCACATATTGCTATTGGTCTACTTGTTTCACTTGCAAATTTGTGAATCTTTTTCAACATTATTGACTCTTGCTAACATTTTACATCAAATTTTTGTGCCACTATCATCATCGAGCTCCACCATAAGCCTTATTTGTGTAGGTGTGAGAAACCGACAAGAATTGGTACCAATTGTGCCATTTCCTTGTCCACATTGCAGTGATCATTGATCCCCTTTCAACTTCGGTCAAGGTACATTTGGTATTCGTTCTTCTCTTTCTACCACTCACATTTTTATCTTGGAGTGATGGATAGGCAAGGCATTTCATCTCCGGTCTTCGACAACAACGACGGCGTGAACAACTACATCACCAAAGCATCAATCTTCGAGACAATGACAAATGCAAGGCGCACAATCAAGATTGAGAGAGCGCATCAAGAACCTCTCCATCGACATTCGCCACTCCAAAGCGAGGAAAAGGGAATACATCGACAACAAGCTTTCCGCACAAAAGGAGGAGCAAGATGCAAGGATGGAGGAGATTTAGACCTTGTTGATCAACCGTTCTTCCCCTTCATCATCCTCAAGGCGGCGACATTCAAGTCACAAGCACAAAAATGATGCAAGCGCAAGTCGTGCACGTCCACATCTCCATGGTGACCACCATCACGTTCGTGATCCACCTCGTCATGAAGGGCAAGTCACCTCCAAGCAACGTGTGCACGATGACGACAAACGACATCTACTACGAGCTCAAGTGCGACAATGACACCATCATCATGAAGATGCTCAACACGCGCAAATGCACAAGTCCCAACAAGCTCTACTTCACGCCAAGTCCAAACATCATGACCATAATAGAAGACTGCCAGACGAGCACCACCAAGACGGAGCTTCGGCTACACCAACCACTTCAGCATCTTTGCCAAGTGCTATCAAGGCATCTTCGCCTTTGGACGTACGGCATCTTCGCCTACTCCCCATGAGTTCGCCTACATCGACATCTTCAACTACAAGGCGACCACCTATGAGCGAGGGCGACACTTCCATCTTCGGAAGTCCCTCAAGGAAGATGACTGAGCATGGGAAATTCCCTTCGCTCATGGAGACGAGCTATAAGGTGCCACATCATATGGGCCTCCAACAACAAGATGGCGACAAGACGGTCGAGCTAGGGCCATCCCCTTCGACAATGGCGACGAGCATGAACCTCTTCAACAACATGAAGACGGCGACCATATTGGACTCATACTCCGAGTCAAGCTACGAGACCGCACATGAGACCTTATCTTTGGTCATGGAGGAGAGTGATGATGTGCCATCTTCGGCCTTCATCCCAGGCTACGACAATGACATGATTGAGTATGGAGACATTTGCACCTACATCTCTACGGCACCCACATATCATGAGATGACCCAATTGCCATGTGCGGAGAGCCACCACCCCATGAGTGAGATGAGTGACTCCACCATATATGACATTGAGTGCATTTCCTATGAGAGGATGAGTGTGACCACCACTAGCCCCATACTTGAGAGCATGCCACACATCCTATGTGAGGTTGAGAGCCATTTGAGTGACTCCACTAACCATCACTACAAAAAAATACACTTCCGTGATGATACGTGTTTGTCACAGTAGGTCGCGTTTTCTGTCATGCATGTACATCCATGATGATTTTATGACAGAATCAAGATAGTCATACCTGTGCTGTCGTAGAAGTCTACCATGACATTAATAAAATTACCATCACGGAAGTGTACACTTCCATGATGATAAATCACACGTCAGAGAAGTGCTTTCATCAAGGGTGACCGACACGTGGCATCCACCGTAACGGAACACCGTTAAGCTATCGGGTCGGGTTTTGGATCCGATAACCCGTTAACAGCCCCGACCAATGGGGATTTTCCATGTGCAAATTCATCATTGGCTGGAGGAGACACATGTCAGGTCCACATTGGCACACGTGTCACTCATTCAATGGGCGAGACGCGCTTATGATATGTTGACACATGGACCGGCCCATCAAGTTTAAATGGGCCGGCCCAACTGAAGGCCCACAAGATTTTGCGGACCATAATGGGCCGTCCCAGCTAAAGGCCCACGAGATTTTGCGGACCATAATGGGCTGGCCCAGATAAAGGCCCATAAGATTTTGCGGGCCATAATGGGCCGGCCCAGGTAAAGGCCCATAAGATTCTTGCGGATCATAATGGGCCAGCCCAGCTCAAGGCCCACGAGATTTCACCGGCATTAATGGGCCGGCCCAGCTGTAGGCCCACAAGATTTTGAGGACCCTAGTAGGCCGGCCCATTAACTGGCTGCCATGTTTTGGGCCAAATGTCGGCCCATATTTGATCTGGTCCATTAATGGCCTGCCACGCTCCGGGCCTAATAGTGTCCCATATGAGATCCAACCCGTTAAAAGCCTACCACGTTCTGGGCCAAATTACGGTCCAGATTAGGTCCGGCCCTTTAAGAGGCTTTGGGCTCAATTATGGCCCATATCAGATTCGACCCGTCAACTGGACACTATGCTTTTGGGCCCACTTGCTAAAGGCCCACTTAGTAATTCGGCCTGATATTAGTTTTGGCCTCTTAAGGGCACGTTTAACATTTCGGCCCAATATTAATTTCGGACTATTAAAAGCCCGTCATATAGTTGGGCCTAACTACGGCTCAGTTTGCATCCGGCCTGCTCGCAGCCGATATCTAATTGGGCCAAACAAGGACCGAGACAATTTTGGCATGTTAAAAGCCCATGATTTGATTCGCACAATCATGGGTTGGGGTTCATTTCGGGCTGCTGCCGGCCCGTGAGCTGTTCGGCATGTTTCCGGCCCAACCTACATCGTGATTGCATGACGGCCCGATTATGTACCATAATTTTACGGTTTGGCCGGTTTACTGGGAAGACAGGATATATATATAGTAAAATAACAGCAGCATCGTGAATAAGAAAAAACCTAGACTATACAATAAAGAAATTACGGCATATTACATCCACTGGACATCAAAGTTCGACACTATGATAATAATGCACAAGCAGACAGCAGATTACATACACTGGGCATCAACGATCGCCACCAGTGCAAATAAACACGCCGACAAAATAATATACAAAACCGACATCACTTCAATAGAGTTCAAGAAAGGTTAGCCCTACTGGGGAGCTGCAGCGCAAGCAGCTGAGCAAGATGATGAGACTACGCTTGTTCAACACTTATAAACAAGCAGACAGATGACAGGTTTTGCACATAAAAGTATCAGTGCTGACAATTCATCACATTTCTTACTAACGAATAACGTGACACAGTTTAAAATTGCATTAACACAATATGGTATTGTTGAGTTCAAGACATGGCAGGAAATGACATTGTGAAGGAGTTGGCAGCTTCACGACACCACTGGATTACAGATCAAGAACTCATAAGTATCAATGGTTAGTGTGCTGTCAATTTATACCATTTCAGATTGGCAAATAAAGAGACAGTTTAAATAATAGTAGAATGATATGACATTGTTAATCGTTAAGACATTGCAGAATATGACATTGTGCTGTAGTGGGTAGGTTCACAACACCACTGGATTACGGATGAAGAACAGAAGCATACATGCAGTGCAAAAGAAGATCACTTGCTCTGTATAGTTTAATTTACATGGTATGAAGAAGGAACTTGGTTGTACAACTGAAAACTTAAATTGAGAAAGGTCAAACTTTTGTTTATGAACTACATAATAAACTTTAAACAAGCAATTTGATGCAAACACCAAAAATAAATAGCTTTTGCAACAAAGTAGAAGAAATGCAAGACAACATATGCAAGATACCCGGGATCAATAAAACATTGCCAAATTAGAACAGGCACCTTGATGGGTGAACAGGACAGGCCATCTGCCTTTGACTCCTCGAGGTTAGAATAGTCATTAGGATCATATTCTGAACAAGAATCAACAGGTGGGGAGCGTATGAGTTTCATTGCATCTAGAATGGCACTCAATGCCTTGGTGCCAATTTTGTAAGTCATTGCAGTGTTTAGCTTCAAGAGTGGACTGCTGCTAGTGCGACACAAACAGCTACACAGATCATAGTGTAGATATAACGGGAAAACCTTAAGCATCAGAGTAAAATCAGCAAAGTGGAACTTGCTGGAATATATGTGCTAGTATTGCCGGTACGGCTAGAAAGGCTTCGGATACCAACTCTCTTCAAGTGAAGGTGAGGTACTATTAATATCAGTGTAACTCTCAAAGGCCACACAGCTCCCCTTATTTCCTTGCTATTCTTATAGGATTCAAGTGGGCAGGCCACTACAAATCCTATTCCTATGTTTACAAGATCCTACGAATCAAAGAGGCTCAAAGTGTCCATCACAACCGACCGTATAGACCTCTACACTGCAAATGTCCCTGCTCATATTCAGTACAAGGAACATACTGTACTACTATCATACTCCCTCCGTTCCAGATACATTTTAGAGTGTAGATTCACTCATTTTGCTCCATATGTAGTCCATGGTGGAATCTATACAAAGACTTGTATTTAGGAACGGAGAGAGTACATATTAAAGAAGAACGGAAGAGGAACATGGTAAAGAAGAGCAAGCAGATTTTGGATAATAAAATGTTGGTTGCGCAGTACCCACACATGATGAACCAGAGCGCATTAAGAATGCAACTCCCAGCTGTCTCTCGACCATTTTAGGCAGTTGGATGAAGATCCTACGTCTCCTAACCCTTCTTTTCCTCGTCTCTGTTTCTTCCCATACAGAACACTGCACGGGCCGCCGGCCGGACCACCGCCCCCACCACATGTGTTCCTCCGCCACCCCCACCCTTCGCCCCCGCCCCCAACCCCCACCCGCGTCGAGTTTTCTTCGTTCGGTGAGGCCCCACAACCACCCAAGCCCCTTCGATTGCACCGGCGAACTCCGGCGAGCTCTGAAAAATCGACTGACCCAATTTTGAAATTTAGTCTACTGTGATTTAACTAGTGTGGAATATAAAAGGGGAAAACCATAAGCATTGGGAGTATAGTGTTGAGCGTGCCATGGCGGATCTGAAAGTGCAAATCGAACAAAGGCAACTTCGCAACCAAGACAAGAAATCAGAGTAAAGCATGGTGATCTATTTTCTTGCTGCAATAAATAAGTTGAGTAGATACGAAAGAGTACCGCCTCTGGTGCGGCGCCGTGTATGCATCTGCTGAGAATTTGACGGTGCTGCGGTAGCGATGGATGTCGGCAGTGTGGAAGCAGATCTAGGAGGGTAGACGGTGGAGGCGGGCGCGATGGACGAGGCGGTCATAGGAGCGGCGCCGGCAACATGGACGACGGCGGGGATGAAGCGAGAGGACGGGATGCAAGGATCCCGGTCCGAAGCTGTGGATGAGAGAGGTCGATCTCTTGTAATGGATGGCGGCGTCGGGGTATCAGCTCCGGCATGGTCGAGGAGGACGGCAGTGGATGGGGTGGCGGATAGCGGCGGACGGAGGAGGGTGGGGTGGAGAGGGTGTTTTGGCGCCCACGGAGTACAAATGGGGAAAAGGGAGGTAGAGAGGAAGGGGGGAACCATGTATTCAGGGCGCGCTTGTCTCGAATGTGAGGAAATTGACTAACTTAGCCCCCGTTTCAAATTTCTACTACATTACAGCAACATTAGTCGGTCGGGGATAGGACGGTAATCTCGCATACACCGAATATTTGCCGATGAGAGTTTGTTTTTGGCGCCCATCGTGTATGAATATGAATCGGGGAGGGAGTCGATTTCGGCCGAGGACACACTGTGTTTTGGCGCCCACCATGTATGAATCCGGGTGAGAGGCGGTTACGTCACGTTTGGGTGAAATTACAAACCTACCCCTATCGAAACCTATAGAAATCCAGCAGATAGGCTTTGCGTGGCAGAGATAGGCAGTAGTGATTTCCATCTCGCAGATTTTGCTTTCGAGCGGTTACTGCAACTTTCCCTACTTCGTTCAAATTTTGCAGAGTGCATGTTTACCGTGCCAACTCAATTCGAATCTCGTTTGTATTCTGTTTTTTTTCGGGCGGGATCCATTTTCAATTGGAATTACATTCTATATACATCATTTTTATATATACTTTCAAAAGCACAACAAAGAATTCTACTCCTTTATATGTATAATATGATTTACAAATACAACGATCTCGAAATCTTAAGGTTGAATTCAAAAAAATTTAACCAAATTATGTTCTACTAAAATGTATGGATCAGTAATATCTACATATTAAATAACATAGATGTGAGTGAATTCATATGAGTATGCATGTTTGATAGATCCATTTTGGTTCGAGTATGGATTACATGTATCATCATCTCGAATTCAAATATTTGAATCCCTTTTTTGTTCACTCCTTTCACGCCCATCTCTCTCGCATGCATGCTCCTTCAGGTAGCTATCACTCTCTTTTCTCCAGCTCACCCACACACTCACTTCATGTTTCTCCTATCCTCGCAACCATGGTCTCTCGACGTCTCCCTTGAGAAGTGTCACACTCTCCCTATCATTATACATTACACGGTTTTCATTATCTCTCACGTCTCTATTGTTCTCTGGTATCACTCGGTACCTAAGCTTTCTTTTTCACAGCCACACACACAGTCTCCACTCGTCTTTCACTTTGTATTTCTCTCTATGGGATTCTCTCACACACCCTATATGTCTCTACATATGACTCATACCACTAAAATTACTCTCTCTCTCTCTCTCTCTCTTGTAGACACAACATTTGTTGCGGTCTCCTTTTCGTCTCCATCCCAGACTGACATTATTCATTTGTTTACCGATCAGACAACCCCAACTACCGTCTCCTCTCTCTCTCTCTCTCACAGACACACACACACACAACTCCTTCTTGCACTCCTCTTCCCGACTACCGTCTCTCTCTCACACACACAAAACTCTCGCTTTCGCACCCTGACTCATATTTCTCTCACAAACATTTATCGACTAGCTAGCCTCTGGATAGGTTTATGCACCCGCACACTCGTGCTTCCACCATCACATACATGTCTCTCTCCCGCTCCTTGTATCTATGTAGATTTTTCTTCCCTTCTTGAGACACGCCCTCTCGATTGTGCACACACACACTATCGCCTCATTTTAAGCTGATACCTATCGCACACACACTCCTTGTGTCTTTGTCACACATGCACTCCGTCCTCCTCCACTCTCCCTCTCTCTCACACACACATGGGCTTTTTGCAACAACTAGCAAGATGCCCATGCGTTGCACGGAACATCAAGATGCATTTGTATGAGTAGTTTATCTTGTGGGGGGAAAGGATGAACGAGGGAAGGCCTTATTTGCAAATGTGGAGAGGGGTGTGGGTATCTTTTTGCAAAATTGCCATAGTTTCCTTCCTATCCGTCAGATATAGATCGGACGGCCTATATTGCAGGATGGCAGGCACACGATCATCACCGATAATGCTTTTTTATAAGAGTAGGGATAAAAATAGAGTTGGTGATGATTGCGGGCCTGCCATCCTGCAATGTAGGTCGTTCGATTTATATCTGACGGATAGGAAGGAAAATATGGCAATTTACCCGCACTCTTCACCACATTTGCAGATAAGGCCTTCCCTCGTTCATCCTTTTCTCCCACAAGATCTTGATGTTCCGTGCAATGCACGGGCATCTTGCTAGTAAGAGTAGAAATTAGACATATACCACTTCTCGAATCTTGAAACCAACAACATTCCTCCCTTATCTCATCAAAACCGCCAAAGGAATATATTTTGAGTGAAACATAACATATTTTTAGTGATATACGTATTTCAAAACTAGACTTTTTTCTATCAAATCGGTGAATATGTATTAATCTACTTTGATCGTGTGGCAACGCATTGGCACATTGCTAGTAGTTATTATAATTTTTTGGACACCAGACAAACGGTGGAGTACATATACGAAGAGAAGAGGCGCACGCACGCAGTCGGCCTCTCGCTGTCTCGTACACATGAGTGTTACGTAAAGGCGATGTTAACAAATAAACCCTAAAACCCTAGGTGCACGATTGCTGCATTCGCGGGTACCGGGTACATGGTGGAGCGCCTTTGTATGAATAGTTAGCTCGCGTGATAATTTGATCCGTAGGAGTTGATGGTCGGGACCACAGGTGAACGACTTGGAGCGTGGTGGCTAGCCAGTTGCCACAGATCGAGTAGCCACGTTTAAAATATCGGTTTTTTAGCGGGGTTAATATAATCTGCATGCATGACTCTCCTCCCCTCACGATCGTCCAATCCGTTGTGACCAGCAATATTTCCACCCCTTCGCTCCCCCATAATTTACTCCAACAAATATGCCCACGTAGTTGTTACTTAACTGCAGATGCATTGGGTCACTAACATATGGGCCCAACAGGGGTCTGGCCCACATATCAGTGACGCAACTGGACCTACAGTTAAGTTAGTGCAGCTCAGTCCATATCTTACGTAGGTGTGCCATTGCTCGCTATAAATACTGCGCCTCCCACGACATCGCTATCTCCTCCCCCTCACATTCACGTTCATCGCTATCTCCTCCCCCTCCCTCTCACGTCGACCACCATGGTATCGCCCCTCCCAAGCCCTAGGAGCCCCTCGTTGCACCGCACGGACGGTCACACGTTGCCGTTCCGTTCCTCGCCGCCACTAGTCGAGGAGGACGCGACGGTGTTCCGCTCCTCGCCGCTACGCGACGCGTCACCATTCCGTTCCTCGCCGCCACTAGGCGAGGAGGACGCGTCGCCGTTCCGTTCCTCACCGCCACTAGCCAAGGAGGACGCGTCGGCGTTCCGCTCCTCGCCGTGACGCGTCGAGGTGGACGCGTTGGCGTTCCCAATCTTGCCAGCACGTGCCCTGGAGGACGCGTCGGCTCCCCGCTACGAGGAGAATGCCGCACCGCCCGCCGAGCCCCCCAGCCTTGAGGAGCTTTGGAAAGAAATGGATGTCGCCTTGTGGGAGGCTTTGCCTCCAGTAGAGCGCGCCAAAATAGAGGCGGAGAAGAAGGCCAAGGAAGAGAAGCGCACCATGGAACAAGCTGCCTGGGAGGCCTATGTCACGTCCGACAGAGTCAGGCAATTGGCTCTTTGGCAGAAGGCTCATGCGAGGGCCGTGAGGGTGGCGTAGGACACCCGTGCCAACGCCCTGAGTGCAGTCGGGCCCAAGCGCCTCATCTACGCTTGGCGGTACGTGGACCGGGTGCACGCTTCCAGCGAGGAGGAGTGCCTGTTGGCGCCGGATCACCACACCGGTGAGATCGCGCTCGCCCGCCGGCAAGCCGCCAATCAGCACCTTGCGTGTTGTGAGGTTGAGGAAGAGGCGTTGTGTCGGTGCGCTGGGAAACGGCCGCGCACCAGGGCACTCGTGGCGCGTCGCAAGCGCTCCTGTGAGCACCGTGGCTTTTAGGAGGAGTATAATTTTTATTTCGTAAGGCGATCTCATTAGTTTTGGGATGCAAATGATAAACCCCGAACGTTCGGGAATTTTTAGTGTCCTTTATTAAGTATGTAAAAGGGAAAGTTTGGAAACCTTGTGTATTCGTATGCATTTTGCAAGTACGTGCATATAGCACAAAATTTACTATATACTATCGCACTACATGACTCTCTCGATATATGCTTGCAGACTGTGCTACTCCCTCCGTCCAGGTCAATAAGTCATCTTTGGTTGTGCACCGTGACCAAGAAGGAGGGAAGACTTATACACCTAGACGGGGGGAGTACTAATATTACTTATGTACACCCTCCGTCCAGGTTTATTAGGCCTCTCAGCATCACAAGCATGTCCCCTTTTATATGGCCCCGCGTTGTAAAGGTGCATGCATGCAACCATTTCATTGGTTGTATTGAAAGCTATTGTTGTTAGTGCCATGGCTGAAAAGTTAATACACTTCATGTGTGCTTTTTCATTGGCTGCATGCATGTGAGAGAGTGCATTGGGAGTGGAATGGAAGAATTAATGTGAGCAAATTACTATGTGTCTTGGTCTAAGAGAAGTTGTCTTTAGGCCTAATAAACCCGGACGGAGGGAGTACGTGCAAATGCACATTTTAACATTACGATGCGGTTTTTGTAAAAGTAGAAAAACAACACTAGTCAAGCTTGTGAAACGATTCAATGCATAACAAATGCAAAAATGCTCGTTCGATTGTTAACTTTTAGCTTCCTTATCTGTGGTTATTTCTCTATCGTACTTTGTATGGAGTATCTCACTGGTTGGAAACGCATGCTAATTCCCAGACCGCTTCCTACACCCTGTATCAATTTTTTTGCCTAAAAAGTTGTGTCGTGCAATTGGAATTCCAACTTGAGTACTACTACTAGTAGGAGTACCAGGGGCCAGTTCTTTTAGGCTTCTAGATTAATAATCCCATAACTACTACCTCCGTCCTAGTTTATTTGTCCCCATTGTAATCTGTGTCAAATTTTGATCATGAATTTAACTAATGAAATGTTAGTGCATGTCACATGCACTACTCCATCCGTCTAGGTGAGTAAGTCATCTTAGGCTGTGCACCGTGACAAAGGAGGAGGAGAAAACGAGAAATGTTAATATTTATTTGCTAATTAATAGTATTGCATGCAATGAACTAACCACTGCATGTCGTGTTTGATATCTCAAGTCATTAAAAGCATGCACACTCCTTATCTCTTATTGGTTGATATGTCAAGAAACAAGAAACGAGGTAGAAGTTAATGCACCGCGCCTAAGTGTTTTGGGATTATTTGGTTTTCATAAGATGACTTACACACCTAGACGAAGGGATTACAATGCTGAGGAATAAACCAGTTAAATCTTTGATCAAAATTTAGCACAAATTACAATGGTGGGGAATAAACCAGGATGGAGTAGTAGTTTAGAAGCCAAAATAAATGAGTGAGGCGCCTTATTGTTACTCTCCACTGTGACTAGTCTTGTGGGAAAAGCTGGGGAAGCCGCCAAAAGAACTGGCCCTAGAGTAGTAGCTAGGGATCGAGTGTGTGAGATGAACTGAAGAAAGTAAATGCAGAGAGATGAAATGCAAAAAAGATGGAGGGATGTGATGGTTGCTTGTCCGTTTATTTTACCAGGCCACTTATTATTGGGAGTGGTTGGCTTTTGTGATATGACGGCTTTACTGTCGCGCCACGAGCGGGGTGAGAGGTGAGACTCCCATGCAGTGCCGCCCTCTACACTTGTACTACATCGGTCGTGGTTTATTAGTCCCCCATTGAATTTGACTGAAGATTTAACTGACAAAATGTTAGTGCATGTCAACAAAAACTATATCGTTGGATTCGTATTTGAACATAGTTTTGAATGATATAATTTTAGGTGACATGCATCAGCATTTATCGTACTATATATAATGTTAGTTCAATTTTTGGCCGTACTATTCTATAGTAGTAAGGTGACCGTGCGTTGCACCGAAGAGTGTCGCCGCCCACGCGACCCGGAGGGGTAGTAACACTGACCACGCACCCATACATCGGCCTCGTGTCAGTGTTAGCATCAGCGGCGTCGCCCCTGACGCACATTACAGAGACGGGGCGGCGGCCTGCGCGGGCCTCGCCGGTGCCCACGATCAAGAGGAAGACGCTGCCATCCTCCTTCGAGACTAGCAGGCGGCGGTGATCCTCCAGCGACTCCAGCATGGTGAATGGGTAGCACGTCTCATACTTGATGTTCTCCGCCAAGGGCGAGCAGTGACCGCTGCATGCATCCGTGAGGTGATGCACCATGTCCGCCGGCGAGCCACAAAATGGCATCGGGCACACATAACAGTGGACGAAGGGCTCCTTGGAGGCATCGACCAGGCCTTCCATGAAATGGGAGTGGCTGTAGGGGACGTTGCGCTAGTTGAATATATGAGCAAGTTACTATGAGATTTAAGCTGAATAAGCACAAAATAAATCATGAATTCTACCACTATTTCGAACAGGAAGGACAGAAACACATACGGTGCAATGGGAGTAGCACCGTTGGCGTTGAGGTTGTCGCCCATGTCCAAACACCACATAGACACGGTCTTTGAGCATGGTTCATAGTCGTTCCATGCTCGGGCATTGAATTTTGTAACTATTTTAGATTAGAATATACTACTCCTCCGATGCTAGTAGTAGAGCAGAGTCCTACTCTACTACTCTACTCAAGCAAGTTAGGGCATAGCACTGTTGGGAGTACCAGTACTGTGATCACTCAAGCAAGTTGTCTGGCATTGATATGACCCTATGCTGCTGGTATGTGTCTCGTAAGTCAAGCGGCGTGCTGTAGCCATCATCACCTGTCCACTTCCCGCAGCACATATTCGCTTCTCCATCTTTGTCCGCACATAATCTCATCCAATCTTCCATCCCTGCTAAGGCGCCTCCCCCCCTCGTCCGAAACCCAAGCACTAACAATGGCAGAACCGAGCAGCGTCCAATGAAAGAGTGGCTAGAACTCGCTCCCCACGGAGGTAATCAAGCTCATTGTTTCACGTGTGGACAATCTCAGTACCATGCCGCTCGCTGCGTGCTCGTCGGGGCTGTACCGTTTACTCAAACCCTCAGGCCGGAGCTTTTTAAGCCATCTCCTTGCTTGCTGATGCCGCCTGATCTTCAGAAACGGCGTGTCACGCAGCATAACAATCATAGGGTGGCGAGCATCAACCCCCTTGACTGTGATCCGATCCCCATGAGCCTCAACTACATTAACGGTATGTACTGGGTCGGCATGAACACGTCTTGGATGGTGCTCGTCGACGGTCGCGGCAGCTGGATGCTCGTGGATGCTCGTGGAGGTCTTCACCCTTCTGGCCTGCTTACTGCTTCTGTTGCACCCCAGCCCCGGTTGTTGTTGCTGCTGTTTTCAATGTACAATTAGTAGTATATTTCGTCCGTTGGTTGAATAAATGTGTTGTTAGAACGATAAACACAATGTTTTGGAAGTCGTTGCACGGTTCGATCCTTTAGTGCCCCGTACCGTACGTAGCGCATACTATTTTTTGTATAAAACACATTTTCCACTTGTTGATAACATGCAGCCCACTGATGAAGGCCCAATAGAGAAGCCCATAATTAACTGGAAGGGAGGCTCTCACATGAATTCGATGCATGTACATGCTCATGGTCCCCTAAACATAAATAAGTAAATAAATAAAGCTAAATGCTCGTGCACCAGTTCTTTGGGAAAATAGGTAGCCCAGTATTTCTTTTTGAAGAATACCCAAGCTAGGCCTATTTGTTTTCTCCGATTTATGGGCTGCCAATATTTCAAGACGAGGAGGGATGCATTCCGGCCTGGCTTAAGAGTATAGTCAATGTCTGTTAAAAGTAATACCAAAAGGGGTTGAAAATTCCACAAAATTTATAGCAAATGGGATATAAGTTTCGTTTTTTGTTTTTGTTCTTCACTGATATCTTATACATATTTCATTGGATTTAACATGACATAGTACTAATTTATTTTTAAATTTGTTTTAGTATGGCTATTAATTTTTGGATAAAGAATATTTCGTTCCCCAGCAAAAATTTGCAAATTTTTTCAAAATTTCCCACATATTTAGTTAAATTTCTGACCCTGGTACTGACCAGAAAATGGCCAGAAATTCTAAACATGGAAAATGGGCTGCAATAAATTCCATATGAATGAGAAAATGAGTAAAAATTATAAAAATAATAGCAAATGGGATGTACACGCCACAGATTTCGAGGCTGACTTGTTTATGCAAGGCTTTGTCAGTGAACACACGATTCTAGCAGCAGTGACTGTTGGATGTCCATCCAACGGCCGACGTGCTTCTTCAATCTCTGATCTTCCTTCTCCAGCCGCCTAAACTAGCATCGGCGGGACTGCCTGCTCCCTCCTCTTGTGGCCCGATGTGATGCCGCACAGGCTTCCCCGGCCCACCCCACTCCCTCCGCTGGCCTAGCCGCACGCAATCAACTGCCTCCTTATTACGCGAAAAAAATGATTCCTCCCACTGACATCTGGGGCACACCGGTTGGGAGGCTGACTTGTGGGCCTACTAAGTTGACGCGTACTCAGGGCTTGTCAACTTAGTCAACAAACGATTCTAGCAGCAGTAACCATTGGATTTGAATCGAACGGTCCTGCTACTTCTTCAATCGCTGCTCTTCTCGCACCAGCCGCCCAAACCAGCGCCGGGGAGACCGCCTGCTCCTGCCTCCAGTGGCCGGCCGTGCTGCCGTTGAGGCCTCATCGCCCCCTATTACTCCCACCGCTAGCCAGGCCCTGCGGCGATGGCAGCCTCACACCATAGCCGAACCAGTGAACCCTCGTACTCCTCTCCGCGTGGGCATCCACTGCCGCATCTTCCCCGGCTCCGCGTCGTCCCCTTCCTAGGTCTCGCTGTCGTCCACCGCCTTGGTGCTCTCGGCGCGGCGTGGTCAACGTGGTCAATGACATTCCATTGGAAGAGTACTGCACATGGAGAGGCTGATAGCTGGGTCCACGGCCACGGCCCAGTTTTTTGTGATTTGTCAAGTAAGTCGCTTTTTCAAGCCTGTTGGGCTGCAAATCTTTCAAGACGAGGAGAGCTTTCATTCGGCAGGCCGAGAAAATGTCCCATCAGTAATGAGAAATGGGCTGTACATTTTTAAAACACATCAAACCGGCCATTAGTTTCAAATATCTTTTTTTCATTTTGAGATTTTAAATTACATTAATTTTTACATGGAGAATTTGTTGGATTTTATATTGATATACATTTATTTTTAAAATCAGTTTGAATGTGAGTCGAAATTTCGGGATTAAAAACAGTTCAGACCGCACCGAAATATGCAAAATTTCGTATAAATTTTTAACCGTGGCCACAATATGGGCTGTAATGCTAACAAAAAGAATATGGGCTCCAAAAAAACCTTAATAATTAGCAAATGGGCTATAAATTATTAGAAATAATGGCAGATGGGATGTATGTTGTTTTCCACAGATTTGAGGCTTTCCTAAAAAAAGTTGACGCACAAGCACTGACTGTTGGATGGCCATCCAACGGCCGTCTTGCTTCTTCAATCTCTGCTCTTCCTGTTCCAGCCGTTCAAACAAGCGCCGGCGGGACTACCTGCTCCCTTCTCCCCGCAGCCGGCTCTGCTGCCGCGCAGGCCTCACCGCCCCACCATACTCCCATCGCTGGCCTAGCTATCCCTCTACTCACCCACACCTGCTGTTATTCTCTAGTGACGGCAGACGAACCAGTAAACCCTTGTACAGTCGTACTCCCCTCCACGTGGGAAACAACTGTCGAGCCTTCCCTGCCTTTGTGTCGTTCCCTTCCTAGGCCTCGCCGTCTTCCACCGCCCTGGTGCTCTCGACGCGGCCTGGTCAACATGGTCAACGACCGACATGCATCTGAAGTGGACTGTACGTGGAGAGGCCGACAGTTGGGTCCATGGCCGCACGCAAGGAAATGCCTCCTTATTACGCGCAAAATAATGATTCCTCCACCTGACATCAGGGACCCACCGAATGGGCCTCTGTATTTCATGAAAAAAACATTACCACCGCTGACAGCTCAGACCCACCAGCTATATCTTCGCATGCAAGGAAGTGCCTCCTTATTACGCACAAAAAAAATACCCCTCCTATTAGCTGGGACCCAGTATAGTGGCAGGATGACTTGTGGGCCTGATAAGTTGACGAGGACGGAGGGCTTTGTCAACTTAGTCAATATGCACGATTCTAGCTCCAGTGACCGTACGATGTCCATCCAACGGCCTTAGTGCTTCTTCAACCTCTAGTCTTCTTGCTCCAGCCACCCAAACCAGCGCCGGTCGTGCCTCATGCTCCTACCTCCCATGGCCGGCTACGATGCAGCGGAGGCCTCATCGCCCCCTACTACTCCCATCGCTGGCTAGGCCATCCCTCTACTCACCCACACACCCTGTTATTCTGCGGTGACGGCAGCCTCACACCGCAGCGAACCAGTGAACCCTCGTACTCCTCTACGCGTGGGCATCCCCTGTCGCGTCCTCCCCGGCTCTGTGTCGTCCCCTTCCTAGGCCTCGCCGTCGTCCACCGCCCTGGTTCTCTCGGCGCGACATGGTCAACGTGGTCAAGGAACGGCTTCCATCGGACGAGGACTGTACGTGGAGAGGCTGAGAGCTAGGTCCACGGCCGCAGCAAGGAAGTGCCTCCTTTTTACGTGCAAAATAATTATTCCTCCACCAGACAGCGGGGACCCACCGGACGGGCCACCATATTTCGCGAAAAAAAAAACGTTTCCCCCTGACTGTTGGGACCCACCAGCTACATCTTCGCACGCAAGGAAGTGCCTGACAGTCGGGACCCACCTGGTCGAAGCATATGTAGCATTGTCATTCTGGTCGTGAACGTGTACGTACATATATACTGGTGGATGTAGAGGCGCGCACGTGTCGTAGTAGAGGTGCGCACGTAGCATGTAGACGTACGTACAACGGCTAGGGTGCAAGAAAGAAAATACGGCCACGTATGTGTACATACGGGCGGGGTCTCGAACGCCTACTCGCACATACGTACGGCCAGGGCTCGTGTACATGGTCGGGTCGGAACGGAGAAACAGCGTCATCGTCGTGTTCATGGGGAGGCAACATAATGCGTCATGTCCATGGGGAGGCAACGGAATGTGTCGTGTTCATGGGGAGGCAAGGGAATGTGTCGTGTTCATCGGAAGGTAACATAACGCGTGGGAGCCAACCGGCTGGGTCAGAAGGGAATGCGTGGTCGTGTTCATCGGGAGGGCTTGGATGGAACAGGCGATGGAAACGAGGCCTGGCATACCGCAAAATGGAGGAAACGGACCTCCTACGTTCGAAACGGGGTCCTGTTGATCGGGAGGGGTGTGGCGTACCGCAAAACGGAGAAAACGGACCTCCAACGGTCGAAACGG
>NC_041384.1:209674754-209701048 GCF_002162155.2 Triticum dicoccoides | reverse complement strand
GTCGACCTCCTCCAGCCTCCACGGGCTACCGTCAACCTCCTCTAGCCTCCACGGGCTCCTGTTCATCCAACCTCCACTGCGCGCTACTCCACCGGCTACTGTTCAACCACCCCTCCACGGGCACCCCTCCACTGTCTACTGTTCATCCAGCCATCCACACCACGGGGTCCTGTTCAACCACCCCTCCACGGGCACCCCTCCACCGTTTACTGTTCATCCAGGCCTCCACACCACGGGGTCCTGTTCATCCAGAGGCAACACCACCGCTCACTGTTCATCCAACGCCCCCCCGCAACACTCATTGTTCATCCAATTGATCGCTTTAGTTAGCAGCAGTAGCAAAGGAATCGCTCGATCGGGTTCAATTAACAGCCATCGATCGATCGCTCGGGTTCAGTAACGCGTAGCCTACAGTGCAATTGTTCGGGTTCAGTTAGAGCCCAACGCCTCGCTCAGGTTCAGTTAGAGCCAACGCCTAGCACACACGCGCGTACGTGTACCAGAGAAACGCACATCGCTCGGCCCCCGACCTCCCACCGTAACCGGGAACTCCCCAAAATTTTCCTCCCCCTCGCTTCTACCATGGTTTTTTCCGTCATGGACGGCCCAAAGAATGTCATGCAGCTGCGTCTCCGGCCCGCCCAGGACAAAAAGCCCATTTTATGTCATGATTTTTTGTCATAGAAGTAGGAGCCCACCACATCTATGATGATACCGGGTTTTGTCACAATTATCGTCATAGAAGTGTCATATGTATGACAGAAAAAAAATTCATTCGGCCAAAAATGTCACGGATGTGTCTTTTTTTTGTAGTGCATATGAGTGAGAGCATCCAAGAGGGTGTGAGTGAGCCACAACACTTAGTGAGTGAGGTAGTTGAGACGGCATGTGAGGCCACTATGATTTCTAACAACTTAACCTCTACTCCGAGTGTGTTTTCTTTGGTGCTAGGTCTCCTACATGACGACATGCCTACCCTCGACGATTCCATACCTCCAATGGAGACGATGATGGCCATGGTGGAAGAAGATGCACCCCTCACATGGTTCCATCAAGATGAAGATGACCACGACTTGGTCTTCGACACCTCACTTACAACACATGAGCGATGCTCCAAAGGTAACATAGGTGATGGTGCTTCTCTTGTCCCACTAGTGGACTATCTCACCAATTATTGCTTGCATGATGTTGATCCACCTATTCCCATGCTTCATGCTAGTGCGACTTCTTCATGTCATGACTTACCTATTTATGATGAATATGATGACGAGCATGTCAACTTGCCTAGTTGTGATGTTATGCTCCATAGGATATCATGTGAAAATTATTTTGGTCACATCATGTTTGACAATCCATTGAACTTGTCATATGCTATGAGTGAGATCTCCCAAATTGCATCATTTCAATCTCAACTTAGTGACTATGCATGCCCTGTTACAATAAATCCCATTTGCACTTATGGCATAGATGACGAGATGATGGTCATCGGCTTTTGTTTTTCTTGTGCTGATATTGCCATGCTTCCTTTACATGATTTGCGCAATTCATCTACTATGCCATGCCATGATCACAATGTCCCACATATGCATTATTTTGGATGTTGTCAAAATTATCCGCGTGATGTTTCCACTAATGATCATGAGGAGACCCCCATAGTTTCCTCATACGTATTAGGAGATTTTGATGCATTCCATACTTTGCATGATTCCCATAACTGCTTGCACCATATGCATTCCATGATTAACAATGCTCTACATATATCCCATGATGCATTACACAATTTGAGTCTCCATTATGCTATACATAACAACAAACCTATTATGATGGATGACATGTTTCTATATCACGCATCTCATTTATTTGAGCATTGGCTATTTTGTGCTAACAAACACTTGCACGTGCGCATCATGATGGATGATGTGTACATCTACCACGCCAACACAATGTTCCCTTTGTCTTTGTTTTGTGTAGGTACTCATGTATACTCATCAACCTCTCAATCCCAAGAGTTGACGAAACGAGCTCTTAAGAGCAAAGATGACTTGGGATCTCGTGCACTATCCTTCCCACCGCTCTCTTCGCGCAACGACTATGCGCATCTCTCTCACTTGGCTCTCACACAGCTATGGGCTATATACTGCTTCTCGCTTCTTGCTCATTTTACTGTGTTCACTTTGCATGCTATGCTTGCTTCTATGCCTTTGCCATGCAATTGTGACCCTTGGTTGCATCTACCCATGATTCACCATTATGCTACTCCTATGTGTATTTTCATGCTTGGTGGAGATCCTTGTTGCTATTGCCATGTTTATCATGTGCCTCATGCTATCGATGCTATTTTGCTCATATCCTCCTTTCATGCTTGTGCTATGTCATGTGAATTATTCATGCACACTATTTGTACCCATGACATGCTTGCCATGATTCCTTCTAGTATGTTGCATCTTCACACTACTAGCTTGCTTGACTTGATCACCATGATTGCTTACCTTGTCGCATCGCCCATGTTCAACTCTTACTCGCTTTCTTGGGTTCATGACATATATGCTCTTGCCTCTCACAAGATTTATCTTGATCATTATCTCTTGTCTTCATTAGTGGCACCTCTCATATCCCCTTGTATTGAGTGCCAACTTTCTATGCTTATTGATCATGGAGACTTGGACATATTACTTGTAATGCATGCTTGTTTTATTGAGCCTATTGTATTTGGTTGTTCTCGCATCATATGCCTCCATACTATGAAATGCTCCCTTGTCCTTTCTTATGATGAGCACGATTCATACACTTGTTGGGTATCTTACCACACGAATGATAGGTTTTGCATCTCCGCTAACCTCATTTGTTTTTTCGAGTGTTTGTCATGTTCTTTCATTTTGAAGGACTCACAAGGCGATACCGTCATGAGACAATTTGGTCATGCGAAGGCATACACGATGTGCAACACCAACATTTGCGAGAATCTCCTAAAGGTGAACTCCTTCCCTTTGAGCCATCCTCAATTACGCATATTGGATGGGTCACTATTTCATTGTTGTCTCCTTCTTGTTGTCTACATGATACATCTCATGAATGGAGGAGCGACATGGGAGATTGGCTCCATGGACCTTCAAGTTGAGGAGTGCTCGGACTTAGTGTATTCACCATCGGACCACCACTTCTACCACAACATTGAGCTATGGTACAACGCCACCCATAACAAATTTGCATCTTATGCATGGATTGACTCACATTATGATTGCCTTGTTGCATATATTTCCATGTCATCCATGATATATGAGCTTGTGCATTTCCTTAGCAAATTTGTTGTGATCTTTCCTGATGGAATATTCATACATCATGATCATATTGCCTACCATCAATTGCATGATAACTCATTCATATTGAGCATCCATTGCCATATTCATGCTATTAATAAACCGTCTCACTATGACATCATTTTGCACTGTGGTTGCATTGATCATATTTGCAACACATATGTGTGCACAATGATTGAATTTCCGCCCATGAATGCTTTGCATATCTTCATAGATAATCTTGATAAGCTTCATGCACTTTGTCACAAACAATCTTGCCGCATGGACTCTTTCTTAGACACTTTATGTGCGCTAACCATTGTATTTCCCAGTGTTGTTTGTGTTTGCTATTTTTGCATGTATACCACTCCGGCGACACCTTGGAGTACTTGGATTGTGCAATGTCTTCAACTCCGTCCAACTACAAGTCCATCCACAACAACCGTTTCCATGGTGATGAGGATCACGATCTGAGGTCGGATCTTTCCCAAGGGAGGGGAGATGATGCAGAGCATCCTACTATCATCCCCATGTACACTACGACGAGACCTCGACCTCGAGCATACACAATTGGACACAAGGTGAACTCATTCCTAAGTCCTTTCCCTTTCCATTCTTCCGAGACATGGTTGCCACCTAATGCAAAGACACTACATGTGCTCAGGGACCAAGGATGCAAGGAGAAGGAACAGGAAGCATCAAGACTTGTGCAGAGTTTCTGTCAGGCCCGGACCTTCCGGCCACAGCCCGGAATCTCCGGCCCTCGGACCTTCGGGCCAGCCCGGAACCTCCGGCCCTCGCCACACCAGACGATGCCCGGGCGTGCCAATTCTCTGATCACCCCGGAACCTTGCACGGACCTTCCGGGCCTCGGACCTTCCGGCTGACCTGGACCTTCTGGCCCCCGGACTCCAGTACCGCTTGCGCCGTGCCAACTCTCGGCTTACACCGGAACCCGCCCAGAACTTTCGTAGCCCGGACTTTCCGTCCCTGCCCGGAACTTTCGGCCTGCCTGCGCGCAGAGTCTCTGGGCCGAGGCCCATAGACCTGTTTCGCCCCTCACTTACCCCTTCATGGCCCTAGACTATATATACTCCTCCACCCCCACCATTTTAGGGTTAGCAAAGGTTTAGCTCATGTTTGTGTGAGAGCTTTGCTCATCCACTTGGTTATCTTCTCCTTGGAGATTCGAGCCTCCTACGGAGAAGATCCCCCAAGCGGATTCAAGACCCCTTTTTAGGGAAGAACTCAAGACCTCCTCACGGAGAAGACCGGCTACCCTTGTATCGTCCTTAGTTGTCCGTGGATCGTGTATCTTCTCTTATGTACTCGAGGATCTAGCACATGTGTGACTTATTCATGTTGGTTTAGTGTTTCCTCTTGTGTTTCCCTTTGTGTTTTCCCTCTTTTCCCCCACGTGTTCCTCGTGTTCTTCGCGGGATCTGCTCCTTTCGTGAAAGATCGGGCTATAGGGTTCCTACCCTACATCACATGGTCTCCGGATGGCTTTCTCTATGGGCATACAACGCCTGGAAGTGCGCAGGGACTCAAACCTCGCAATATCTCAAATAAATGGAGATTTTGATGCCAATGATCCGAAGATGGCAGGTTATCACAACGCCGTCCTAAAAATGTCATCTCGATTCGAGGGGCTTGAGTTTCATCACGTGGCTCGAGAAAGCAATCAAGCGGCGGACGTCCTTGCTCGCATTGGCGCCAAGCACGACCCCGTCCCACCTAATATCTTACTGTAAAGGCTCTTTAAGCCGTCCGTGGTGTGGCAAGGGGAGAGCGGTAACAACAGTCCAGATCTGAACACAAGCCCAGCCTCCGAACTCGACGATATCATCGGGGGCTCAGCCACCGAAATAACACCGTCGGCCCATCTAATCATGGCAGTCATTGCCCCATGGACCAAATCCTTCTTGGCCTACCTTAATAGGAAGGAACTCCTAGAGGACCAGAATGAGGCTCGCCGCATTGTTCGGCGCTCGAAGGCCTACAAGGTTCATGAAGGAGAGCTCTACAAGAAAAGCGCTACCGGAGTTCTTCAAAGATGTATCTCCGAGGAAGAGGGGAGGTATCTCTTGGCTGAAATTCACGCCGGACTCGGCGGTCACCATGCTACAGCTCGGGCCCTTGTTAGCAAGGCCTTCCGTACAGGTTTTTACTGGCCGACGGCCCGAGCAAATGCACAGGACCTTGTCCAACGTTGCATTGGATGCCAGCTATTCGCCAACCAAAGCCACATGCCCCCCACCGCTCTACAAACGATCCCCATCACTTGGCCTTTTGCGGTCTGGGGGCTCGATATTGTCGGATCCCTTAAAGGAGGAAGCCATAAGAAAAAGTATCTATTGGTCATGGTGGATAAATTCGCTAAGTGGATAGAGGCCAAACCGGTCAAAACGGCCAAGGCAGGGCCATTAATAGACTTCATATCCGACGTGGTGCACCGTTATGGTGTTCCACACAGCATCATCACCGATAACTGCTCCAATTTCACAGCCGATGAGGTGAAAACTTGGTGTGCTAATCTGGGCATTAAGCTCGATTACGCCTCTGTCTATCACCCGCAAAAAAACGGTCAAGTCGAACGGGATAATGGTCTTATTATGAGCGGCATCAAACCTAGGCTAGTGCGGTCTTTGAAAGAATCAGACAAGCACTGGGTTGAGGAGCTTGACTCCGTACTTTGGGGGTTGCGGACCACGCCCAACCGCTCTACTGGATATACACTGTTTTTCATGGTGTACGGTGCGGAAGCTGTGTTGCCCTACGATATTATCCGTGACTCACCTTGAGTGCGCATGTATGAAGAGAGAGAGGCCGAGCTTGATCCGCAGGATAGCCTAGATACCCTGGAGGAGGAGCGTGATGTTGCAAAAGCCCATTCCACATTTTATCAATCATAGGCCCGCAGATACCAAACTAGAGAAGTACGGGCCAAGACTTATAATGTTGGCGAACTCGTCCTACGCTTGCCGGAGAAGAAAAAGGACAAGCTCAAGGCCAAGTGGGAGGGTCCCTTCATAGTTGACGAGGTTCTCACGGGAGGAGCGTACCGCCTGCGTGCTGCATCAGACAATCGCCTAGAGCCGAACCCCTGGAACGCGGCCAGACTCCAAAGATTCTATGCCTAGTGCCAAACTATGTGTTTGTCTCCTTCTCCCTATTGCCTCTATTTTTTCCTCTCTTTTTGTTTTTTCTTTTTCCTAGAACTTAAAAACTCTTTCGCACGGCTAAACCGTGCACCTGTGATGTACACATCCTAGAGAATGTATGTCCACTATACCTGGGGGCTTCCCGGACAGAAGCTTATTTTCGAGCATCAAGCTCATCACATATGTGTTTTTTCTCATATGTACCTTTTCTTCGCCATTATATGCATCGATATGACTTAAGTTTTGGCCAAGTTGGGTTTCCTGGCTCCTGTGCTTATGCCCTACATTCCCGTTAGTTTGGCTAGGGCATAAAGGGAGCACCTCTGTGATTGTTACTGTCGGGTCATTCGGATGTGTACCTCAGACTGGGTGAAGCCGAAAGCCAGCATTCTTAAGGGAATATTCGGTCGGCGGATTAAAGATGCTATATATTCCTTCCATTATGAACCCCCAGATGACTACCTATACTGTATTGTTATCAATCACAGTTCCGACTTGCATTTTAATGCATGCACACCCAGGGAAAGGAACCCCTAATGGAACTATTCTCTCTGGAAGATGTTTCATACAATCATAGTGTAATATAACATAACTAGCCGGATACACATTGTCTGTTCAAGCAAGTATGACCCCTACGCCTGGTTCCCACGCATACCACAGTCTATTTTGCCGCTAAAGTATTCGGAAACATTCCGCACCTTTGAGTCTAGAGGTCGAAGCATAAAGGTCTAACATGACAATTGTTTTTATAATTCAGCTAGAGTCACATATGTCAAGGCAAGTACATAGTCACTAGGACTCAAAAACTTCCTCCTCTATGCCGTCTAGCAGGCGGTCTAATTTACAATCCTGCTGGGAATACTTGGCGGCTACTTCTACTTGGTCAGATACCGAATTAACAGGAACTTATTTTCCATCTAACCGAAGAGGTCCTACCTGAGCCATATGATTCGGATCAAGCCTGGTATACCGTGTTTTCACCATGGCCCAGGCTTCCCGTGCACCTTCCCGACAGGTCGATATCTTCTACGGTCGAAAGCACCGCCGTGCTCCCTTGAATAGTTGTATCAGCTCCTCCATCTTCCCCGGAGGGGAGGCGGATGGCCATAGGGCCTTGGCAACACTTCGCATCGCCTGCTGAGCTTGCTCGTGCACCTGCGACAGCTCTTGTAGCAGATCGCTCGAAGATCCGGACATCTCCTCTTCGGGACGGCCAGTCAGCATACCTGCAGACATAACTATATCAGTCTTTCTACCTCCGAATTATTCAAAGGTAAGTTCGACGACATACCGAATATGCCGCCTCGCAGCCTTTTATTCTCCTTTATGGAGTCCGCCAGTTGGGCCTGTACATCTTTCAGTTCCTCGCCCAGTTGGGTATTTGAATCCTGGAGCTTGTTTCTCTCCACGATGACCTGTGCTAGCGCAAGCTCGCCCGTGGCTAACAGTTTTTTGGCTCCTCGTTCTCCGCTTTGAGCGGCTTCCAGATTTTCTTGCACTTGACCTAATGATCCTATTAAGAGGTAAGAATTCGTGCTAGCATTATTGGTATACCATTATGTTTTCTCGATGGAGGGAAACATTACCAAGAGATGCCTTCTTGGATTTCTCCACTTCGGCATTGGCAGCAGTTAGCTGGGTCAGACACTTTTCTAGCTCCTGAGATAATAGACTGTTCTTCTCCGTAAGCACCTGGTTATACATTGATCCTTAAATCAGTTGTATCAACTACTTTAAGTCTCGGGGGCTACTGGTGTATGATTATTAAATCTATGCTTACCCGCATATCTTTCAGATGCTGGTCCGTGGCTCAGACAAGACCATTCCGAGCAGCTCGGATGTATGCATTAGTCGAATTGAAGGCATCAAATGCCTCTTTTGAAAAACCGGGATTACGAAGAACGACCCCCCGATGATAATGATTCATAGCGCTCTCCACTTTAGAGTTTGTGACGGACATGTTGTCTGAATCCTCTGTGGAAGGACAGTTCGGTGTCACTCCCATGTCAGCCCCCGTCCTTTGGGCAGGGCCCGGAACCTGACTAGTGGATGCATGTCCGGCCGGATCCCCGGACACAGTTCGGCGGATACTTTTCCTGATAGAATGCGGCGAATGGCATTATAATTTGATGTGACGATCAGACAGGGTATTCTTGAAAAGAAAAGCCTTACCTCTTTAACGAGGGTTCTGTCATGTTATCTGATGTCTACTACACGACCTTCTTCTTGTAGACGTTGTTGGGCCTCCAAGTGCAGAGGTTTGTAGGATAGTAGCAAATTTCCCTCAAGTGGATGACCTAAGGTTTATCATTCTGTGGGAGGCGTAGGATGAATATGGTCTCTCTCAAGCAACCCTGCAACCAAATAACAAAGAGTCTCTTGTGTCCCCAACACACCCAATACAATGGTAAATTGTATAGGTGCACTAGTTTGGCGAAGAGATGGTGATACAAGTGCAAGATGGATGGTAGATATAGGTTTTTGTAATCTGAAAATATAAAAACAGCAAGGTAACTAATGATAAAAGTGAGCACAAACGGTACTGCAATGCTTTGAAACAAGGCCTAGGGTTCATACTTTCACTAGTGCAAGTTCTCTCAACAATAATAACATAACTGGATCATATAACTATCCCTCAACATGCAACAAAGAGTCACTCCAAAGTCACTAATAGCGGAGAACAAACGAAGAGATTATTGTAGGGTACGAAACCATCTCAAAGTTATCCTTTCTGATCTATCTATTCAAGAGTCCGTAGTAAAATAACATGAAGCTATTCTTTCCGTTCGATCTATCATAGAGTTCGTACTAGAATAACATCTTAAGACACAAATCAACCAAACCCCTAATGTCACCTAGATACTCCAATGTCACCTCAAGTATCTGTGGGTATGACTATACGATATGCATCACACAATCTCAGATTCATCTATTCAACCAACACAAAGAACTTCGAAGAGTGCCCCAAAGTTTCTACCGGAGAGTCAAGACGAAAACGTGTGCCAACCCCTATGCATAAGTTCACGAGGTCACGGAACTCGCAAGTTGATCACCAAAACATACATCAAGTGGATCACGTAATATCCCATTGTCACCACAGATAAGCACATGCAAGACATACATCAAGTGTTCTCAAATCCTTAAAGACTCAATCCGACAAGATAACTTCAAAGGGAAAAGTCAATCCATCACAAGAGAGTAGAGGGGGAGAAACATCATAAGATCCAACTATAATAGCAAAGCTCGCGATACATCAAGATCATGCTGAATCAAGAACACGAGAGAGAGAGAGAGAGAGAGATCAAACACATAGCTACTGGTACATACCCTCAGCCCCGAGGGTGAACTACTCCCTCCTCGTCATGGAGAGCGTCGGGATGATGAAGATGGCCACCGGAGAGGGATTCCCCCCTCCGGCAGGGTGCCGGAACGGGACTAGATTGTTTTTCGATGGCTACAGAGGCTTGCGGCGGTGGAACTCCCAATCTAGGTTTCTTTCTGGAGGTTTCAGTATAGATAAGAGGTTTTGGTGTCGAGAACAAGTCAGGGGGTCTCCAGGCTGTCCACGAGGTAGGGAGGCGTGCCCCCCACCCTCGTGGGCAGCTCGGGACTCTTCTGACCCAACTCTTTTACTCAATGGCCTTCTTCTGGTCCAAAAATAAGTTCCGTTAAGTTTCAGGTCAATTGGACTCCGTTTGATTTTCCTTTTCTGTAAAACTCAAAAACAACGAATAATAGAAACTGGCACTGGGCTCTAGGTTAATATGTTAGTCCCAAAAATCATATAAAACAGCATATAAATGCATATAAAACATCCAAGGTTGATAATATAATAGCATGGAACAATAAAAAATTATAGATACGTTGGAGACGTATCATGTATCTTCATCTGGTTGAGCAAACTTATTCCTTGGGTCCGCCATCTATAGAGTAGAAAATGGAGAAGAGTCAGAAATGAGTAGAGAAGAGGGTCCTATGGCTCATCTTAGTGGTCGCGTCCTACAGTCATCGTGTGCTCTAATACCATCTTCTAGTGATCCGACCTCAGACGGTCAAATCTCTGTGTATAAGTGTCATCCCTGGATCGAGAACAAGTCAGTGGGGTCTCCGGGCTGTCCACGAGGTAGGGAGGTGCGCCCCCCACCCTCGTGGGAAGCCCAGGACTCTTCTGGCCCAATTCTTTTACTGCATGGCCTTCTTCTAGTCCAAAAATAAGTTCCGTGAAGTTTCAGGTCAATTGGACTCCGTTTGATTTTCCTTTTCTGCGATACTCAAAAACAAGGAAAAACAGAAACTGACACTGACACTGGGCTCTAGGTTAATAGGTTAGTCCCAAAAATCATATAAAATAGCATATAAATGAATATAAAACATCCAGGGTTGATAATATAATAGCATGGAACAATCAAAAATTATAGATACGTTGGAGACGTATCATTATCATTTGCCTTCCTCTTCGAAGATGCGCTAGGCGTGGGCGCTGCTCTCCTCGGAGATGCTTCTGGTGCATGTTGCAGCGCAGAGCGCCTCCCCTTTGGAACATGGAATAGTGTGGTGGGTGAGGCATAGTAAGGTAGCTCTCTCAAAGAAAGTGCCTTTTAAATTACTTACATGCGAAGCGGGAAGGAGGCCGGGGTAATCGACGATGATGGGTACATCCGTACCGTCATAGATCATCTAATAGAATATTCCATCCTCGAGCTCCACAAATATGTCCGGATCTTCTTCATATCCGGGGTCAAGATCCCGGTTGTGATTCTTCGGCTGAGGGGCAGGGTCATTGATCCCCTCGACAGGCTTTCGCCATTCCTGTTATAAGCGGATAGGATACTGCCTGTCAAGAATGATTCAGGGACAGGAGTATAATAGTAGAGTTAGAGCTTACCCAGCTAGGAGGATTGTACATGGAAAATCCATCTCGATATTAGAGACGGGTGAACTCCTCCTTCTCCCCGTTATACAGTTCGGCCAATATTTTGGCCAGAGTGGCAGGGGTCTTTGGGCCCTTCCGACCGTAACGTGAGGCGTCATCTTCCCCGTTGTAATGCCACATAGGAATCGCTCTGTATTGAAGTGGCTGGACCCCCCGTGCTACGGAGATCGCCATTACCTCGACTATTGACAATCCGGACTGGGCAAGCATCTTAATCTTGCCCAGCAGCAGACTGATCTCTGCACTATCCTCTTCCTCGAGGCTCCAAGGACGCCAGCTATGGCGTTTCTTCAATGGAGCACTTGAAAACTCGGGGAGGCCCATACGGACGGGGTCGGGAAGAGCGACATCGTCGATATAGAACCATTCGGAGAGCCACTCCTCGGAAGCTTTCTTTGGCATGCCGGACAGGTATCCGGTCCTGGCGATGCGCTACACTTCGGCTCCCCCACTTCAAAAATTGACCCTCCTTGATTACAAGGGACGAGGCAGAACAGTATTCTCCATAAATCGAAATGGGCCTCACAACCCAGGAATAGCTCGCATAGAGCGACATAACCCGCAATATGTAGAATAGAGGCGGGAGTGAGACTGTGCAGTTGGAGGCCGTAAAACTCCAGCAAACCTTGGAGGAAGGGATGGATACTCGTTCCCCCCTTAACAAGAAGGGGACGAAGCATACTCGTTCCCCCCTGGACGGATTGGGGAAGTTCTCCGCTTGAGCCCCACCATTGAAGGACGTCATCCCTGCTCGTACGGGGACC
Organism: Triticum dicoccoides; assembly: GCF_002162155.2. NCBI lineage: Eukaryota > Viridiplantae > Streptophyta > Magnoliopsida > Poales > Poaceae > Triticum > Triticum dicoccoides. Next base: position 209,688,891 of record NC_041384.1, on the reverse strand, counting down.
AAATCCACGGGGGGAAGAAAGCCCTGTGTTTGCAGCTTCACCAACTAACTGTGAGAAACGGAACATCTCTCCCAATCCCCCTTTTCGGAGTTGTGGGGACCAGAGGAAGAGTTGGGAGCGCTAGCCATGTTGGGGTGGTTCTGCTCCGCAAGCACTGAAGGTTTCTTCCGTGGGATTTGGAGGGGATCTGAGATCTATTCTCTTTAAATAGGCACCTTTCTGGTACGGTCAGGGTGGTGTATGTAAAAATACCCCGACCTCTTGTATTCGCTCAACACGTGGAAGCTGAAGTCAGGAATGCGTGGAAGCCGAGGGATGCAACATTAAATGGACAGCGAAATACATCACTTTAAAGTCATAGGAGGAAGAACCCGCCTTGCAATCCCGAAGACTATCTGTATGCCGAACACCTCGTCAATGAAGCCTGGTTCGGGGGCTACTAAGGGAGTCCTGGACTAATGGGTCCTCGGGAGTCCGACCTATTGGATATGGGCCAGACTGATGGGCTGTGAAGATACGAAGACGGAAGACTCTGCTCGTGTCTGGATGGGACTCTCCTTGGCGTGGAGGGCAAGCTTGGCAACCAAATATGAATATTCATTTCTCTGTAACTGACCTTGTGTAACCCTAGGTCCCTCCTGTGTCTATATAAATCGGAGGGCTAGGTCTGTAGATACCCCCGAATAATCATAGACTTTTAGGGTTTAGCCATTACGATCTCGTGGTAGATCAACTCTTGTAATACCCATATTCATCAAGATCAATCAAGAAGGAAGTAGGGTATTACCTCCATAGAGAGGGCCCGAACCAGGGTAAACATTGTGTCCCCCGTCTCCTGTTACCATCGATCCTAGACGCATAGTTCGGGACCCCCTACCCGAGATCCGCCGGTTTTGACACCGACAACTGCCCCGCAGCCCAATAGTCAGGCAGGTTGTGAATTGTCAGGAGGAGCTTAGGGTTGTCAGTATTTGCAGGTTGTGAATTGTGTTTTGTGTTGTGTATTTTGAGACTACTTTCAGATATGAATGTCTTTTGAATTTCAGATTTGCAGTATTGAGCATATGAAGTATTTTATGAATTCTAGAGATCTATTTTTAGCACTTAAGAAAATGTAGTTTCATAGGAGTATAAAAGTGCAGACAATGTGATTCTTAGAGAAGAAACTGCAAGTTTCAGTTTCAAATAAGAAACTGCAAGTTCAGTTTCAGATAAGAAACTGCAACTTTTAGAGGCGGAGCATTTATATTAACATGGCCTTTTCAAACAGGGTTAACATCATATTGGAAGTTTTATTCATGGTCGAAAATGGAACTACCAGCCAGTTAACATCATGCTGACCAACATTCATGCATAGCACATCTTCATATGATGCATAGTCAAAAAGATATGCTATTTTCAAAATGCCCACACAATGTCGAGTGTGTGAAAAACAGAGAAAACGAGGGACGAAGTTTTGGCAAGTGTTGGACATGGTGTGCATAGATGACAATGGGGACCCACATGTCAATAATGGCAGAGGCAAAAAAAATTGGAGATATTTTCCCTGCATCAGCTGGAATCAAACCTGGGCGGAACAGATGTCGGGTAGTGTCACTTGGCCACTAGGCTAGTTCAGTACTTTCGTTACAAATAAGGCACTGCCTTGGGTGGTCCGATCACCTCCTATGCCTTTGTGCTCTTGCCATGGTGTCGTTGTCTGCCGTTGTGAACATGCTGAACAAACAAGAGGAATCTGGAGAGGACTGTGCGTGGAGAGGCGGATAGTCGGGACCCACCAGGTCTATGGCCGTACGCAAGCAAGTGCCTCATCGAAAAAACTTCCTCCTAATGCTATACTGACGTTGGGGCCCACGGGTTTGTCAACATAGTTACATTTTTTTAGGTGCTTCAATGTAGGAGATAAATTCACAACAAAGTTGTGGAGATGGCAGGTAGTATCATTTATTATCACTGGGGCAGCAAGTATCCGCTTGGTTTTGGGCTGCCCCGTCTAGGCTTTCTTTTTTAACATGCGCAGCCAATGACATGCTGGTTTGTATTTTTTTGAGGGTCGTCATGTATCGACCGGCCTATGGACCTCCAATCCAAGGTTTTATTTTTCCTGAAACATCGGCAGCCCAATTTATGTATTTTTTTGAAGAAAATGTAGAGTTCTGTTCTATTTTTCTATATAAGAATAGGAACGCCTGGTCCAACTTTTTGTTTCCCATCTAACTATATTACATATATTTAAATTATTTTATATGTTATTATATATTATTGTTATTGTCATCATATATTTAACAAATACTTACATATGTAAGAAAACAATATCCCACATCTTATTAACTTACAAAAATAATTTCTTAACAATAAAATACTGGATTTTTTTGGCAACGAAAATCCTGGTGATTGTGTACAAAAGCTTGGCAAGATTTAAGGACCAATGTAATAATAAATCACTTATTATTTAAATATATTTATTACAAAATGCTCAGCCCCTATTTATTTATTGATAACATTGCCACGCCCAACCCAACATTATAATTAGAATCAGCCCAGCAAAATCATGTATTTCGAGAAAGTGCAAATGGCCTGTAATTTTTTGGGAGAAAAATAAATAGGCCGCATGGACGCTACATTATTTGTTCACCCAACCCAGCAAATGGATTGCAATTCTAAAAAAAAGATCAAACTGACTGTAAATTCTGTAAAAATGGGTTGAATACGTGCTACATTTTTGGAGGCTGAAATGTGGGCTAATAGGTCGAAGCCAATGCAAGTCGTTGTCAACTTAGTAAACAAATGATTCTGACATCGTTAGTCGTTGGATTTACATCCAACGACCGGCATCCATCTTCAATCTCTCATCTTCTTCCTCCAGCGTCGTCGGGACCACCTGCTCCCGCCTCCTGCTGCTAGTAGCTCTGCTTAGCATGCTTCGCTGTGTAGCACTACCCCACCGTTGGCCAGGTCATCCCTCCACCCCTCCACACCTCCTGTTCTTCTCCACCGACTGCCGAACCACACCGCACCAGAACCAGTTAACCCTCATACACCTCTCCGTCTATGACTCTACTCCCATGTCTTCCCATCTCCGGCTCGTTGCTGTCCGGGGCCTCGCCATCGTCCACCACCTTGGATGCGCTCGGCGCGGAGTAGTCAACATGGTCAATGAACGACAACCATCGAAAGTAGACTGTGCGTGGAGAGGCTGACAGTTGGGTCCACGGCCGCACACAAGGAAATGCCTCCTTATTACGTGCAAAATAATGATTCCTCCGCCTGACAGCTGAGACACACTGGAAGGGCCTCTGTATTTCGCGAAAAAAACATTCCCCCCGCTGACAGCTCGGACCCACCAGCTATATCTTCACACGCAAGGAAGTGCCTCCTTATTAGGCACACAAAAATGAATACCCCCTTCTAGCTGGGACCCACCATAGTGGGAGGCTGACTTGTGGGCCTACTAAGTTGATGGGGATGGAGGTCTTTGTCAACTTAGTCAACATGAATGATTCTAGCTCCAGTGATGGTACGATGTCCATCCAACGGTGGTAGTACTTCTTCAACCTCTGGTCTTGTTGCTCCAGCCGCCCTAACCAGCGTCGGTCATGTCGCGTGCTCCTGCTTCCCGTGGTCGGCTGTGATGCCGCGGGGGCCTCACCGCCCCCTACTACTCCCACCGCTGGCCAGGCCCTGCGGTGACGGCAGCCTCACACCGCAGCCGAACCAGTGAACCATCATACTCCTCTCCGCGGGGGCATCCACTGCCGCGTCTTCCCCAGCTCCGCGTCTTCCCCTTCCTAGGCCTCACCATCATCCACCGCCCTGGTGCTCTTGCCGCGGCGTGGTTAACATTGTCAAGGAACTACTTCCATCGGAAGAGTACTGTATGTGGAGAGGCTGACAACTGGGTCCACGGCCGCAGCAAGGAAGCGCCTCCTTATTTCGCGGAAAATAATGATTCCTCCACCTGACAACAGGGACCCATCGGACGGGCCACCGTATTTCATGAAGAAAAAAATGTTTCCCCCCTGACTGCTCGGACCCACCAGCTACATCTTCGCACGCAAGGAAGTGAGTCCATATTACGGGCAAAAAAATGATTCGCCCCCTGACTGCTGGGACCCACCAGCTACATCTTCGCACGCAAGGAAGTGCCTGACAGTCAGGACCCACCCGGTCGAAGCGTACGTAGCGTTGTCATTCTGGTCGTGAACGTGTACGTACATACTGTGTCACAGCCCAGTTATTGCTTGTAATTATTTGCATCAATGTGCATTCATGCATGATGTTTAAATTTATGAATTTGGAATTGAGGGAATTCTCAAAGCCTCAAAATGACATAAAGGGCAAGAACCCTAAACATTTCATTCATTGAACCAAAATGCTCTTCATTAATGTCTGGTATTTTGGCAAGGGCTTAGAACCAAACCAAAAATAATGAACATTTTCAAAGAATTATTCTTGGACTTTGAATTTAAATCAATAGTTATTTGAGTTGGATTGATATCCATAATATTTAGGATATGAGTTCAAATATTCTGAAACTTAGTATGTGGTTTTGGTTCTGACCATTTAATCCACATATAAATTTTTAGGATTTTACAAATTGGTTTGGTTTGTAAATCAAATCAAAAACATATTGAATAAATAGAAAACAAGAACTAAAAGAAAAACAAAGAAGGAAAACCACTTGGGCCTTCTTACCTGGCACCCCCAGCCGGCCCAACACCGTGCGGCCCAGCCGCCTGGCCCCTCCCCTGTCGTCTTCCTCCTTGCTAGGAGGACGAGCGCGTGGCCGACGCACGCCGGAGCGCGCCCGGCCACCTCTTGCTTGCCGCTTTGCCCTGGCCTCTTTGGATGACGCCACACAGCCTCCCCGACCCCCTCTCACTCTCCCTCGTCCCCATCTCCTCCTATGTCTCTCTCTCCCGCGATCGCCGCGACCGCCCGAGAATGCCGACGAGCACCTCCGTGGCCACCAGCCCTCCCTCGCAGCTGCCAGGTCCAGAAGCTCCGCCGTGTCGCCCTCAACCTCCTCGTTGAGCCAGGCTTCGCCGGAGGCCCTGCAACGCCGTCCCCGGCGTCTTCTTCAACCTCGGTGCCCGGAGATCCTCTCCTCGATTCGCTGCCCTCCGGCCGTCCCCGAGCCTGCCAAGCCCTCCGTTAGCCTGTATGTGAGCTCCCCCGCCTTTTCCCCTCCTCCCCGAGCTCGTTCCTCTCCTCTAGCCGCCTGTACCACTGGAGCCGACAGCTCCATGCCGCCGGCCATGGCGCCACCATGGCCAGAGCCTGAACCAGCCGCTCCCGCATGCGTCATCGTTCTCCTCACCTCCCCATGAGCATGTAGCCACCACCAGCTCCTCCCCACGTGCCCCCTAGCTCCAACCCGAGCACGCCCGTAGCTCCGGCCGTCGCTCGACCCGTCGCCGGCGTCAATTCCAGTGACCCCGCGACCTGCTGCTTTCTCCACTAGATGCGCGGGAGCAAGGGCTATGCCATGGTGCCCTCAGCGCGTGAAACCGCCGCCTGTAGCGCATTTCTGAGCCGCGCCGCCGCATCTGGCCTCGCCGGCGTCGAGCCGCCAATAGGTATGACCGAGCTGACCAGGGTTGACCCCCCTGGGTCATTGACATGTGGGTTCGAGGCCCTGTTAATTTAGTTAGGTGCTAATTAATTTTAGTTAGCCACTGACTCACACACATGTGGACCTAGCCCTAGATTAGTTTAGTTAATCACCTAATTAGGTCTAACAGGCACTGTTAGCTAACAAAGTCACTGACCAGTGGGTCCCACTGGTCAGGTTTGACCTGGGTTGGCGCCTTTGACTTGCTGACGTCACACCAACGTCATGCTAACGCAGTAATCACTTTTATGGTATTTAAATAGATCTTAAATGATTTATTTATTTCAGAAAATACCCTAAACTTCAAAAATTCATAGAAAATAACCGTAACTCCAAATGAAATAATTTATATATAAAAAATGATCATAAAAATCCAATCTATCCATCTTTACTGCTTTCATGCATGTTTAAACTTTTTAACCTACTATATAAGTGAAAACATGATAATTGCATTTTAAGTGCTTAATGTGGAGCTTGCATATGAACCTTTGGTTCATATGGACTTCCTCTAAATTGTTGCTAGATGCATTAGCACAAATCATAACATCATTGCCATGTCACATTCATGCATCATATTGTGCATTGCATTGATTGTGTTCTTCCTTATTTGCTAGTAATTGTTCCCTCTTGATAGACGTGTTCTGGCAATGAGATCGGTGACACCGATGAAGAACTATACTATCTTCAGAAGTGCCAGGCAAGCAAAACCCCGATGTTCATTCCGATACAATCCCACTCTCTCCCTCCTGCTCTCTTTTACAGCATTAGGACAACAAAGATTCAACTGTTACATGCTGCTGTAGCTGAACCCCTTTTCCTCTGCATGACCTGTCATTGCCACAGTAAATAGATGAAACCCACTAGCATGAGTAGGAGTTGTTTGAGCCCTGATGTGCCTACTCATTCATGCTTGTTTGTCATGCCTGCTACTGCTTAGAGTTGAGTCAGGTCTGATTCATCGGGATGAATTGGAATGGTGATGAACATGTCCTACTGTGTGTGACCTAAGTGTGTTGAACAAGATTTGGTAAAGGTATCGATGAGAGGCCATGTAGGAGTACAGGGTGGGTTGTTTCATTGGAACCGTCCTTAAGCACCGAGATCTGTATGTGTGATTTAAGAACCAGTTACTACCATGCATTGGGATCCTTAATTGACCCTCTCAGCTTCTTAACCACCCTAGTCCTCTGTCCAGGAGTTGCAACTAGTTTCCGGTGTTTGTAGGATATGTGTTGGCGGCTGTCGGTGTCAAAACTGGCGGATCTCGGGTAGGGGGTCCCGAACTGTGCGTCTAGGCCGGATGGTAACAGGAGGCAGGGGACACGATGTTTTACCCAGGTCCGGGCCCTCTTGATGGAGGTAAAACCCTACATCTTGCTTGATTAATATTGATGATATGGGTAGTACAAGAGTAAATCTACCACGAGATCAGAGAGGCTAAACCCTAGAAGCTAGCCTATGGTATGATTGTATGTTGTGATTGTTGTCCTACGGACTAAAATCCTTCGGTTTATATAGACACCGGAGAGGGTTAGGGTTACACAAGGTCAGTTACAAAGGAGGAGATATCCATATCCGTATTGCCTAGCATGTCTTCCACGCCAAGTAGAGTCCCATCCGGACACGAGACGAAGTCTTCAATCTTGCATCTTCATAGTCCAGCAGTCCGGCCAAAGAATATAGTCCGGCTGTCCGGAGACCCCCTAATCCAGGACTCCCTCAGTAGCCCCTGAACCATGCTTCAATGACGATGAGTTCGGCGCGCAGTATTGTCTTCGGCATTGCAAGGCGGGTTCCTCTCCAAATTCCGTGTACCTGTCGAAATAGTGTCCGGCCTCTTGTGAATGTTGCACTCCTTGGCTTCCACGCCCAATAATGGCCACTTTCCACGTGTCGAGCAAATGTGAAGAGCCAGGGTGTTTTTACATTTACCCCCCCCCCCTAGCTGTGTGAATGAGCTGCCTATTAAAAAGACGAGGATTCAGATCCAAATCACACCATCCTCCCTTGGCGAGCCTTCATCGGAGCGCATTCGACAGAGATCCATTCCATCATGGCCGGTCGACGCAGCTCCTCCTCTCACTCCCCTAGCCCCAAGCCTGGAGATTGGGAGAGATGTTCCGTCCCGCACATCAAATTAGTGATGCTTCAGACCAAGGGATTTCTTGCCCCAGCGTACATGGTCCCAGTTCGAGCCGGGCTTGCCACCTATAATGGCGGAGAGCAAGCGGAGAGCCTTCCCAATTCCTCCAAGGGAGAGCGGGTATGCCTTGTCCCTTATTTGGTAAGAGGGCTCGGATTTCCAATTCATCCGTTTCTCCGGGGGCTCCTGGAGTTCTACGGCCTCAAGTTGCATAACCTTACGCCTGCCTCCATGCTGCATATGACGGGATTCGTAGCCCTTTGCGAGTTGTTTTTGGGCTGTGAGGCTCATTTCGCTCTATGGAAGAAGTTGTTTTGCCTTGTGCCGCATTCTCAGAAGGGGTCAATATATCAAGTGGGCGGAGCCGAAGTGTGGCGTATTGCTGGGACCGGATACCTGTCCGGAACCCCAAAGAAGACGTACGAAGACCGGCCTTCAGAATGGTTTTATATAGAAGACGTCCCCCTCCCGGGTCCTATTAGAATCGGCCTTCCTAAGTTCGACCACGCCCCTTTGCAGAAGCATCGGAGCTGGCGTCCATGGAGCTCCCTGGAGGAAGATGACAGGGACATTCTTTACCTGATGAGCCGGATAAGTTTTTTAGCTCGATCTGGATTGACCATGATCGAGGTCATGGCCATATGTATTATGCGGGGGGTGCAACTGCTTCAATATAGAGGCCACCCCATGTGGGATTTCAGCAGGGAGGATGATGCCACCCGCCACGGCCGCAAAGGGCCGGGATCGGCTGCTGATCTAATAAAGATCTTATCCACTTTGTACAAGGGAGAAGAAGAGGAGTTCCTTCGTCTCAACCCGCAGGGCGGATTTTCTATGTACAATCCTCCGAGCTGGGTAAGCGGAGACTTTTTCTTGCCCATCCGTTTCGTATTCCCATAGTTAAGTATTCAGTCTAGCGATTTCATCGCAGGAGCTGCGCCAGGCTATAAAGGAGATAAACAGCCCTCCTCCACAACCCGAGGACCCTGGACGGTCCCTTGACCCGGCCTCCTAGGAGGATCCGGACATATCTGTGGAGCTGATCGATGGGGTATTTTACCAATCGAGTAACGACAACGCTTTGATGGCCATTACGGCCGATTACCCTGGGCTACTTCCAGCCTCACAGGTGACTCAGACCGAACTCCCAGCACTTCGAAAGGGGATCCGTCCTTGCGTTTTTTTGATTGTCGTATAACAGCCGTGTTTTGCAGGGGAGGTCCTCGAGGCGGAAGGCCGAGCCTGCGGCGACTAGCCAACAAGGGGCCGCGAGGCCAGGCAGGCTGAAAAGACCCGCAGACTGGATTGAGACACCAGCGCAGTGGTATGGCGTGCCGTCTTTATTGCAAGACATTATTCTCAGAGGCATATTAACGCCCATGCCTTCTTTTCAGGAAAAAGAGCGCTCGCCGGACTATACCCAGAGAGGCTACCAATCGCGCCTCCACCAGCCAGGCTCCAAGGCCGGATTCGGAGGCGGGAACGAATGCGAGGCGTGCGTCGGGTGCTCCTCCGACAGAGGATGCAGATAAACTGTCTGCCACCAATTCCGAGGTGGAAAGTGCCATGAACCATAGGCGTCACCGGACTGTTCTTCGTGACGCTTGTTTCTCCCAAGAGGCATTGGATGCCTTCAACTCGGGAGATGCATACCTCCGTGCCGCTCAAAATGGTCTAGCAAGAGCCATGGAGCAGTATGTAAAAGACATACGGGTGAGAAAATTTGGTGATTATATATATCAGTAGCCCTTGAGACTTGAAACAGTTAGAATAACTGATTTAAGGATCATTTGTTATGCAGGTTCTTACCAAAAAGAATACTCAGCTGTCCCAGGAGCTGGAAGAGTGAAGAGCCCAACTTCAGGCTGCACTGGCCGCAGCGGGGGAGCCCAAAGAGAGCCCCTCTGGTAATATATCCTTCAAATGATAAGTGTCATATAGGATGCGGCGTATATGCAGATCTAACGATAAAATTGCAGATGACGCTGGAGTAAATCTGGATAAGCAACAGCTCCTGCGCCAGCTCAAGGCTGGTGAGAGCGTGCTTATGAGGGTGAGGCAGGAGAAGAATGAACTCCTAGACGCCAACACCAAGCTGGGCGTGGAACTAAAAGATGTTCGTGCCCAACTGTCGGACTCTGTTAAGGAGAATCGGCGGCTTCGACGCGGCATATTTAGTAAGTGCTTGACGAACTTTGAAAAAGAGTTCGGCGAGGAAGCTGGCTGACAGAGTTATGTCTATAGGTATGCTAACAGGTCGTCATGCCGAGGAAATGCCCGGTTCAACGGGTGACCTTCTTCCCGAGCTCTCACAGCTGCACGAACGAGTTCGGTAGGTGATGCAAGGCGTCGCCCAGACCTTGTGGCCATCCGTCTCCATACCCGAAGGCCTTGGAGAGCTTGCAGAAAAGCTGAAGGGACCGCGGCGGCGCTTCCGATTATGGAAGATATCGACCTGCTGTCAGGGCGCCAGGGAAGCCTGGGCAATGGTGAAGACACGGTACACGAAGGCTGACCCGAACCACATGGCCGAAGTCGGACCTGTGGGGCCCGATGGGAAGGAGATCCCTGTGAGCTTAGTGTACTGCCAAGTAGAACTGGCCGCAAAGTATTCCCAACAGGACTATAGACTAGATAGCCTATTGGATGGAATTGAAGAGGAATTCAACCAGTCAAATTGACTATGTAATTTAAAGCGACATGTATAATGCCTTCTAGCCGGATTGTAGATCATTTGTCGTGGCGGACCTTTTCACTTCAACCTCGGGACCCGACGGTCCGGAGTGTATCCGAATACCCTCTCGGTTATTTAAGAACCGGGGCATGCGTGGAGACCAGGCGTAGGGGTCATTAGTGCTTTATCAGACAAGTGCCCAACTAGTTATGTTATATTACATGGGTAGTAAGAAACATCTTCCAGGGAGAATAGTTCCATCAAGGGTTCCTTTCCCTGGGTAAGCATGCCCTAAAGTGCATGTCCGGACTGCGATAAGAAGCGCAGAAAAAGCATCTGGGGGCAGATATGGATAATAAATAAAAGTCATCCTTTATTCACCGACTGAATATTCCCTTAAGAACGCTAGCTTTCGGCTTCACCCAGTCTGAGGTACACATCCGGCTGACCCGGTGGTAAGAATCGCAGAGGTGCTCCCCTTATGCCCTAGCCGAATTAACGGGAACGTAGGGCATAAATACAAGAGCCAGGCAACCTAGCTTGGCCAAAACTTAAGTCATATCGATGCATATAATGGTGAAAAAAGGTACATGCGGAAGTATAACACATGTATTTGGGCGTGAGGCCCAGGTAAATAATTTAAGCTTCTGTGAAAGAAGCCCCAAGGTATGGAGAGTGCGGCTAGCGCATTTGTAATGTACAAGTGAGGCACAAGGTGACCCTTGAAGGCCTAGAGAAATAATAAGAAAAAGAAAGAAAGGGAAACAAGACAGATGATGCATATGCAGAAAATGGACAAAGGGAGGGGACTAACATAGAGTCCGGTGCTAGGCGTAGAATCTTCGAAGACTGGCTGTATTCCATGGGTTCGGCTCGAGTTGACTAGTCGATGCATCCCGCGGTCGGTACGCTCCACCGGTCAGAACTTGGTCGATAATGAAGGGACCTTCCCATTTGGGCTTGAGCTTGTTCTTTTTCTTATCCGGCAGTCGTAGAACTAGTTCGCCAACGTTATAAGTTTTGGCCCGTACTTCTCTACTTTGGTATCTGCGAGCCTATTGCTGGTAAAATGCGGAATGGGCTTTGGCTACGTCACGCTCTTCCTCCAAGGTGTCCAGATTGTCCTGCCGATCGAGCTCGGCTTCTCTTTCTTCGTACATGCACACTCGAGGTGAGTCATGAATTATGTCACAGGGCAAGACTGCCTCTACGCCGTACACCATAAAAAATGGTGTATATCCGGTACTATGATTCGGCGTGGTCCGCAGCCCCCAGAGTATAGAGTCGAGCTCCTCTACCCAGTGTGTGCCAGACTCCGTTAAGGAACGCACTAATCTGGGTTTAATGCCGCTCATTATAAGACCGTTTGCTCATTCGACTTGACCGTTGGTTTGTGGGTGATAGACCGAAGCATAATCGAGCTTGATGCCCATTTTGCTGCACTAGAGTTTTACCTCATCGGCCATGAAGTTCGTGCCGTTATCAGTGATGATGCTGTGGGGGACACCGTAATGGTGTACAACCTCAGATATGAAATCTATCACCGGTCCGGATTCGGCTGTTTTAACAGGTTTAGCCTCTATCCATTTGGTGAATTTATCCACCATGACCAATAAGTATTTTTTTTCTTGTGGGTTCCCCCTTTAAGGGGTCCAACCATGTCAAGCCCCCAGACCGCGAAGGGCCCTGTAATGGGGATTGTTTGGAGGGCGGTGGGTGGCATGTGGCTTTGATTTGCAAAGAGCTGGCAACCGGCGCAACGTTGGACCAAGTCCTGTGCATCTTCCTGGGCCGTTGGCCAATAGAATCATGTACGGAAGGCCTTGCTTACAAGAGCCCGGGCTGCGGCGTGATGACCGCCGAGTCCGGCGTGAATTTCTGCCAAAAGGTTCCGCCCTTCCTCTTCGGAGATGCACCTTTGAAGGACTCTGGTAGTGCTTTTTTGGTACAATTCTCCCTCATGGACCCTGTAGGCCTTGGATCGCCGCACTATGCAGCGTACCTCATTTTGGTCCTCCGGAAGTTCCTGGCTAGTTAGGTAGGCTAGGAATGGTTCTGTCCACGGGGAAATAATGGACATTATTTCGTGGGCTTAATGTGTTATTTCGGTAGCGGAGCCTCCGATTGTGTTAGAGAGTTCGGTGTCGGGTATTTTGGCCGGGTCGGCACTGTTGTTACCGGTGTCCCCTTCCCATGCTACGGATGGCATGAAGAGCCTTTCCAGAAATATGTTGGGAGGGACCGCGTCGCGTTTTGCGCCGATGCGGGCGAGGATATCCGCTGCCTGATTGTTTTCCCGAGCCACATGGTGAAATTCGAGCCCCTCGAACCGAGCTGACATTTTTAGGATGGCATTGCGATAAGCTGCCATTTTCGGATCCTTGGCATCAAAGTCTCCATTTATTTGGGATATCGCGAGGTTCGAATCCCCGCGCACCTCTAGGCGTTGAATGCCCATGGATATTGCCATCCGGAGACCATGTAGAAGGGCCTCATATTCGGCTGCTTTGTTGGAGTCCGTATACATTATCTGTAGTACGTATTGAACGGTATCTCCCGTTGGGGACGTCAAAACGACACCAGCCCCTAGACCAGCCAACATTTTGGAGCCGTCGAAGTGCATGATCCAGTTTGAATATGTGCCGTACTCCTTAGGGAGTTGGGCTTCCGTCCACTCGGCGACGAAGTAAGCCAAAACTTGCGACTTAATAGCTCATCGTGGCTTGTAAGTTATGTCGAACGGGAGGATCTCAATGGCCCATTTGGCAATCCAGCCCGTTGCGTCGCGGTTGTTTATAATATCGTTAAGTGGTACTTCCGAGGCTACCGTTATCGAACACTCTTGAAAGCAGTGTCGCAGCTTCCGGGATGCCATAAATACCGCGTACGCTATCTTTTGATAATGCAGGTACCGTGATTTGCATGGAGTAAGGACAGTGGACACATAGTAAACCGACTTTTGAAGGGGGAATTTGTGTCCGTCCACTTCTCGTTCGACGACGAGCACTGCGCTTACTACTTGATGAGTTGCCGCAATGTATAATAGCATTGGTTCGTCAATGTTTGGCGCGTCCAGGACTGGGTTTGTTGCCAATATGGCTTTTATTTCGTTGAGTCCGGCCGTGGCGGCATCCGTCCACTCGAAGTGTTTGGTGCGCCGGAGGAGGCGATAAAGGGGTAATGCCTTTTCTCCCAAGCGGGAGATAAAGTGGCTTAGAGCCGCTACGCATCCGGTCAGTTTTTGTATACGTTTGAGGTCTGTTGGGGTAGCCAACTGTAACAACGCTCGGATTTTGGCCGGATTAGCTTCAATACCTCTACTGGAGACAATGAATCCCAGGAGCTTTCCGGCTGGTACGCCAAAAACGCATTTTTCCGGGTTGAGCTTGATGTCATATGTTCGTAGGTTATCGAATGTGAGCCTCAAGTCGTCTACTAGAGACTCGACATGCTTGGTTTTGACGACCACGTCATCTACGTATGCCTCCACTGTTTTGCCAATCTGGTTTGCCAGACATGTCTGAATCATGCGCTGATATGTTGCGCCGGCGTTTTTGAGCCCGAAGGGCATTGTGTTGAAGCAGAATGGGCCGTATGGTGTGATGAATGCCATTGCGGCTTGGTCTGGCTCTGCCATTTTAATTTGATGGTAGCCGGAGTATGCGTCGAGGAAACACAATGAATCGTGTCTTGCGGTAGCATCAAT
>NC_041384.1:209619326-209674341 GCF_002162155.2 Triticum dicoccoides | reverse complement strand
GTCCTTAAAATTGACGCACAAGTGCCAGGATTTGTCCTTCTTTGGTACCATCACCAGGTTTGCTAGCCAGGCCGGATATTTTATGTCTCTGATGAGTCCGGCCTCCAATAGCTTGGCTAATTCCTCTCCCATGGCTTGTCTCTTAGGTTCGGAGAAATGCCGAAGAGCCTGCTTGATTGGCTTGAATCCTTTTTGGATATTTAGGCTGTGCTCGGCCAGCCTGCATGGGATTCCTGGCATGTCTGAAGGGTGCTAGGAAAAAATGTCCCAGTTCTCGCGTAGGAACTCTCACAGTGCGGCGTCGACATCAGGGTTTAATTGTGCCCCGATGGAAGCTGTTTTTGTAGGGTCCGTTGGATGGACTTGGAATTTGACTATTTCATCCGCCGGTTTAAAGGAGGTGGACTTGGATCTTTTATCGAGTATCACGTCGTCCCTGTTCACCATGGAGCGCAGCGCAGTTAGTTCCTCGGCCGCTAGGGCTTCGGATAGTGCCTCAAGGGCCAGTGCGGCTGTCTTATTTTCGGCGCGGAGTGCTATGTCCGGATCACTAGCAAGAGTGATGATTCCGTTGGGCCCGGGCATTTTGAGCTTCATGTACCCGTAATGGGGTATGGCTTGGAAGATTGTAAACACCTCCCGCCCTAATAGAGCACGGTATCCGCTGCTGAACGGGGCCACTTGGAATGTAATTTCTTCGAACCTGTAATTATCCAGCGTGCCGAATACCACACCTAGTGTGATTTTCCCAGCACAGCGTGCTTCCCGACTGGGGATGATTCTTCTAAAGGTTGTGCTACTTTGCTCAATGCGGCTCCAGTCTATTTCCATCTTTTGAAGAGTTTCCTCATAGATGAGGTTTAATCCGCTGCCGCCGTCCATGAGTACCTTGGTGAGTTGAAAGCCATCCATGATTGGACTGAGGACCAATGCGGCTGGTGCTCGGGCTGTTCAGAATTTAGGTTCGTCACTTGCATTGAAGGTAATAGCCGTGTCACTCCAAGGATTTATTTCTGCTATGTGGCAGATTTCGGCCATGCTGCGGAGTGTTCGCTTGCGTCTATTATTTGACGCGAAGGTCTCAAAGACCGTTGACACCATATTGTTGTCCACGGGATGGTGCTCTGTGGTATTTGGGAGGAGTAGATCCTCACCACTTTTGCCCACCTAATGGAGTATCCAACATGCTCTAAGGCTGTGCGTTGGTATTGCATCCGCTGTACTATGAATTTTGCAGGGTCCGTTGAGCCATCCCTCCAGTACGGTTCCTTGCCCCGTAGAGGGCTTTTGCTTTTTGGTAGATAACCCAGGTGTATTGTGATAATGCACCCTTTTATTTCGGACTGGGTTTGTATTCAGGGCCGGATTATCCCAAAAATTTATTTCGGTTTTCCAGGCGCTTTCCATCGCACAGTACTTTCATACTATGGACACCAAGTCGGCAAAGCGTGTAATTTCGCGGCGACTTATGGCGTTGAGGATTCCCTTGTCCATGCAATTATTGCAAAGGAATGAAATTGTGTCTTCCTCACGGCAGTCCTTTATCCTATTCATGACCGGGAGGAATCTGGCCCAGTAATGGTGTACTGTTTCTTCGGGCTCTTGCCTAATTTGGGATAGATCGCTTATGTTTGGATGGGTGGGTGGAATTGAACCCGAATCCTCACCCAATCTGAGACTCAGGGGCAAAGGAGTTTCCGAACTCGGAAGTTTGGATTCTTGGATGTTTTCCAATATATCTAGCCCGCTGCCTGACTCTAGGTTCAGGTCTTGAGTGACGTCCTCCCCTCCGCGGGTATCCGGCTTGGAGGGATTGGGAATCCGGACATAGCTAGTCCTTAAGATAGATGAAGGGTTGCCACATTGATCCTCCACCACTACAACATGATGGGTGACCTGGGGAGAGTTGATCTCTCTCAGATCGGGTTTAGGCCCATTCTGCTCGTAGTCTGTAGCGACTCCCAGGGCGGCGATGCGATCCAAGAGCTCGTTCAGGGAAGAGAGCTCCATTGGATCTAACTGCTCGGTGAGTTCCGAGTTGACGTGAAGATTGCTTTCGATGACCCGAGAAGTCATCGTCGGCGCAGCGGCCGAACAGGCGGTCATAAGAAAACCACCTAGCTGGAGAGTTTGGCCGATAGCCAAAGCTCCCTTAGAGACAGTGCCGTCTTTAAAGACGGGATGAGACATCCGTCCTGGTGGCGCCGGCATAGTGGAACTCTCAATGAAAGCACCAATGTCCGTGTCAAAACCGGCGGATCTCGGGTAGGGGGTCCCGAACTGTGCATCTAGGCCGGATGGTAACAGGAGGTAGGGGACACGGTGTTTTACCCGGGTTCGGGCCCTCTTAATGGAGGTAAAACCCTACGTCCTGCTTGATTAATATTGATGATATGGGTAGTACAAGAGTAGATCTACCACGAGATCAGAGAGGCTAAACCCTAGAAGCTAGCCTATGGTATGATTGTATGTTGTGATTGTTGTCCTACGGACTAAAACCCTTCAGCTTATATAGACACCGGAGAGGGTTAGGGTTACACAAGGTCGGTTACAAAGGAGGAGATATCCATATCCGTATTGCCTAGCTTGTCTTCCACGCCAAGTAGAGTCCCATCCGGACACGAGACGAAGTCTTCAATCTTGTATCTTCATAGTCCAGCAGTCCGGCCAAAGGATATAGTCCGGCTGTCCGGAGACCCCCTAATCCAGGACTCCCTCAGCGGCCGTGCGTAGCGCTGATCCTAGGGGTGGGTTATGACAAGGTAGATACACCATGGACGGTGTACCGAGTCGCCCGTTTGGTGTCTCAGGAACCCTGTACACATCGTTCGGGGCCTTATGTGGAAACCTCGGCCGGACTCCCTGTGGATGGAACTTGGATAGGCGATAAACCTGGACTGGAGACTTGAGTGTTTAGGTAGGCCGTGGCCGACACCCTCGTTGGGCTTCCGCTTGAAGGTTGCCGAGTACATGTCGTGTAAACGGCGGTAAGTGGTGAGAGCGTGTGTGAAGAAGTACACCCCTGCAGGGTTAACATCATCTATTCGAATAGCCGCGTCCGCGGTAAAGGACTACTTGGTTGCCTATACAGTTCATAGATAAGTGAAAGTGGGTACTCTAAAACTCGCAAGATAAGCGTGAGTGCTATGGATGGCCTTCTCGTAGGGAGACGGGAGCGGATCCATAGTGGTGTATTGATATGGTGAATATGTGGACTCATGTGCGCCACCTCAAAAGAGTTACTTTCAGTCGTAGTTTAGGATAGCCACTGAGTCAAAGTTGGCTTGCTGCAGTTAAACCCCACCATCCCTTTGTTGATAATGATGCATATGTAGTTAGTTCTGATGGAAGTCTTGCTGGTACATTTGTACTCACGTTTTCTTATTTTATGTTTTTGCAGAGAGACTTCAGTCTCGCTAGTAGTTCCGTGTGGACTTCGACGTTTAGCTTGATACCTTAGCTATGATCTTGTGCCCTCGGCAGGGTCTTGTAGATAGTCAGGCTTCTCAGCCTTCTTCATTTGTAGTTGTATGTACTCACACAAGTTGAGCTTCCGCATGTGCTTGTTGTTTGTATGCTCTGTATGTTGGGGTCATGAGACCCATGTTTGTAATACTTGGCTCCTCGGAGCCTAATGAATAAATACTTGAGTCGTAGAGTTATGTTGTGATGCCATGTTGTATTTACACATATCGAGCATATTGTGTGTATGATTGAAATGCTTGGTATCTGTGGTATCCGACAACCTAGTTGTTTATCCTTGGTAGCCTCTCTTATGGGGAAATGTAGTCTTGTGCTTCCATGAGCCATAGTAGTCAGCTATAGCCCGGTTCACCGGAGTCCTGCTAGCCAAGCACTACTGCTCCGGAACACTTGACTCGCCGGCATGTGATTCATTTCCTTCATGTTTCTGTCCCTTCGGGGAAATGTCACGCGGTGACATCCAGAGTCCTGCCTAGCCTGCTACAGCCCGGGTTCCCGGAGTCCTGTTAGCCCAGTGCTATAGCCCGGATTCGCACGCTGCTGACCGACATGCTCGATGTTGATTCATGTATGCTTGTCCCCGTAAGTTAGTGCCACTTTGGGTTCACGACTAGTCATGTCAGCCCGGGTTCTCTGTCATATGGATGCTAGCGACACTATCATATACGTGAGCCAAAAGGTGCAAACGGTCTCGGACCATGGTAAGGCGACACCCGTGGGAATACCGTGCGTGAGGCCGCAAAGTGATATGAGGTGTTACAGGCTAGATCGGTGCGACTTAGGATCAGGGTCCTGACATCTTTGGTATCAGAGCCTGGCTACCTGTAGGATTACCAAGCTAAACCGGTGGAAGTTGTGTCTAGAAATGCTTTAGTTATGTAAGGGAATTGATTGTGGAAGAGAACGTAAGGCTCTTTTTACTCCTTTACCTTATGCCCTTCTGGTCTGAGTCATCCTCTTCTCTTCTATGGGGGTTAAGAAACTAGTATTTCTCATCTATCTATCAGGATCACGTGCTACTAATCCATAGACTTATAGGATTGATGGATTCAAGCCTCAGTTCCGTTCCTACTACTTCTATATGTTGACAATTGATCTCGGAACCTAGATATTGTGATGTTGAGTGGTTATGCCACCTTTTTGCAGGATGTCGCAAATCTTTTTGAGCAATTACATCTGTTATGTTGTCCGAGTCATCCCAGGTTTCTAAGTAGTCTGATGCATTTGCAAATCCCTTCTTTCTGTTCCCGATGTCCCTTTGGGCCAGTTCAACCACACTAATCGGTGAGTTGAGGTACTCTATTGCCTCGACATATATGTTGGAGCTATTATTATGACCCTAGGTGTCTTAGGGAGTCACCTAGTAACCTAGCAATGCTTTGTATCCCCAGTGTGATGATTCTGGCCACCATTCTCGAAAGCATCCCGTGATGCCATTTGGTTAGTAGGTATTCTATTCCTGGGTTTTAAACCCGAGATTCACCCCACTCACCTCCTGTTGATAGTGTTTGCAAGTTCCTTCAGGATATTAGTAACCTTTGAGATAGTCCCGAGGTCCGTGGTATATCCTTCTTCCAAATACCATGAACCATTAAGGCAGAAGTTCTTTCAACCAAAGATCACAATCAGAGTACTCTTGAGGAGTTCTCCGTTCATAATTGTGACTCTGCCGGTTCTACCTTTCTGCATGGGTTATCCGTAAGAAACCTGTCGAACTTGGTTTGACATACTAACCTATGCATCCACAGCTCAGGAAGTTATATGTTCCTTGAGTTGTCCCTCTCTTTAGTTGTATCCTGATCTCCGTCTATCATTTGATAATCAAGAGCATGTCATGTATTCATGCTCATCGATACCTCATATCCTTGTGGTCTGTTAAGCCATTCTATTCTGGAATGAGTAGGAGAAACAAACTCCAGTACCTTGTCCACTGCGAGGATTGGGTCAAAGTAGTTGTATTCCGTGGATCAAAATGCCAATCGAGCTTTTGCTCTGTTCTACCTTGGAGTGTTACCATCTTTATGTCAAGAATGTCATGAAGATTGCACCACCTCCTATGGATCCTTGACACAGATATTGGTAAAACTTGTTGAATATGGAAATGCTCAAGTTCTTGAGAGCACGCGCAATCACTAGGATTTATCGTCGGCATTAATTGGGATCCGCTCTCAGTTTCCTCGGTTATGCTACAACCTTTCCAATAGTGGAATCACTTTCTTCTGATGAGCTTCTCCCCAGTTACTAGAATCATTCCCAGCATTTGCATTTTGTTTCCAGCCTGCACCTGCCATGGTGCCATCCTACCATGGGTTCCACCCATTTCTGGTGATAAGAAAAAATCATCCATTGCGTTGTCTTCAACAAGGTAGTCCACATCATCCATTCTAGTATGAGTGTGCCATCCCTTCAAACTCTTCCAACCAATCGGTTGAGATTTGCCTCAGGTTGGTATAGAGAGTTTCGATGATCTGAATATCAAAAGTAATTCTTTTTGCCACTTGAGGGAATATTCTATGAATCACCTCTTCTAGGTTACCCCGTTGTGGGATCATGGTAATTGCTTTCTTGCTACTTTTAAACCCTCATCAACTTGTTCTTCCGTCCTTTCTAAGGTGTTTGGCCTCTCAGCTCTGGAGATATTCCTATGTCTCATTCTGTGAGTTCATCATCAACTGCTTGATCTTTAAGGAGATCGATTCTTCTAGAGTTACCCTTCCTTCTCGTTATCATGTTGAATGGAATTCTCAGAGCAAGACGTCAAGACTAACATGATGAATGGATCAACATCTTTGAGGAGGCCAATTGCATTATGAAGATCGTCTTAGCTTTGTGCCCCTTCTGTCCTCTTACCTCACGTCTTGAATCTTGGGACGAGATTCGTGTTTAGTGGGTGTGAGCTGTCACAGCCCAGTTACTGCTTGTAATTATTTGCATCAGTGTGCATTCATGCATGATGTTTAAATTTATGAATTTGGAATTGAGGGAATTCTCAAAGCCTCAAAATGACATAAAGGGCAAGAACCCTAAACATTTCATTCATTGAACCAAAATGCTCTTCATTAATGTCTGGTATTTTTGGCAAGGGCTTAGAACCAAACCAAAAATAATGAACATTTTCAATGAATTATTCTTGGACTTTGAATTTAAATCAATAGTTATTTGAGTTGGATTGATATCCATAATATTTAGGATATGAGTTCAAATATTCTGAAACTTAGTATGTGGTTTTGGTTCTGACCATTTAATCCACATATAAATTTTCAGGATTTTACAAATTGGTTTGGTTTGTAAATCAAATCAAAAACATATTGAATAAATAGAAAACAAGAACTAAAAGAAAACAGAGAAGGAAAACCACCTGGGCCTTCTTACCTGGCACCCCCAACCGGCCCAACACCGTGCGGCCCAGCCACTTGGCCCCGCCCCTGTCGTCTTCCTCCTTGCCAGGAGGATGAGCGCGTGGCCGACGCAAGCCGGCGCACGCCCGGCCACCTCCTGCTTGCCGCTTCGCCCTGGCCTCTTTGGATGACACCATGCAGCCTCCCCAACCCCCTCTCACTCTCCCTCACCCCCATCTCCTCCTTTGTCTCTCTCCCGCGATCGTCGCGACCGCCCGAGAACGCCGACGAGCACCTCCGTGGCCACCAGCCCTCCTTCGCCCTGCCGCCAGGTCCAGAAGCTCCATCGTGTCGCCCTCAACCTCCTCGCTAAGCCAGGCTTCGCTGAAGGCCCTGCAACACTGTCCCAGACGTCTTCTTCAACCTCGGTGCCCGGAGATCCTCGTCATCGATTCGCTGCCCACCGGCCGTCCCCGCGCCT
Source organism: Triticum dicoccoides (assembly GCF_002162155.2). Lineage (NCBI taxonomy): Eukaryota > Viridiplantae > Streptophyta > Magnoliopsida > Poales > Poaceae > Triticum > Triticum dicoccoides. The sequence goes on along the minus strand of NC_041384.1, from coordinate 209,667,039 downwards.
ATCGAGCCCTCTGTTAGCCTCTCTATGAGCTCCCCCGCCTTTTGCCCTCCTCCCTGAGCTCGTTCCTCTCCTCTAGCCGCCTCTGCCACCTGAGCTGAGAGCTCCATGCCGCCGGCCATGGCACCACCATGGCCAGAGCCTGAACCAGTCGCTCCCACATGCGTCATCATTCTCCTCACCTCCCCAGGAGCATGTAGCCACCACTAACTCCTCCCCACGTGCCCCCTAGTTCCAACCCGAGCACGCCCGTAGCTTCGGCCGCCACTCGACCCGTCGCCGGCGTCGATTCCGATGACCTCGTGACCTGTTGCTGTCTCCACTAGATGCGCGGGAGCAAGGGCTATGCCCTGGTGCCCTCAGCGCGCGAAACCGCCGCAGCGCATTTCCGAGCCGCGCCGCCGCGTCTGGCCTCGCAGGCGTCGAGCCACCGGCAGGTTTGACCGAGCTGACCAGGGTTGACCCCCTGGGTCATTGACATGTGGGTCCGAGGCGCTGCTAATTTAGTTAGGTGCTAATTAATTTTAGTTAGCCACTAACTCACTCACATGTGGGCTTAGCCCAAGATTAGTTTAGTTAATCACCTAATTAGGTCTAACAGGCACTGTTAGCTAACTAAGTCACTGACCAGTGGGTCCCACTGGTCAGGTTTGACCTGGGTTGGCGCCTTTGACTTGCTGACGTCACACCGACATCATGCTAACGCAGTAATCACTTTTCTGAAATTTAAATAGATCATAAATGATTTATTTATTTTAGAAAATACCCTAAACTTCAAAAATTCATAGAAAAATAATCGTAACTCCAAATGAAATAATTTATATATGAAAAATGATCAGAAAAATCTAATCTATCCATCTGTATTGGTTTCATGCATGTTTAAACTTTTTAACCTACTGTATAAGTGAAAACATGATAATTGCATTTTAAGTGCTTAATGTGGAGCTTGCATATGAACCTTTGGTTCATATGGACTTCCCCTAAATTGTTGCTAGATGCATTAGCACAAATCATAACATCATTGCCATGTCACATTCATGCATCATATTGTGCATTGCATTGATTGTGTTCTAACTTGTTTGTTGGTAATTGTTCCCTCTCGATAGACGTGTTCCGGCGATAAGATCGATGACACCGATGAAGAACTATACTATCTTTAGAAGTGCTAGGCAAGCAAAACCCCATTGTGCATTCCGATACAATCCCACTCTCTCGCTCCTGCTCTCTTTTACTGCATTAGGACAACAACGATTCAACTGTTACATGTTGCGGTAGCTGAACCCCTTTTCTTTTGCATGACCTGTCATTGCCACAGTAAATGGATGAAACCCAGTAGCATGAGTAGGATTTGTTTGAGCCCTGATGTGCCTACTCATTGATGCTTGTTTGTCATGCCTACTACTTCTTAGAGTTGAGTCAGGTCTGATTATCGGGGATGAATTGGTATGGTGATGAACATGTCCTACTGTGTGAGCTAAGTGTGTTGAACACGATTTGGTAATTGTATCGACGAGAGGCCATGTAGGAGTACATGGTGGGTTGTTTCATTGGAACCGTCCTTAAGCACCGAGATCTGTATGTATAATTTAAGAACCAGTTACTACCATGCATTGGGATCCTTAATTGACCCTCTCAGCTTCTTAACCACCCTAGTCCTCTATCCAGGAGTTGCAACTAGTTTCTGGTGTTTGTAGGATATGTGTTGGTGGCCGTGCGTAGCGCTGACCCTAGGGGTGGGCTATGATGCGGTAGATACACCGTGGCACGGTGTACGGAGTCGCCCATTTGGTGTATTGGGAACCCTATACACATCATTCGGGGCCGTATGTGGAAACCTCGGCCAGACTCCCTACGGATGGAACCTGGATAGGCGATAAACCTGGACTAGAGACTTGAGTGTTTAGGTAGGCCGTGGCCGACACCCTCATTGGGCTTCCGCTTGAAGGTTGCCGAGTACATGTCGTGTAAACGGCGGTAAGTGGTGAGTGCGTGTGTGAAGAAGTACACCCCTACAGGGTTAACATCATCTATTCTAATAGCCGCGTCCGCGGTAAAGGACTACTTGGTTGCCTATACAATTCATAGACAAGTGAAAGTGGATACTCTAAAACTCGCAAGATAAGCGTGAGTGCTATGGATGGCCTTCTCATAGGGAGACGGGAGCGGATCCATAGTGGTGTATTGATATGGTGAATATGTGGACTCATGTGCGCCACCTCAAAAGAATTACTTGCAGTCATAGTTTAGGATAGCCACTGAGTCAAAGCTCGCTTGCTGCAGTTAAACCCCACCATCGCTTTGTTGATAATGATGCATATGTAGTTAGTTATGATGTAAGTCTTGCTGGTACATTTGTACTCACGTTTGCTTATTTTATGTTTTTGCAGAGAGACTTCAGTCTCGCTAGCTGTTCTGTGTGGACTTCGACGTTTAGCTTTGTACCTCAGCTACAATCTTGTGCCCTCGGCAGGGTCTTGTAGATAGTCAGGCTTCTCAGCCTTCTTCATTTGTAGTTGTCTGTACTCAGACAAGTTAAGCTTCTGCATGTGCTTGTTGTTTGTATGCTCCGTATGTTGGGGTCATGAGACCCATGTTTGTAATACTTGGCTCCTCGGAGCCTAATGAATAAATACTTGAGTCGTAGAGTTATGTTGTGATGCCATGTTGTATTAACACATATCGAGCATATTGTGTGTATGATTGAAATGCTTGGTATATGTGGGATCCGACAACCTAGTTGTTTATCCTTGGTAGCCTCTCTTATGGGGAAATGTAGTCTTGTGCTTCCATGAGCCATAGTATTCAGCTACAGCCCGGTTCACCGGAGTCCTGCTAGCCCAGCACTACTGCTACGGAACACTTGACTGGCCGACATGTGATTCACTTCGTTCCTGTGTCTTCCCTTCGGAGAAATGTCATGCGGTGGCATCCGGAGTCCTGCCTACCCTGCTACAGCCCGGGTTCCCGGAGTCCTGTTAGCCCAGTGCTACAGCCCGGATTCGCACGCTGCTGACAGACATGCTCGATGTTGATTCATGTATGCTTGTCCTCATAAGTTAGTGCCACTTTGGGTTCACGACTAGTCATGTCGGCCCGGGTTCTCTGTCATATGGATGCTAACGACACTATCATATACGTGAGCCAAAAGGCGCAAACGGTCCCGGGCCATGGTAAGGCGACACCCATGGGAATACCATGCGTGAGGCCGCAAAGTGATATGAGGTGTTACAGGCTAGATCGGTGTGACATAGGATCGGGGTCCTGACATACTGGTCGATGTAAAGGCGCGCACGTGTGGTAGTAGAGGCGTGCACGTAGCATGTACATGTACGTACAGTGGCCAGGGTGCAAGAAAGTAAATGCGGCCACGTACGTACATACGGGCGGGGTCTCGAACGCCTACCCACACGTATGTACGGCCACTGCTCGTGTACATGGTTGTGGCTAGGTCGGAACGGAGAAACTATGTCGCCGTCGTGTTCATGAGGAGGCAACGGAATGGGTCGTGTTCATCGGGTGGCAACGAAACGCATGTTGTTCATCATGAGCCAACCGGTTTGGACGGAACAGGCGATGGAAATGAGGATTGCCATACCGCAGAACGGAGGAAACGGCCTTGTGTTCGGCCGGCCAAGGTGGAAACGGGATCTCGTTCATCGGGAGGGGTCCGGCGTACCGCAAAACGGAGGAAACGGACCTCCTACGGTCGAAATGGGGTCCTATTGATCGGGAGGGGTGTGGTGTACCGCAAAATGGAGGAAACAGACTTGTGTTGGAGCGCTACGGTCGAAATGGGGGTCTTGTTCATCGGGAGGGATGTGGCGTAACGCAAGATGGGACTCCATGGGATATTGTTCATCTCCACCGTCGACCTACTCCAGCCTCCATGAGGTACTGTTCATCCACCGTCGACCTCCTCCAACCTCCACCTGTGACTGTTCATCCACGGGCTCCTGTTCATCCAGCCTCCACCGGCTACTGTTCAACCAGCCCTCTCCACAGGGTCCTGTTCAACCACCCCTCCACCGGCTACTGTTCATCCAGCCCTCCACCGGCTACTATTCAACCAACCCTCCACCGGCTACTGTTCAACCAGCCCTCCACGGGGTCCTATTCATCCAACGGCTCGATCGATCAGGGTACCGTTCATCCAGCGGCAATGACCTCTACTACCACGGGTTCCTATTCATCCAACCCCCACCGGGAACTGTTCATCCAAACCCCCCAACAACGCTCACTGTTCATCCAGAGGCAGCATCGATCGGCTTCAGTTAGCAGTAGTAGCGAAGGAATCGCTCGATCGGGTTCAGTTAACAGCCATCGATCGATCTCTCGGGTTAGTAACGCGTATCCTGCAGTACAATCGCTCGGGTTCAGTTAGAGCCCAATGCCTCACTCGGGTTCAGTTAGAGTGCAACGCCTCACACACACACGCGTATGTATGGGAGAAACGCGCATCGCTCGGCCCCCGACCAGCCACCATAACCGGGAACTCCCCGATATTTTCCTCGCCCTCGCTTCCACCATGGTTTTTTCCGTCATGGATGGCCCAAAGAATGTCATGCAGCTGCGTCTCCGGCCCGCCCAGGACGAAAAGCCCATTTTCTGTCATGGTTTTTTGTCATAGAAGTAGGACCCCACCACATCTATGATGATACCGGGTTTGGTCACAATTATCGTCATAGAAGTGTCATAAGTATGACAAAAAAAATTCGTTCGGCCCAAAATGTCACAGATGTGTCTTTTTTGTAGTGATGATGGTACTCCGCATGTTGGGTACTACAGTGTATGCCTCTGGCAATCTGACACCGAATGAACTGCTGCATGTCCACCGCTAGGGCGAGGGTAGGTTGCATTAGTCAAAAGCTTCTCCTCGTCCTGCGAGCCACTAGGCTTGAGGTAGACAGAGTGAGCGTAAGCGAGCTTCACCTTGTCCTGCAAGCTTCTCCTTGTTCTGCGAGTTGACGGGACACACCAAAAAGTAGTGCTAGTCAATACTCCCTCATTTCCGGTTAATATGGCTTAATCTTTTTTGTGGGTAAATGAGAGAGCTTTATTCATATATAAGCATTCTTAGGACGATCAGCCAAGAGACTGGTCACTAGGAAGCGAGGTACCTCGCAAAAAAAGAAGGAAGCGAGGTGTTTCATCAAGCCAGCTCTCGGTCACATTCAAAGTGCAGCAAGCACGGTTCGCACAAAGATGAGCCGCAAGGTTTGCTGACCTATTTGCATGCTGAATAAAAAAAAGAGAAAATATTACCGAGCGCTCCTAATTGTAACAGGATATGAGCCAGAATTAAGCGAGAATTGTGGTGAGTGTTCCATGCAATCAACTTCCATTATCACATGCGAGAACCCTTGAAGAGAACCAAATATGTTGAAGATTGCTTTATCACATTTTAAAATAAAATAAGAGTGCAGACGGTCCTCCATTCGGTTCCTAGTAGTAGTAAATACCTCTAAAGTAGTAGTACTAGTACTAGTAAACTTTGCGCCTGGCTGTTCGCCTCTTCGGGAAGTCCAACAATAATGGTACTAGTACAGTGTATGCTTCTGGAAATCTGACAGCGAATTAACTGTTGCACGTTCACCACCTGAGCGAGGGAGAGCTTCCATTAGTCAAAAGTTTCTCCTTGTCCTGTGATCCACCGCGTGCAAGCTTCTCCCGTCCTGCAAGCTTCTCCTTGTTCGGCAAGTTGACGAGACACAGCAAAGTAATGCTAGTCCATACTGCCTCCTTTCTGGTTAATATGGCTTAATTTCGAACAAGATAAATACACTGTCTGTCACTGTATATTTGTAAAAATACGGTCAGTGGACTTCATAATACGCTCATTGCGCTCAATATATACATTTTCTGGTGTTTATACCGTCACTAGCTCACCCTGGCCGAGTATGTGTGTGCATGCACGTGTAGGTTGAGCACTTGAGCGTGACCGTGTGTGTTCCGTCGTGTGCTCGGGAATGCATGCATTAGGGCGTTGTGCCTGTTTTTGCGTCCATGTGTACGTGTGACTATTGCATGCATGCACGAGGTTGTAGTCCCTCACATCACATGTTCATAAAGTCAATGCTTTATCAAAACGTTGCATGTAAGGTTTAATCATTCGTTGTTCACGCATGCATTCTTGATATTAATACGTTGGTAAAGATAATTTCTTGAGGAAAACGAGCCCATGAATTGAGTACAAAGGGGACCAATAAGCCAGGACGGAGTACCAGTAGTGAACCGGAAGGAGGGACTAGGTACTAGTAGTACTACGTAACAATGTGCAGTATCAAAATTCCTCTATATGCATCATGTCTACGTGTCATGCAAGAAAATAGAGATAAGTACAAGTGAGACTCATGAATGGTCATACACATATGGGAGTACGTGTAGGGGGCACTAAGGAGCAGTCAAATCACACAGTAAGTTAGTCGGAAGAAGCAACCATCATTTCACTCTTCAATGACACATAGGCAATATAAAATGGTTGATATGGAGAGGAAAACAAAACCACTATATATACACTAGCAGGAGCCTAAGCTACAAGCCTGCTTGCTTGGGTTGCTCTCTTGAAAGATCCCTGGGTGGTTTTGGTAATTCCTAACAACATATAGCTCATTGAACTAATGCTCTTTCAAGATGATCATTCAGAAAGTTCAATGATTGACATGGCATGGACTAGGAATGTGGACCCCACAAAATGCTAAGGACACATATTGGCTCAAGCTCAAGACTCTACATTTTAATTTTAGTGATCCAGGATCATATTGAGTCCATAGGAAAAAGCCAATACTATTAAAAGGGGATGAGGTGTTGCTTAATGGCTTGCTTGCTCAAAATGCTTAGTGATATGCTCCAAAAGCCCTCAACCACTTTCTCATATCCACATATGTCCCAAACCAAAAGTCAAACTCGGCCCCCACCGATTTGATCTATCCGGCGCCACCGAGTTCATTTGACATAGCCATAGCTAGAAATCCTAATCAGTTCGATCTCACCGATAGGGATCTCGGTCTCACCGAGATGGGATTGAAAACTCTCTGTTTGCCTTCATAACGTTTTGGTCTAACTGAGGTGAGCGATAAGTCCCACCGGGTTTGCAATGCAAACTCTCTGTTTCATTTTCGTAACATTTCAGTCTCACCAAAATGAGCGATCGGTCCCACCGAGTTTGCCTGACCAACTCTTTGTTTGCCTATTACAGAAATTGGTCTCACCGAGTTTATGTGATCGGTCTCACCGAGATTACGTTATGCCCTAACCCTGATGAAATTGGTCCCATCGAATTGACATGTTGGTCCCACCAAAAAGCCTAACATTCACATTTTGAACTGAATCGACCTGACCGAGTTTGAGTATTCGGTCTCACCGAGTTTGGTAAATTGTGTGTAACGGTTAGATTTTATGTGGAGGCTATATATACCCCTCCACCCATCCTCCATTCATGGAGAGAGCAATCAGAACGTGCCTACACTTCTACCATTCATTTTCTGAGAGAGAACCACCTACTCATGTGTTGAGACCAACATGTTCCAATCCAACCAAAAGAATCCTGATCTCTAGCCTTCCCCAAGTTGCTTGCCACTCAAATCATCTTTCCACCAAATCCAAATCTGCGACAGAGAGTTGAGTGTTGGGGAGACTATCATATGAAGCACAAGAGCAAGGAGTTCATCATCAACACACCATCTATTACCTTTTGGAGAGTGGTGTCTCCTAGATTGGTTAGGTGTCACTTGGGAGCCTCTATCAAGATTGTGGAGTTGAACCAAGGAGTTTGTAAGGGCAAGGAGATCGCCTTCTTCGTGAAGATCTACCCAAGTGAGGAAAGTCCTTCGTGGGGATGGCCATGGTGGGATAGACAATGTTGCTTCTTCGTGGACCCTTCGTGGGTGGAGCCCTCCATGGACTCGCACAACCGTTACCCTTCATGGGTTGAAGTCTCCATCAACATGGATGTACGATAGCACCACCTATCGGAACCACGCCAAAAATCTCTGTGTCTACATTGCGTTTGCTCCCTCCAAACTCCTCCCTTTACCTTCATATGCAATGATTTATATTCTGCTTCTATACTCTTAGATTTGCATGTGTAGGTTGATTGCTTGACTTGTGCTAAGTTGCTAAAATCTGCCAAGACTTAAAATTGGGAAAAGGCTAGATTTTTATTTGGTCAAGTAGTCTAATCACCCCCCCCTCTAGACATACTTTGGATCCTACAAGTGCTATCAGAGCTTTGGTTTGCATTTGCCTTGATTTCATAGCTTTGGTGATCATAGCCTTGGTTTCACAACCTAGGAGAGTATGGCGTCTAGCGAGGGAAATTATCACCATAGAGGTCCTTACTTTGATGGTACTAATTTTGCAAGTTGGAAGCATAAGATGAAAATGCATACTCTTGGACATAACCCCGCCGTTTGGGCTATTGTGTGTATTGGCTTACAAGGTGAATTCTTCTATGGGAGATAACCGAATCGTGAAGCTACTGCGGAAGAGTTGAGGATGCTACAATACAATGCTCAAGCTTGCGATATCCTCTTCAACGGATTGGGCCCCGAAGAATTCAACAAAATCAGTCGTCTTGCGAATTCTAAGGAAATTTGGGATATCTTGATTGATATGCATGAAGGTACCGACTCCGTCAAGGAATCCAAATTGGATGTGCTTCAAAGTCAGCTTGACAAGTTCAAAATGAAAGATGGTGAAGGTGTCGTCGAAATGTACACTAGGATTGCTCTCATCATAAATGAGATTGACGGCTTAGGAAGTGAAGAGATGACCGACAGATTCCTCATCCAGAAGATCCTAAGAGCCTTGGATGGAAAATATGATACCGTGTGCACATTGATCCAAATGATACCCAATTACAAAGATCTGAAGCCAACAGAAATCATTGGAAGAATTGTTGCTCATGAGATGTCACTCAAGGATAAAGAAGAGCTTCGCGACAAGTTTAGTGGTGCTTACAAAGCCTCATGTGATGCTCCTGCATCATCAAGTGAGAAACAAGCCTTCAATCAGGAATTGAGCCTAATGGTGATGAACTTCAACAAGTTCTACAAGAGTAGAAGCAAGGAAAGGAGTTCCAAGTCAAGGTCCTACAATGACAAAAGATCTTCTAGTCGTGGGCGTAGTTGCTACAATTGTGGAAGACCCATACACTACTCCAATCAGTGTATGGCTACCTACAAAAGAGGAGAAGACTCACCTAAAAGGAGAAGTAGAAGAGAAGAATCACCTCCAAGAGAGAGGAGTAGAGATGATCGTTATGAACGAAGAACCTCTCGCAGAAGCAAGGACTCGTAAAGGAAGGACAAGTCATCAAGGAGCTACACAAAACGAAGACATCAAGCTCATGTTGGTGAATGGGTATCCAGCTTCGAATCCGACCATCACTCCAAGAGAAGTTATCACTCCGACTCCGAATATACTCAAGATGAAGGTGTTGCCAGTCTAGCACTTGTGTTGACCAACTCCTGTGACATATCTGACACACCAAATGAAGGAATTGGAACATGCTTCATGGCTAAAGGCCCAAAGGTATCACACCCCAAGTATGTTGATTTCAATAGTGATGAAGATGATTTACTAGTTGATGATGATTTACTTGTTGACAAGTCTAATGATGAAAACTATGATGAACTTGCTATAAATCATGCTAATCAAGATAAAACGAATGACGATGATAAGAAGGAGATTGAGCATCTAACTAAAGAACTAAACACTCTTAAGTTATCTCATGAAACTTCCTTGGAAGATCATCGAGAGCTTTTAAAGACTCATGAGAAGCTACGTTTGAAAAGCTCAACCTTGAGCAAGAGCATGGGTTTTTAAAAGCAATCAATGATGATCTTCGCAAGAAAAGTTCTTCTTATATTGCCAAGCATTTACTCTTGTCTACTTACATGCCACAAGTAAAATCTAGCAACAAAAGTAAGAAAGATTCTTCATCTAGTAGTAACAATAATCATGTTAAAACCAATATTGTTGCTTCTAGTAGTTCTCTTGATTCCACTAATGATTCCCTTAGCCAAGTTACACTTGAGCAAGAAAATAGCTTATTGAAGGGAATTATAGAAAAAGGTGTTTACAAGAGCCTTGACGGAAGTAAGCAATTTGAGGAAATTGTACGCAAGCAAGGAAGGCACCGGAAGAATCAAGGTGTTGGCTTTGAACGGAAGTTCAATGCCAATGGAGTTGAATGGGAAGAAGATCAATACCTCAAGACAAAGTTTGTTCCTTAACAAGAGAAGTATGACCCTACTTCTTTCAAGGGACACAAGCTCAAGATGATCTTCCACCACAAGACCACAAGCAAAAATGCAAGGACAAGCTTCAAGAGGAGATTGACGCATTTGAAGAAGCTCCCAAGGCCTTGGTCAAGTGGGTTCCCAAGACTACATCAAGTTCCACCTCATCAAGTACGACTACAACTCCAAGGATTCCCATCAAGTTGATGTGGATTTCGAAGAAGAACTAGAGAGTTCTCGAGGGTGACTCCGCCAACATACTTCACTCATATCATTTTGGCCAGGACAAGTGCAAACAAATTCCACATCTTGCACTAGTTCAAGGAGTCACAAACCCTCTTGTTGGTAAGACAAGGGACAAGGTAACATAATGCTTTCATGGACATCAACTTGTGTGAACTTCACTCTATGTCTATGGATATCCTTGCTTGTTCATTGTGGGACTAACCCGTGTAGGTATTGAAAGTGCAACTCACTCCAATGGATTGCTCTGAATAATCTACATCAACATTGAGCATCCACATCTTCAACATCTATACGAAGTCATCATTGACAAAACCCAAGGTTAGTTCATCCCTGTTAGGGGGGATATCACATCTAGGGGGAGCTTTACTCTAAGAATTGAGCTAAAGCAACTCTAATGGTGTGAACACAACAATGCTTTATGTAAAAGTGGTAACCCCACTTGTGCTTAAACGATGAGTATGACCTATGATCAAATGTTCTCATTTGAATCCTAACTCAATATACTCATATATAGATGACCTAGTCATCACCTATTGTTTGATAGAAGCTATAATGTTTGTGCATGCTTTGTCACATATTTCATTTGCCATTTTATTGTGTGAGCATGTTGGCTGCATATTTTACTCATTCAAGGACATCCATTTGCATATTTCATTTTCCTAAGAACTACCTCTAGCTTATGCTTTTCTCGTCTCAAACTCTATTCATGCTACATCACAAAGTTTGATCAAGTCAGATTTGAACCCTCTGTTTGAGGAGCACTCGGAGTCACCGATTCGTCATAGACTTAAACTTCCAAAACCTCCTTGTGCATTTCGGTCTGACCGATTCATCCTTTCTGGACAAACCGAGTTTACTGAGTTGGTCTAGGTTTTCAATCTTGGTGCAACTGATTAGAACCTTTCAGTCACACCGAGTTGCAGTAACCGCTTGCGATTCTGCATCTCGGTGCCACCGAGTTGTTCCACTCGGTCACACCGACAGGGTCAGGATATATATATACTAACGGGTCAAATTTTGGAAACTTCTCCAAAACACTTTCACCCGTGCGTGTCCTGATCTGCCGTCTCGGGTCTCCGGATCGTCCTCTCGTCGCCAGCGACCTCCCGCCACTAGTCTCTGTCGCTGTCAACGGAATTCAACCCCATCATTGCCGTTGTAGCAAGCTCATTGCTGAATCTTTGTGCAATTCTATCCTCCGATTCTTAGCACAAAGCAAATGTCATGTTTCTTACCACGTATGAGATCATCTTGTCCAGCAAAAACTTCCTTTATATTAGATTTGATTCGAAAATTTAGGGTTAGGTTTCCGCCGAACTCATCTCGGACCGATCGAGTTGTGGAAATCGGTCTCACTGATTTGGCTTAGGACATTGCACTTGCACTATTCGGTCTGACCGAAACTTGCAAATCGGTGTGACCGAGTTCAACTCTTAGTGAAACTCTAGCAATCTTGGAGTCACTGAACTGTGTCTCGGTCTGACTGATTCCACTAGTTTAGACCCCAAAAGTTGCTTCGGTGTCACCGAGTTTAACAAATCGGTAGCTCCGAAATGCTTTCTGTGGAAAACTAAAAATAAGTTTTTGACTCATCTGTTTTGCAAAATCTCTGCACTTTGTGATGCTCATCCACTCTATCTCATCTATAACTATTCACAGGGTCAGCTGTCAGGTTGCAGTGCCAAAATGTCTGATCAGAGTGATAGCAAGAACAGGTCAGAAGAGTAGATGAATCTGAGTGAGAGTACTAGTCCCTCTGCCAGTTATGATGAAGGCAGCCAAAATGCCAAGTGTTGAAGAGGCTTCTCAAGTGTTTCTCAAGTCAAAGCAAGATCAACTTGCATATCTGATTCAAGCAACTTTGAGGATTGAGAAAGGATTGGCCACCCTGACTCAAAATCAAGAGAGCCTGGAAAGGATCATTGAAAAAAAGTTCTATGATCTTGACTTGAAGATGACATAGATGCAGACAGTTGTTGAGCAACTCCAAGAAGAAGCTGAGGAGAGGAAAGGGAAAGCTACCACAGATGCCATTCAAAGAGTTCCAAGGGCACAAAGGTCTACAGCAGTGCATGTGACTGACACAAGAGCTACTATAACATCACCTGCAGCCACAGCAACAGTCGCACCTCTAGTTGCCACTCCACCAGCTCCAACAACTTCAACCGATGCATTTGTCCTTGGAGTCCTCTCAACGCCTCCTCCCGAAGATCAAGCCTAGAGAGACGCATAGCACTATGCATTTTCAAGATTTTTGGTAACTTGTTGCCAAAGGGGGAGAAAGTGTATAGATCATAGGCTGAGAGAGAGAGCTTGCTTCTTTTTGCCTTATTTACTACTTGTTTCACCATATTATCTTAATGCTTGTGCTTGAATGATGCTATTATTTATCTCTCATATATGAGCATTCACTTTGTCTTGGTGATGAGTGCATATTTTACTTTCTATCATTTTGAGCGCTCCATCAAGATGTATGTCACATGGAACAGTAACCCATGATCCTAATCGATTCTGCATTTCCATTCAAAAGCAAATTTTAAATAATGCACAAATTTTGGGGGAGCTCTCGCTTATCACATACTTCTCAAAGCAATGATGTATTTCAATCTTATTATCATTTGTCGAAGATTTGATCTATATGTTGTCATCAATTACCAAAAAGGGGGAGATTGAAAGTGCAGCTATCTCTGGGAGGTTTGGGTAATTCCTAACAACATATAGCTCATTGAACTAATGCTCTTTCAAGATGATCATTTCAGAAAGTTCAATAATTGACATGTCATGGACTAGGAATGTGGACCCTCAAAATGCTAATGACACATATTGGCTCAAGCTCGAGACTCTACATTTTCATTTTAGAGCTCCAAGATCACATTGAGTCCATAGGAAAAGCCAATACTATTAAAAGGGGGTGAGGTGTTGCTTAATGGCTTGCTTGCTCAAAATGCTTAGTGATATGCTCCAAAAGCCCTCAACCACTTTCTCATATCCACATATGTCCCAAACTAAAAGTCAAACTCGGCCCCACCGATTTGATCTATCCAGTGCCACCGAGTTCATTTGACATAGTGAAAGTGCAACTATCCCTAGCTGGTTTTGGTAATTCATAACAACATATAGCTCATTGAGCTAATGCTATTCCAAAATGATTATTTCAGGAAAGATCAATGATTGGCATGGCATGGATGTGAAAGTGGAACACTCAAAATGCTAAAGACAAAGGATTGGCTCAAGATCAAAAGCTCAAGACTCTTCATTTTATATTTTAGTGATCCAAGATCACATTGAGTCTTTAGGAAAAGCCAATACTATCAAGGAGGGATGAGGTGTTGCTTAATGAGCCTCTTGCTTCATGTGCTTAGTGATATGCTCCAAAAACCCTCAACTACTTTCCCATATCCACATTTGACCTAAACCCTAAGCCAAACTCGGTCCTACCGATTCTTCCTATCCGGCGCCACCGAGTTTCACTTGTCATTAGCCACTGCCAAACCCTAGCAATTCGGTTCTACCGATAGGGATCTCGGTCTCACCGAGATGGGATTGCAAACTCTATGTTTCCCTTTCGTAACTTTTTGGTCTCACCGAAAGAGCAAATCGGTCCCACCAAGATTGCAATGTAAATTCAGTGTTTCCCCTTTGTAACTTTTCGGTCTCACCGAAAGAGCAAATCGGTCCCACCGAGTCTGCCTGACCAAATCTCTGGTTAGCTAATTACCAAATTCGGTCTCACTGAGTTTGTGTAATCGGTCTCACCGAGACTATGTTATGCCCAAACCCTAACCATATCGGTCCTACCGAGTTGCATGTCAGTCCCACCGAAAATCTCTAACGGTCACTAGGTTTACATTTTCGGTCCGACCGAGTTTGTTTATTCGGTCCCACTGAGATTGGAAAAGTGTGTGTAACGGTTGGATTTTGTGTGGAGGCTATATATACCCCTCCACCCCCTCTTCATTTGAAGACAGAGCCATCAGAACACATACACCATTCCAACTCACATGTTCTGAGAGAGAACCACCTACTCATGTGCTGAGACCAAGAAATTCCATTCCTACCATATGAATCTTGATCTCTAGCCTCTCCAAGTTGCTTTCCACTCAAATCTTCTTTCCACAAAATCCAAATCCTATGAGAGAGAGTTGAGTGTTGGGGAGACTATCATTTGAAGCACAAGAGCAAGGAGTTCATTACCTACACACCATTTGTTACTTCTTGGAGAGTGGTGTCTCCTAGATTGGCTAGGTGTCACTTGGGAGCCTCCGACAAGATTGTGGAGTTGAACCAAGGAGTTTGTAAGGGCAAGGAGATCGCCTACTTCGTGAAGATCTACCGCTAGTGAGGCAAGTCCTGTGTGGGCGATGGCCATGGTGGGATAGACAAGGTTGCTTCTTCATGGACCCTTTGTGGGTGGTTGCTTCTTCGTGGACCCTTCGTGGGTGGAGCCCTGCGTGGACTCGCGCAACCGTTACCCTTTGTGGGTGGAGCCCTGTGTGGACTCTCGCAACCGTTACCCTTTGTGGGTTGAAGTCTCCATCAACGTGGATGTAGGATAGCACCACCTATCCGAACCACGGGAAAAACATCCGTGTCTCCAATTGCGTTTGAATTCTCCAAACCCTTCCCTTTACATTCTTGCAAGTTGCATGCTTTACTTTCCGCTGCCAATATACTCTTTGCATGCTTGCTTGAATTATGTGATGATTGCTTGACTTGTCCTAAAATAGCTAAAATATGCCAAGAACTAAAATTGGGAAAAGGTTAAGTTTTTATTTGGTCAAGTAGTCTAATCACCCCCCTCTAGACATACTTTCGATCCTACAAGTGGTATCAGAGCTTTGGTCTACATTTGCTTTGATCTCCATAGCTTTGGTGGTCATAGCCTTGGTTTTGACAACCTAGGAGAGTATGGCGTCTAGCGAGGGAAATTACCACCGTAGAGGTCCCTACTTTGATGGTACTAATTTTGCTAGTTGGAACCATAAAATGAAAATGCATATTCTTGTACATAACCCCGCCGTTTGGGCTATTGTGTGTGTTGGTTTGCAAGGTGACTTCTTTGATGGGAGAGAACCAAACCGTGAAGCTACCGCGGATGAGTTGAAGATATTGCAATACAATGCTCAAGCTTGTGATATTCTCTTCAACGGATTGTGCCCCGAAGAAGTCAACAAAATCAGCCGTCTTGAGAATGCAAAGGAAATTTGGGACACTTTGATTGATATGCACAAAGGTACCGACTCCGTCAAGGAATCCAAGTTGGATGTGCTTCAAAGCCAACTTGACAAGTTCAAGATGAAGGATGGTGAAGGTGTCACTGAAATGTACTCTAGGCTTGCTCTCATCACAAATGAGATTGCCGGCTTAGGAAGTGAAGAGATGACCGATAGATTCATCATCAAGAAGATTCTAAGAGCCTTGGATGGACAATATGATACCATGTGCACATTGATCCAAATGATGCCCAATTAGAAAGATCTCAAGCCAACGGAGGTGATTGGAAGAATTGTTGCTCATGAGATGTCACTTAAGGATAAAGAGGAACTTCACAACAAATCAAGTGGTGCCTATAAAGCCTCATGTGAAGCCCCTACATCATCAAGTGAGAAACAAGACTTCAATGAAGAATTGAGCTTAATGGTGAAGAACTTCAACAAGTTCTACAAGAGTAGAAGCAAAGATAGAAGCTTCAAGTCAAGGTCCTACAATGACAAAATATCTTCTAGTCGAGAGCGAAACTGCTATAGTTGTGGAAGACCCGGACACTATTCCAATGAGTGTACGGCTCCCTACAAGAGAAGAGAAGATTCTCCAAAAAGAAGAAGCAAAGAATCACCACCAAGAGAGAGGAGGAGTAGAGATGATCATTATGAACGAAGATACTCACGGAGAAGCAAGGATTCGGAAAGGAAGGAAAAATCATCGAGGAGCTACACAAGACGAAGACATCAAGCTCATGTTGGTGAATGGGTATCCGGCTCCGACTCCGACAGCCACTCCAAGAGAAGTTATCACTCCGACTCCGAAGATACTCAAGATGAAGGTGTTGCCGGTCTATCACTTGTGTCAACCAACTCCTACGACATATTTGACTCACCAAATGAAGGAATTGGAAGATGCTTCATGGCCAAAGGTCCTAAGGTAACACACCCCGAGTATGTTGATTTCAATAGTGATGAAGATGACTTGTTAGGTGATGATTTGCTTGTTGACAACTCTAGTGATGAATACTATGATGAAACATCAATTAAACATGCTAATCAAGATAAAACGAATGACAATGATAAGGAGAAGGTTGAGGCTCTAACTAAAGAACTAAACACTCTTAAGTTAGCTCATGAAACTATCTTCGAAGATCATCGAGAACTTTTAAGAGCTCATGAGAAATTACGCTTTGAAAAGCTCAATCTTGAGCAAGAGCATGAGTTCTTAAAAGCAATCAATGATGATCTCCGCAAGAAAAGCTCTTCTCACATTGCCAAGCGTTTACTCTTATCCACTTACATGCCTCAAGTCAAGTCTAGTAACAAGAACAAGAAAGATTCTTCCTCTAGTAGTAACAATGATCATGCTAAATCCAATATTGTTTCTTCTAGTAGTTCTCTTGATTCCACTCCGAGAAAATAGCTTATTGAAGGGAATTATAGAGAAAGGAGTGTACAAAAGCCTTGCCAGGAGTAAGCAATTCGAGGAAATTGTGCGCAAGCAAGGAATGCACCGGAAGAATCAAGGTGTTGGTTTTGAACGAAAGTTCAATGCCAATGGAGTTGAGTGGGAAGAAGATCAATACCCCAAGACAAAGTTTGTTCCTCAACAAGATAAGTATGATACTTCTTTCAACGGGACACAAGCTCAAGATGATCTTCCACCACAAGACTACAAGCAAAAAGGCAAGGACAAGCTTCAAGAGGAAATTGATGCATTTGAAGAAGCTCCTAAGACCTTAGTCAAGTGGATTCCCAAGACTACTTCAAGTTCCAGTTCATCAAGTACGACTACAACTCCAAGGATTCCCATCAAGATGGTGTGGATCCAAAAGAAGAAGAACTAGAGAGTTCTTGAGGGTGACTCCGCCAACATACTTCACTCTTATCATTTTGGCAAGAACAAGTGCAATCAACTTCCACACCTTGCACTAGTTCAAGGAGTCACAAACCCTCTTGTTGGTAAGACAAGGGACAAGGTAACCTAAAAGTTTTCATGGACATCATCTTGTGTGTGCATCACTCTATGTCTATGGATATCCTTGTTTGTTCCTTGTGGGACTAACCCATGTAGGTATTGAAAGTGCAATTCACTCAAATGGGATAACTCCAAGTGATCTACATCAACATTGAGCATCCACATCTTCAACATCTACATGAAGTCATCATCGACAATACCCAAGGTTAGTTCATCCCTCTTAGGGGGGATATCACATCTAGGGGGAGCTTTTCTCTAAGACTGAGCTAAAGCAACTCTAAAGATGTGAACACAACAATGCTTTATGTAAAAGTGGTAACCCCACTTGAGCTTAAACGATGAGTATGACCTATGATCAAGTGCTCTCACTTGACTCCTAAGTCAATATACTCATATATAGATGACCTTGTCATCACAAATTGCTTGATAGATGCTAGAATTGGTTGTGCATGCCTTGCCACATATTTCATTTGTCTTATTGTGTGAGCATGCTGGTTGCATATTTTACTCATTCGAGGACATCCACTTGTTGTTTTGATTGTTTGGTTTTATTTTCTTTTGCCAAGTGGATGGACAAGAATGCCTAAGAACCTCCTCTAGCTATCTATGCTTTTCTCGTCTCAAACTCTATTCATGCTGCATCACAAAATTTGATCAAGTCAGATTCGAGCCACTCTGTGTGAGGAGCGCTCAGAGTCCCCGATTCGTCATAGACTTAAACTTCCAAAACCTCTTTATGATTCTCGGTCTGGCGGATACCCCACTTTCGGTCCTACCGAGATCATTAAGTTGATCTAGGTTTTCGATCTCGGTGCAACCGATTTGAACATTTCGGTCACACCGAGTTTCAGTAACTGCATGCAGTTATGAATCTCGGTGCCACCGAGTTGTTCCACTCGGTCACACCGACAGGGTCGGGCTATATATAGTCACAGGCAAAATTTGGAAATTTCTCCGAACCCCTTCGCCCGCGCGATAGCCTGCTCTGCCAACGTGGTCTCCGGATCGTCTCCTCGCCGCCAGCCGCCTCCAGTCGCTGGTCTCCATCGCCGTCAATGGGAATTCTGCCCCGTCGTTGCCGCCGTAGCGAGTCTCCGCCGAACTAGGGTATGGACTCGATCATAGTGCTATTCCTCGTCCGATTCCTAGCACATTGTGTTCCTCATGATTCTTGCCACGATTGAAACACTCCTATCCAGTCAATACGCCCGTAGATTAGCTTTGATTCGAAAATTTTAGGGTTAGGTTTCCTCCGAAACCATCTCGGACCCACCGAGTTGAAAAACTCGGTCCCACCGATTTGGCTTATGCCATTGCACAAGTGAGACTCGGTCTGACCGAAAATTACTTATCGGTGTGACCGATTTTGGAACTCTGTGAAACCCTAGCAGTCTCGGTGCCACCGAACTGTGACTCGGTCCAACCGAGTTCACTAGTTTAGGTTCCAAAACTGCTTCGGTATCATCGAGTTTAAAAATCGGTAGATCCGAGATGATTTCAGTGGGAAACTAAAACTAAGTTTTTGGATCATTCTTTTGCAAAAATCTCTGCATTTTGTGATGCTCATCTATTCTACCTCATCTATAAACTATTCACAGGGTCAGAAGTCAGAGCTTGCAGCATGTCTGATCAAAGTGACAGCCAGAACATGTCAGAGCAGTAGGTGCACATGAGTGAGGAGACTAGTCCCTCCAGCTCTTCAGATGAGGGCAGCAGGAGCACCCCTAGCAACTTGCCAAAAGCTGCCACCAGACAGAAGAAGAAGAAGAGAACTTCAGACTCCGAATATGAAGATTATGTGGCAGAAGAAGAGGCCACATCAAAGAGAGTTGAGCCAGCTCAAGGCACAAAGCCAGGTCTAAAGATCAAAAGGCCAGCAGGCAGGCAGCCCATGTCAAAGGCAAGAGCTTCAACTGAGAAGCCTGCACCCAAAGAGCCAGTTGCTGCTGAGGGAAAGAAAAGAAAGGAAAGGGTCAAGAAGACCGTAGCCAGAGTGCTTGGAAAGGCTTCCATCATGGAAGAGGAAGAGGAAGAAGAGGTAGCTGCACCAGCACCTAAGGCACCCCAGCTGATGGGTGATGCCATAAGATCAGGGGCTACTGCATCTAAGCCCAAAGCTGCCTCCAAGCCAAAACCAAAGAGGAATACAAGGAGCATTCCTGCAGCTGAGAAGAACAAGGCCCCAGTGCCTGAGACTGTTGCTGAAGAAGAGGATGAAGAGCAAGTTCTGAGAAAGCTCAAGCCCAAGATCCCAGACCACAACGATGCGCATCCTGTGGCTGAGGACATGAAGCTCAGGAGAGATTCAGGGCTGAGGAAGTGGAGAGAAGCAGACCCGTATGCTTCAAGGAGAAGGACTGATGTGGATTACAGATTCCACACTAAGGAACAGCAGGACTTCTATGAGACAGTACTGCTTGATAAGAAGCCAATAGTCTGTGATATGAGATGGGTTGACTGGCAGTACATCAAGGACAATGAGGAGCACTATCCTGGAGTGCAAGACAGCTTCATAGCTTGTGGAGTAGCTGACTTTGTTGGACAGAAGCTCACAAAGTGGAATGAGGAGCTTATAATGCAGTTCTACTCCACAGCACATTTTCATTCAGATGGGAGGATCACATGGATGTCTGAGGGTACAAGGTACCAATCCACAGTTGCTGAGTGGGCACAGATCATTAATGCCCCAGAGGAGCATGATGATGATTTGGACATATATGCCAAGAAGAAGATGGACCATAACTCTATGACCAATATGTACAAGGAAATTCCAAATGAAGCACTTGACACGTTCAAATTTGGGTCTGTGCATTACCTTCTGTCAGGGCTGCCAACTATCAATTGGATCTTGAGGCACACCTTATTGCCCAAGTCTGGAGATCACAAGATGATCAGAGGCCATGCTATCAACTTGCTACATGTATTTGATGTGCCTCAGAAGTTCAAGGTGATGAGCCTCATAGTGGAAACTATCAAAAGGACTGCAGCAGATCAGAAGAGGAGTTGCGGATATGCCCCTCAGATCCAGGAGCTCATTAACTCCAAGATGGGCACGGGCATATATTTATTGGACAAGGAACACCTGCCCATCCGTCCAGATTTTGAGGACAATCAAGTTGTCATGACTGAGAACGAGCCATCATCTGCCCAAGCATACGCAAAGAAGGAGCAGGCAAGGAAGGAGAAAGCTGCCAAGATGCCAACCCAAGAGGAGGCATATGAGTATTTCTTAAAAACT
Source organism: Triticum dicoccoides (assembly GCF_002162155.2). Classification (NCBI taxonomy): domain Eukaryota; kingdom Viridiplantae; phylum Streptophyta; class Magnoliopsida; order Poales; family Poaceae; genus Triticum; species Triticum dicoccoides. The sequence goes on along the minus strand of NC_041384.1, from coordinate 209,646,135 downwards.
AAACAAGAGCAGCTTGGTTACCTGATTGCATCCACCCTGCGGATTGAGAAAGGACTAGCCACCCTAACTCAAAACCAGGCAAGCCTAGAGAGAATCATGGAACAAAAGTTCTATGACTTGGATGTCAAGGTAACGGAGATTCAGTCTGCAGTGGAGCAGCTCCAAGATGATATGCAGGAGAGGAGAGGCAGGACTACCACTCATGCTTTTGCCAGAGTGCCACGAGGTCCGAGGTCGTCTGCCGTGCCAGTTGCTGACACAAGAGCCACCACTTCTGCACCAGCTACAGCTTCAGTTCCACCAGCTCCAGCTTCTACTTCAGCTCCAACTCCAGCGTCCACTTCAGCATCTACAGAAGCCTTCGTCCTTGGAGTGATCCGGACTCCACCACCACTAGAAGATCAAGCCTGAGCGTCGATCTAGCACTATGCATTTTCTAGGAACTTTTTGGTAACTTGTTTCCAAAGGGGGAGAAAAATGTATAGATCATAGGCTTCGAGAGAGAGAGAGAGTGTTGCTTTTCTCTCTTGCTTTATTTGGTGGTTTTTCAAACTTGTTTGCTTTTGAGTGCTTGAGATACTACGTCATTATTTGTGAGACATTGATGATCATGTGTTTGATCATAAGCTACACTTAATGCTTGCTTAATGCTATTATCTTATCTATCTTATGTGATCTTTCACTATTCTTGGTGATGAGTGCATGTATTTCATTCTTATCATTTTAAGCGCTCCACCAAGATGTATGTGACATGGAAGAGTAACCCATGACTCTAACTCCTTGTGCATTTGCAGTCCAAAGCAAATCTTCAATATGCACAAATTTAGGGGGAGCTCTTACTTATCACATACTTCTCAAAGCGACGATATATTTCATGCTTATTATCATTTGTCGAAGCTTTGATCTATATGTTGTCATCAATTACCAAAAAGGGGGAGATTGAAAGTGCAACTATCCCTAGGTGGTTTTGGTAATTCATAACAACATATAGCTCATTGAGCTAATGCTATTCCAAGATGATTATTTTAGGAAAGCTCAATGATTGGCATGGCATGGATGTGAAAGTGGAACCCTCAAAATGCTAAAGATAAAGGATTGGCTCAAGCTCAAAAGCTCAAGACTCTTCATTTTATATTTTAGTGATCCAAGATCACATTGAGTCTTTAGGAAAAGCCAATACTATCAAGGAGGGATGAGGTGTTGCTTAATGAGCCTCTTGCTTCATGTGCTTAGTGATATGCTCCAAAAACCCTCAACTACTTTCCCATATCCACATTTGACCTAAACCCTAAGCCAAACTCGGTCCTACCGATTCTTCCTATCCGGCGCCACCGAGTTTCACTTGTCATTAGCCACTGCCAAACCCTAGCAATTCGGTTCTACCGATAGGGATCTCGGTCTCACCGAGATGGGATTGCAAACTCTCTGTTTCCCTTTCATAACTTTTCGGTCTCACCGAAAGAGCAAATCGGTCCCACCGAGATTGCAATGTAAATTCAGTGTTTCCCCTTTGTAACTTTTCGGTCTCATCGAAAGAGCAAATCGGTCCCACCGAGTTTGCCTGACCAACTCTCTGGTTAGCTAATTACCAAATTCGGTCTCACCGAGTTTGTGTAATCGGTCTCACCGAGATTACGTTATGCCCAAACCCTAACCATATCGGTCCTACCGAGTTGCTTGTCAGTCCCACCGAAAATCTCTAACGGTCACTAGGTTTACATTTTCGGTCCGACCGAGTTTGTTGATTCAGTCCCACCGAGATTGGAAAACTGTGTGTAACGCTTGGATTTTGTGTGGAGGCTATATATACCCCTCCACCCCCTCTTTATTCGAAGAGAGAGCCATCAGAACACATACACCATTCCAACTCACATGTTCTGAGAGAGAACCACCTACTCATGTGCTGAGACCAAGAAATTCCATTCCTACCATATGAATCTTGATCTCTAGCCTCTCCAAGTTGCTTTCCACTCAAATCTTCTTTCCACAAAATCCAAATCCTATGAGAGAGAGTTGAGTGTTGGGGAGACTATCATTTGAAGCACAAGAGCAAGGAGTTCATTACCTACACACCATTTGTTACTTCTTGGAGAGTGGTGTCTCCTAGATTGGCTAGGTGTCACTTGGGAGCCTCCGACAAGATTGTGGAGTTGAACCAAGGAGTTTGTAAGGGCAAGGAGATCGCCTACTTCGTGAAGATCTACCGCTAGTGAGGCAAGTCCTATGTGGGTGATGGCCATGGTGGGATAGACAAGGTTGCTTCTTCGTGGACCCTTTGTGGGTGGTTGCTTCTTCGTGGACCCTTCGTGGGTGGAGCCCTGTGTGGACTCGCGCAACTGTTACCCTTTGTGGGTGGAGCCCTGTGTGGACTCTCGCAACCGTTACCCTTTGTGGGTTGAAGTCTCCATCAACGTGGATGTAGGATAGCACCACCTATCCGAACCACGGGAAAAACATCCGTGTCTCCAATTGCGTTTGAATTCTCCAAACCCTTCCCTTTACATTCTTGCAAGTTGCATGCTTTACTTTCCGCTGCCAATATACTCTTTGCATGCTTGCTTGAATTATGTGATGATTGCTTGACTTGTCCTAAAATAGCTAAAATCTGCCAAGAACTAAAATTGGGAAAAGGTTAAGTTTTTATTTGGTCAAGTAGTCTAATCACCCCCCTCTAGACATACTTTCGATCCTACACATAACTATAGCCAGGAACCCTAATCAGTTCGGTCTCACCGATAGGGATCTCGTTCTCACCGAGATGGGATTGCAAACTCTCTATTTCCCTTCGCAATGTTTCGGTCTAACCGATATGAGCGATCAATCCCAGCGAGGTCGCAATGCAAACTCTCTGTTTCCTTTTCATAATGTTTCAGTCTCACCAAAATGAGCAATCGGTCCCACTGAGTTTGCCTGACCAACTCTCTGTTTGCCTATTACAAAAATCGGTCTCACCGAGTTTATCTGCTCGGTCTCACCGTGATTATGTTATGCCCTAACCCTAATGAAATCGGTCCCACCGAGTTGACATGTCGGTCCCACCGAAAAGCCTAACGTTCACATTTTGAACTGAATTGGTCTGACTGAGTTTGAGTATTCGGTCTCGCCGAGTTTGGTAAATTGTGTGTAATGGTTAGATTTTGTGTGGAGGCTATATATACCCCTCCACCCATCCTCCATTCATGGAGAGAGCAATCAGAACGTGCCTACACTTACCATTCATTTTCTGAGAGAGAACCACCTACTCATGTGTTGAGACCAAGATATTCCAATCCAACCAAAAGAATGTTGGCCTTCCCCAAGTTGCTTTCCACTCAAATCATCATTCCACCAAATCCAAATCTGTGAGGGAGAGTTGAGTGTTAGGGATACTATCATTTGAAGCACAAGAGCAAGGAGTTCATCATCAGCACACCATCTATTACCTTTTGGAGAGTGGTGTCTCCTAGATTGGTTAGGTGTCACTTGGGAGCCTCTGTCAAGATTGTGGAGTTGAACCAAGGAGTTCGTAAGGGCAAGGAGATCGCCTACTTCGTGAAGATCTACCCAAGTGAGGCAAGTCCTTCGTGGGCGATGGCCATGGTGGGATAGACAGGGTTGCTTCTTCATGGACCCTTCATGGGTGGAGCCCTTCGCGGACTCGCGCAACCATTACCCTTTGTGGGTTGAAGTCTACATCAATGTGGATGTACGATAGCACCACCTATCGGAACCACGCCAAAAATCTCCATGCCTACATTGCGTTTGCTCCCTCCAAACTCCTCCCTTTACCTTCATATGCAATTATTTACATTCCGCTGCTATACTCTTAGATTTGCATGTGTAGGTTGATTGCTTGACTTGTGCTAAGTTGCTAAAATCTGCCAGGACTTAAAATTGGGAAAAGGCTAGATTTTTATTTCGTCAAGTAGTCTAATCACCCCCCTCTAGACATACTTTCCATCCTACATCTCTTCACAAGCATAGAACAACGGTGGCCACACCGCTGGCCACAGATCCGGCCTGATCCCGCCGCCGGGGGAAGGGAACGATGTTCTGCGTAGACGTGGTCGACATCGGTGAGGGAGAAAACCCACAGTCAGTGCATCCCAATCGGGGGTCCCTGCGGTATGGGCTGATGCCGCCTCCCTTCTAGCTACAGCCCGACATCCCAGGTACATCTTCCTTTTGGAGCCGCCTTGCTCCACTGTCATAGCTCCCCACGTAGCTCCATCTCCATGTCAATATTTCTCTACTTCTATCGGCTTCTATTTGTGATGAGTTTATGTCTCATGAACTAGTGCCAGTACTATTATTCTAATCACACTTCTTCAATATCTTTGCCATCAGGGATGCTCAGCTCGATTTTAGTGGAACTGCACAAAAGCATCATATAATCCGAGGGTGCCAGCCATCTTTCCTTCGATAGGTTCTACCTAGCCAGGAAATTAAATCTTGTTTAGGGTTTAGGGTTTAAGTAGTAGTGACCCCATCAGTAGTTTTTCTTTTGTACACACTCTCACAACTTTTGTCTTTAGTTATGAAGTAAATATTGGCTATGATTTGTGAATCATTGAGATGCATCAGCATGCGTGTTAGTTTTCCTTTGTATTTGGTGGAATGTTGGAACGGGGCAACCTTGGAGTAGGAATGAAAATGGAGTGGAAAGTTTCCATTTTTCCGGAGAAAAAATGGAAACGGAGAGAAACCAACATTTCGTTTCATTGGATTGCACCATCGAGCAAAACCAATGTTTAAATCACGCATGTCGCGTTCGTGTCTCACCCTCCTCCACGGCTCCACTCCACACGGTCGCTCGGCATGCCACTCACCACAAACTGAGTACACTCGGCATGCTCGGCACTACTGGAAGAGATTGACGAGTTGGGGGAGGACATCTAGCTGTAGCACGGACTCCCAAGAACTTTTTACATGCATGTTGTGGCTGGCTATTGCGACCTTCGAATGTGGAGCAGTCACGTGCATCGGGAAGCGGCGTGGGTGATGCTCTCTCGGCCGGCACGCCGCTTCAATGCTGGCGCCAGTGAGAGGTCGCATCCCCTCTGGCCGGGCATGAATGCGGCACTGACCGTTTCTGGCGGGAAGCATGCACGGGTGTGGCAGCAGTCCGGACGCCCGCAAACAAGAGATGTTGTACGTTAATATTGCTGCGTATATAATTAACAACGAAAATAATGTGCCAGTTGGAAAAATATGATTGGAGATGGAGATGGAGATGGAGATGGAATTTTACATAAACACGAATATGCATGTCTATGTCTATGTGTGTGTGCGCGACGACTCTCGCGACCTGGAAGCGGGGGCGTATTTTTTATCGAGTTTTCTTTCTTGGTACGTCAAAAAAATTGTCCGCCAGTTTTTGTTTCTTTTTTCCAGGAACACGCGTATTCTATTTAAAACCACTGATATGGAGAGATTTTTTACTCCATTGTATATATAGCCTCTTGTTTGATAGGGTTTCTCCCGTCTCGCTCTCTCACCCTCTCCATATCAAAACAAGATGAAAGTGTCCACTCTATGTCTCTCCTCACCGGTGGTCACAGATCCGGCCAAATCCCGTCCGCTGCGGGAGGTGAGGAGATGCAGCGTTGACATTGTTGCCATCGGCGATGGAGGAAGCTGATGCGCACCATCCTCTCGGGGCCGGCTTTGGCACGGACGAAGGTCCTCTGCACCCTTGTTCACTGTCGTCGTGTCGGTAGATCCCGCCCGCCCGCTCGCCTAAGCGACATCTCGCCCACCTGAGGTATAACTTCTTGTACTGGTTCAGCTCCCCAGGTCCCTGCATGCGGGTTTTCTTCTATGCGACTACTCCCCAGCTCCCCATGTATAGTAGCTAGGGTTCGTCAGCTGGTCCAACATCACCTACTATTATAGAGAAAATGCCACTCGAAAAGTTGTCCTAGTTTAGGCTGGTCATAGTGGGGAGTAACTTAGACTAGTGTCATGCATATGACACTAGTCTAAGTTACTACCTTCATAAGGCTGGTTGTAATGGGGAGTATCATATAATAGTATCATGCATATGATACTAGTATATGATACTACCTCTGTAATGCATAGCATCATAAGTTAGTATCTTTGGTTGCCTTATTAATTTCCATGCATGACACAAAGTAGTACAACATTTAATATGATACGGTATCATGATATGATACCACACCCTCTCTTTGCTCATTTAATTGTGTGCCACATCATCCAAAAAGTCTAGTTGGCATGCATGATACCGCTTATAATACTCTCATTAAAACCAGCCTAATGCAAAGTAACATAATAGTAGTATCATATATGGCTTCATTTATTAGCTCGTAGACTCATCTTGTCTTGGAAAACGCTATGTTATAGTAACATATTATGTTACGACATCTGATTAATTACTTGCCACATAAGCAGAATTTTTTTGAAGTGCGCTATGTTACTAGCTAAGTTACTCCCACTATGACTAGCCTTATACTTCGGTGGAGCTTTACATGTTGTTTCAACACAAAGTACATGGTGGTTGTGCGGTCATTGTCCATATGCTCATATTGCCGCTGCTAATCTAATACTATCACTGGTTAATGAAGAAAAGCTTTTTTTCTCAGGTATCCTGGTTTAGTTCCCATCAAGATAATCATGATGCTTCTATTTGTTGGTGTAATTTTCATTAATTCTAATTGAAAATTGAGATGTCATTGTTAATCTTGTACCACTGCCAAAACAAATTAGCAACACTATATCCGTTTTTATATTTTTGCAAACAGCGATGTGTATCTCCATACCCGGGCATGTCTTCCTCAATTTTAGTGGAACTGCACAAAATTGGATGGCCATTGTTGTTCCGCCTCAATGTCCTCTGCCACATGGTTCTTCCTTCCTCGATCTTGATTACTATAAAGAAACAGACCACGGTGAGGATTTGTCGAACTTCATAAGTGCCTCACCCAAACTTGATGCCAAATGGATGATGCATCACCATGTTGACCTATCGATGCTCATGGTTGCGCCTCATGGTTGCATCGGCTGGTGAAGCTGATCGATTTTCAATGAAAAACAAGTTGTCTTCCATCAGTGCTCTTTGCTTGTTACCCACAAAGATGATATCCTTCGTCAGTTCACCTTGCTTGCATTGGAGACGCAGTCGTCTTTCACGTTGGTGCAATTTTATCACACAATTGGCTATGAACCAAATGTTTCCTCGAAGAAGAATCGATGTTGGTACTAAGAGCATAAGTTTTGTATTGATTTCTAAGCCTTCTCACAACTTTGTCTTCAGCTCCCCTGTAATTTTATTTGTCCAGCTATTAACTTTGATTAAAAAATGGTGTGGACTAAAAACCCATATGGACGTAGTAGCCCTCCATTTTTATTTACTCTGCATATTAGATTTGACTAAAGTCAAACTTTGTAAAGTTTGACCAAGTTTAGGCTGAACACAACAAACCATAATTATTGAGAGAGGGCAAACTGTACATACTCTCAAACCTTTCCGATAATTGAAATTAAAATTCTTTATTTGTACACACTCACACACGTTTCCGATAATTTGGCGCAGGTGTGGTCGTTCACTTAAGGGAGGGTAGTATACCACACGTGAAGGACAGGAAGTGCGACCAGGACACGTGGATTCTTAGTTCATCGGAAGTAGTAGTTTTCTTCACTAGTACGTTAAATAAAGAGTTTCGTTTTCTACTTACACAATTTAAAATATATGTTATGTTGAGAATAAGAAAACCACTCCACTATATATTAGTAGTATACACGAGTACTATGTGGACGCAGCTTCATTGACTTTTTGTGAGGGGTAGCTTCATTGACTTACTGCACCTACCTTTGGGTGTATGACAGGTGGGCCCAACATGTGGCTGGCCCACCTATCATATAGCCAAAGGCAGGTACAGTTAAGGCATTAGAGCTTAGTCTGTACTATATATGTAGTACTATATAAGCTGGAGCCTCGGCGCTTGTTCGCTAGGGTCTGCACTTTCCACACTCTCGCCACACTACATATATATATACACGCTGGAGGCTCAGTGTTCCTTTGCTAGGGTTTGCTATATTAACAGTCTCTCACCCTCTTCACCAGATCTAAACAAGACTGCATCGGCCTCTGTCTCTCTCCCTCCCCCCTCATAGCTGGTGAAGGAGGCGTCCGGATCCTGTCGCACCGGGAAGGGGAGGAGGTGCAGTGTTCACTCTATTGCCTTCGGCAAGGGAGGCAATCCACTACCTGCTGTGTTGTTCTCTTTCACCCAGCGCTTGTGCGGGAGGGCCACCGACCCCTTCTTCCTCGCTATTGTATGTAGTGTGGGTAGATCCGGCCTCCCATTGCATGCCTAGCCACATCCCGACGAACCTAAGGTATAAGTTTCTTCGAAACCGTCATTGCTCTAGCTACATGCGGGTCTTTTTCGATTCGAATCTAGGTCTTGGTTCAAAGAGAAAAGAAGGGTCCGGTGTGGTGGAGCATGAATCTAGGACGTGGTTCAATAAGGAAAGGAGGAAGGGAAAGAAGTATAGACTGGCTATCCAGCCGATTTGTTAGTCAAAAGGGAAAAGGGGGGTAACCCAGTACACACATCTGTAAGGAACCGATTTCTTTGTTGAAAAAGGAAATAAACTGGGGGGTCGAGTAGTTTGTGCAAGACTAGATTTTCTGCCCTCACATAGAAAAAAGGTTCAAAGAGAACAAATATGGGACCAATGCAGATATGATGCTTGGCAACATACTCTGCATCACCCATTTATATGTGTGGGCGCACATGGTGCTGGCATGTCCCATGTCCCATGTCCCATACAACTATTTTGTTGTTGTTAATCTAAGAATGCCACTGGAAAATTGAAGCAATGCCATTGTTAAAAGTAAATTACATTTTTAACAAATGTTGTTTTAAGAGAATGTCTCTGTTAATAGGAATCAATGCAACCGTTTTAGGAATGCTACTGTCCTACTTTGTTTTCCATCAAGATAAGTTAGATGCTTCTTTTTGTCGCCGTTTGTTTCATCCTCCTTTATTGGCTAGTAATTGTTTCCTTTTTTGCCTCTGTGAAAACAGGGATATCTATTCAACTTGTTTCTATAGCAAACTTAAATGTCACACCGGCAACTTTGCTTGATTTTAGTGCAATTGCACAAAACGAGATTGGATTTCCTATTCGTGTTGGTAGATTCGTATTTTATCTTGGTCGTCTCATGAAAGGTCAGTACAGGCCTTCATCCACATGATTGTGCAATGTGCTTTGAGATATTGTGCTACTTGTATTGGCACTTTTTTAAATAAATGTTGAATTGAAGCTATTGTATTGCTGTTTTTTCCCATTAAGTAGTGAACAAAAATGGGACCAACACAGACATAATGCTTGTTGCTTTGTTACAACAAACTCAGCATCACCCCCTTTATAAGTAGATGGAAGCACATGGTGTTGTTGCGCCCTCTCTCCCCTGGAACTATTTATGCTTTTTGTTAATATAATGCTGCTGGTAAAATTAACCAATGCCACTCTCAGAATTAACTACTGATCTTAGTTCAAAACTACAACACTTGTTAGGGATTGGCGGGATTTCCATTTTTGTGGCTGCATGTTTCATCCTCCTTTATTGGCCAGTAATTGATTCCTTTTTCGCCTCTGTTAAAACAGGGATATCTATTCAACTTGTTGCTATTGCGACATTTTGCTTCGCTACGCGAAACACTTTGTTTTAAGAGTGTTTTGTGCATTTCAACTTGAATGTCACACCGGCGACTTTGCTTAATTTTGGTGGAACTGCACAAAAGGAGACAGGATTTTCATATATGTGTTGGGATTTGTTTCAAGTCCTCCTCGCGAGTTGTTTCAAATCTTGGTCAAGAAAGGTCAGTACCGACTTTCTTCCACATGATGCTGCAGTGTGCTTTGAGATGTTGTGCTACTTGTATTGGTACTGTTTTGGATAAATGTTGAATTGAAGCTATTGAACTGTTGTCTTTTACCATTAAGTGAGCAAAAATTGTTGCAACACAGACATGATGCTTGTTTCTTTGTTACAACAAAACTCTACATCACCCCCTTTATAAGTAGATGGAAGCACATGCTATTGTTGCGCCCACTCTCCCGTAGAACTGTTTATGCTTTTTGTTAATCTAATGCCACTGGTAAATTAAGCAATGCCACTCTCAGAATTAACTATCGAATCTTAGTTCAAAACTGCAACACTTGTTAGGGATTGGCGGGATTACCATTTTTGTGGCCACATGTTTCATCCTCCTTTATTGGCCAGTAATTGATTCCTTTTTTGCCTTTGTTAAAACAAGGATATCTATTCAACTTGTTGCTATTGTGACATTTTGCTTCGCTACACGGAACACTTTTGTTTTAAGAGTGTTTTGTGTAGTTCGACTTGAATGTCACACCGGCGACTTTGCTTAATTTTGGTGGCATTGCATAAAAGGAGACCGGATTTCCATAAATGTGTTGAGATCTCTTTCAAGTCTTCCTCGCGAGTTGTTTCAAATCTTGGTCTTGAAAGGTCAGTACCGACTTTCATCCACATGATGTTGCAGTGTGCTTTGAGATGTTGTGCTACTTGTATTGTTACTATTTTGGATAAATATTGAATTGAAGCTATTGAATCATTGTCTTTTACCATTAACTGAGCAAAATTGTTCCAACCCAGACATGATGCTTATTTCTTTGTTACAACAAAACTCTGCATTACCCCATTTATAAGTAGATAGAAGCACATGGTGTTGTTGCACCCACTTCCCCCTGAAACTGTTTATGTTTTTTGTTAATCTAATGCTGCTGGTAAAATTAAGCAATGCCACTCTCAAATTAAATATTGAAACTTAGTTCAAAACTGCAACACTTGTTAGGGATCGGCGGGAGTACCATTTCTGTTAGGGATCGGCCGGAGTACATGTTTAAGAAATGTATTGTTCAGATAATGTCTCTGTTATTATATATCAGTTACAGTGTTTTACAAATGGTACTATCCTGCTTTGTAGTTCTTTCTACATGTTTAACCATGGTATTGTTAATATAATGTCTCTATTAAAATCAATCAGTCGCATTGTTTTAGGAATGGTACTTTTCTACTTTGTCGTTCTTTATACATGTTGAAACAAGGCATTGTTAAGATAATGTCTCGGTTAATATGAATGAATCACACTGATTGAGAATTGCTACTCTCCTGATTTGTTTCCCATTAAGATAAGGTAGATCATTAGATGTTTCTCTTCTGGGAGTAAAAGTCATCAACCGTTATTTCTTAGTAATTGTTTCCATATACCTATTGTTGCTTACAGGGATATCAAAATTAAAGCTCGGTTTTATTTTGACTTTGATTTTAGTTGAACTGCACAGAAGGAGCCAATGTGTCTAAGGCAAACGGCTGCATTAGTGGGTCCAGTTGGTTTTACCACTTTGCAGAAAGAAGCAGTCACTGTTTGCACTACATTATAGAAGAAATGATTGAGAAGCTTTACAGAGTATTAGTAGACGTTGGTGACATGACTAGTCTGCAGAGAGCATAGGCAACTCTACAACACGCGGAGTGCACTAGGCAAAAAGTGCCAAAACAAGTACAAGAAGCCAGGACAAGACTCCAAGTCTGTCAATGTCATTCTAAGTAACAATGATGGGGCATCTGGATATGGTAATCTGTTTACCGTACTTTCAGTTTGTTAGTCCACCGATTGGTGGGTTGACACTGGGGCCAATATTCATGTGTGTGCTGATGTGTCTTTGTTTTCTTGCAGCATATAAATACGAAATCCACAGGGATGCTCAGCTTGATTTTAGTGGAACTGCACAAAATGTTCAGATGGTTCGTGTCATCCATAATACTTCATCATGCACAATACATCGAATGGTTCTCTAATCATTCGTCGTAACCTTTAGCCACCGGACTATTAGATGACAAACTGATGACAAACCCTGCATGTTCCACAATCATAGGCATTACATATTTTGAATGGGAAAAGCTTGTCAAATTTTAATCATTGATGTTAGCAAGAAGACATTAGTTTAATATATTGGAATTAGAAAACCTTGTCAAATTTTGCTCATTGATGTTAGCCAGAAGACATGCATTTGATATTTTTGAGTGGGACGCCCTTTGCTGTGAGCAACATCGATCATTTTTCCTATTCCTGTCTTCAGTTCAGAAGTAAATATTTACTCTGCTATGATGCATAGTCACATGAATGTTGACTTATGTAAGGTATTTTAAGAGTTTGTTCTGAATGTTGTCTATGTAATGCCAGGCCTTGTGAGTTTGATTACAAAGTTGAGCTTGGAATGCTGTGGTATGCGGCATCACGAGCTGTTCACCATGCCTCCTGAGAATAATGCTTCATATTTTTTTGCAAGTTGAGCTAATGCATGTGATTTTCATGTTAAGAAGATCATCCTCTTCTGTTCTTTCAGTGCTTAAGAAGTTCATTGTCTTATGTTTCATTCATAGCCTATACGACAACTCGGGTAGGTTAGGGGTGAAACCATATGATCTTCCGACCAACTCATCATCTTACGCCATGATTGGATCGTTGTTTTCCAACCAAAACCGCTTGTAAATAAAAGCAGATGGTCTCAGGCGAAGCGCTTGGTTGGTCGATTTCGACTAGTAAAATATACACTGGTCTCTCAAATTACATGCGTAGCATGCCGGTTTTTGTTACAGACCTCGGGCCCTCGGTTTCATTACGCCTGTATTTTACACGTTGTTTCCGATGACGAGTAAATTACACTTTTATCTTAATATAGGTGTGAAATAAACCAGAGCTCCCAAGCGCGGCCTTACTGTTTCATGCCATCTTAGTCTCTCGAAGGTGCTCACAGGTGTCCGATGATCCTGGCTTCCTAAATGAGCAGCGGACGCTGTATCAGACCATCCGTAGGGCCCGCGAGGCCCTCTCCGTTGTCCTTCGAGTTGTCGCGCTCGTCGTGGCGCCGAGCATTGTCAACATGGTCAACGAACATGAGGATTTAGGAGATGACTTTATTTTGACTGGATGACACTAGGGACCCACTAAGGCCAAAGCCGTACGTATGCAAGTTCCTCCTTATTATATACAACTATAATTTTTTTGCTTCCTCCTGGTTTCCTGACATCAAGGTCACACACCATCGTCAACCTATATAGTCAATAAACGAGAGAATTGCATAGGGAGTGGCCAACAGTTGGGACCCAGCAGCTCGAGCGGTATTTGTTTTTTTAGGTGTAAGCAGAGTTTTACTTGAGCGATGTTTTTGTTGTTGTTCAGAGGGGCAGGGTATCAACTAGGTGTGCTGTGGCCCGTCTAGCCCAGGCTATTATTTTATGTCGACCAAATATCCAGCCCAGATATTATTTTTTCATGGTGAAAATGGCTAGCCCAGCTATACTATTTTTTGCGGAATACCCAACCCATGTCAACTTGTTATTCTCCGCCCCGCTGGGCTCTAAATCTTTCCTATTAGGCCTAACAAGAAAATGGGCTTTAAGAAATAATAAATGGGATGTAATTATAAAAAGTGGGTTGTAAATATACAAAAACGTACCAAGCAGGTAATTAGTTTCAAAAATATTATTGTTTGAATTTGGAAATTTTCATTTCATTACTTATTGCAGGCGCGGTACTTTTTTTAGATTTTTACCTAATACAAATTAATTTTGAAATTATATTTAATCTGACTCGAAATTTCAGGATAATTTTTTCCAGATCCCATCAAAATGTGGGATTTTTGGTTGAATTCTGTTTTGAGAGGTTGGTTTAAATTATTAATCGTTGTCCTGGCTAGAAAATGGGTTTTAATTTTATCAGACTGTAAAGGGGTTGTAGTAAATTCCATTAGAATTCAAAAATGGGTTGTACACTATTACAAATCGCAAATGGGATATATGTTCTCTGCCACAGATGCGATGCTCACTTGTGGGCCTACTATTTTTTCAGAATTATAGTCAGTGACGCATACGGAAGGCTTGTGGGCCTACTCAGGCGTATAAAAAGGCTTTGTAAACTTATAGTCAAAACACGATTCTAGCAGCAGTGGCCGTTGGATCTCCATCCAATGGATGTAGTGCTTCTTCAATCTCTTATATTCTTGCTTCAGCCTCCCAAACCACCGCCGGCGGTACCGCCTGCTACCGCCTCCCGTGGCCTGGTGTGCTGCCGCACAGGCTTCACCGGCCCACTCTAGTCCCAAATGTCGTCCAGGCCATTACTCTACTCACCAACACCACTTGTTCTTCACCGGCGACGACAGCCTCACACCGCAGCCGAACCAGTGAACCCTCGTACTCCCCTCCGCGTGGGCATCCACTACTATGTCTTCGCCAGCTCTGGGTCGTTCCCTCGTAATACTCTCCATCGTTCATTGTGTTGGTTCTCTCGGCGCGGCGTGGTCAACTTTGTCAACAAATGGCAACCATCAGGGACAGAGGTCCAGTGCCTTGCCCACAACAAGGCATGACGCAACTGGCAGCCAGCCAGCCATTGGATCAGGGGCGGCTCAGATGAGGCATGTACGTGGATTGGCTGACAGTAGGGACGCACATGGCCCATGGCCGCACGCAGCAAGTGCCCCCGTATTATGCGAAAACAAATAATTTCTCCCCTTGACAGGTTTGACCCACCAGTTACATCTTCGCACGCAAGGAAGTGCTTCCTTTATTACGTGAAAAGAAAAACGTTCCTCTCTATGACAGCTGGGGCCCACCAGCTTTATTATGATCCTTTTCGTGAAAATATAGATTGTACCGAAGATCCTAAATTGTTTTATTATTATTCTAACTCGAAAAAGAAGAAATAAACAAACAAGAAAACATCTTCGCACGCAAGGAAGTGCCACCTTATTACGCGAAAAAAATTGATTCCCCCCTGCTAGCTGGGACCCACCAGATTTGTAGGCTGACTTATGGGCCTACTAAGTTAACGCGTACGCAGGGCTTTGTCAACTTAGTCAATAAACGATTCTAGCTGCACTGCCCGTTCGATGTTAATCCAACGGCCAAGCTGCGTCTTCAACCTCTGGTCTTGTTGATCCAGCCGCCCAAACCTGCGCCTGCCGTACCGCCTGCTCCAGCCTCCCATGGTCGGCTGTGCTGCCATGCAGGCCTCACCGCCCGACCATACTACTACTGGCCAGGCCTTCCCTCTACTCACCAACACCCCCTATTATTCTTCGGAGACGGGAGCCTCAAACCGCAGCCGAAGTAGTCAACCCTCATACTCCCCTCCGCGTCGGCATCCACTACTGCTTATTCCCCGGCTCCGGGTCGTTCCCTTCCTATGTTGCGTTGCCGTCCACCACCTTGGTGCTCTCAGGCGGTAAGGCATCGTCAACGCGTGATATGTCCATTTTGTATCATGCTTTTATATCGATATTTATTGCATTTTGGACTGTTATTACACATTATGTCACAATACTTATGCCTTTTCTCTCTTATTTTACAAGGTTTACATGAAGAGGGAGAATGCCGGCAACTGGAATTCTGGGCTGGAAAAGGAGCAAATATTAGAGACCTATTCTGCACAACTCCAAAAGTCCTGAAACTCCACGAAAGTCAGTTTTGTAATATATAAAAAATATTGGGCGAAGAAAGCACCAGAGGGGGGCCACCCACCGTCCACGAGGGTGGGGGCACGTCCTACCCCCTGGGCGCGCCCCCTGCCTCGTGGGCCCCCTAGCAGGCCTCCAGTACCCATCTTTTGCTCTATGAAGTCTTTTGCCCTGGAAAAAATACAGAGGGAGCTTTCGGGATGAAGCGCCGCCGTCTCGAGGCGGAACCTTGGCGGAACCAATCTAGGGCTCCGGCGGAGCTGTTCTGCCGGGAAAACATCCCTCCGGGAGGGGGAAATCATCACCATCGTCATCACCATCGATCCTCTCATCGGGAAGGGGTCAATCTCCATCAACATCTTCACCAGCACCATCTCATCTCAAACCCTAGTTCATCTCCTGTATCTGATCTTTGTCTCAAAACCTCAGATTGGTACCTGTGGGTTGCTAGTAGTGTTGATTACTCCTTGTAGTTGATGCTAGTTGGTTTATTCGGTGGAAGATTATATGTTCAGATCCTTTATGCATATTAATACCCTCTGATTATGGACATGAATATAATTTTTGAGTAGTTACGTTTGTTCCTGAGGACATGGGAGAAGTCTTGCTATAAGTAGTCATGTGAATTTGGTATTCGTTCGATATTTTAATGAGATGTATGTTGTCTCTCCTCTAGTGGTGTCATGTGAACGTCGACTACATGACACTTCACTATTGTTTGGGCCTAGGGGAAGGCATTGGGAAGTAATCAGTAGATGATGGGTTGCTAGAGTGATAGAAGCTTAAACCCTAGTTTATGCGTTGCTTCGTAAGGGGATGATTTGGATCCACATGTTTCATGCTATGGTTAGGTTTACCTTAATACTTCTTTTGTAGTTGCGGATGCTTGCAAGAGGGGTTTATCATAAGTGGGATGCTTGTCCAAGGAAGGGCAGTACCAAGCACCGGTCCACCCACATATCAAATTATCAAAGTAACGAACGCGAATCATATGAGCATGATGAAATCTAGCTTGATGATAATTCCCATGTGTCCTCGGGAGAGCTTTCCTTTATATAAGAGTTTGTCCATGCTTGTCCTTTGCAACAAAAAGGATTGGGCCACCTTGATGCACCTTGTTTACTTTTGTTACTTGGTACCCGCTACAAATTACCTTATCACAAAACTATCTGTTACTGATAATTTTAGTGCTTGCGAAGAATATCTTACTGAAAACGGCTTATCCTTTCCTTCTGCTCCTCGTTGGGGTCGACACTCTTACTTATCGAAAGGACTACGATAGATCCCCTATACTTGTGGGTCATCAAGACTCTTTTATGGTGCCGTTGCCGGGGAGTGAAGCGCCTGTGGTAAGTGGAATTTGGTGAGGAAAATTTATATAGTGTGCTGAAATTTGATGTCACTTGTTACTATGGAAAGTAATCCTTTGAGGGGCTTGTTCGGGCTCTCTTCACCCTGACCAATAGAACAAAGAGTTGCTCCTCAACCTACTGAACCTACTGAAAATGTTTACTTTGAAATTCCTTCGGGAATGATAGAGAAACTGCTAGCTAATCCTTTTACAGGAGATGGAACATTACATCCCGATTTGCACCTAATCTATGTGGATGAAGTTTGTGGATTATTTAAGCTTGCAGGTATGCCCGAGGATGTTATCAAGAAGAAGGTATTCCCTTTATCTTTGAAGGGAAAGGCATTGACATGGTTTAGGCTATGCAATGATAATTGGATCATGGAACTACAACCGATTGAAATTGGAATTTCATAAGAAGTTTTATCCTATGCATCTGGTTCATCGTGATCGTAATTATATTTTTTTTGGCCTCGCGAAGGAGAAACTATCGCTCAAGCTTGGGGGAGGCTTAAGTCAATGTTATATTCATGCCCCAATCATGAGCTCTCACGAGAAATTATTATTCAAAATAGTTATGCTCGGCTTTCTCTCAATAATCGCTCCATGCTCGATACTTCTTGTACTAGTTCTTTTATGATGAAGACTATTGAATTCAGATGGGATTTATTGGAAAGAATTAAATGCAACTCTGAATATTGGGAACTCGACGAAGGTAAGGAGTCAGGTATAACACCTAAGTTTGATTGTGTTCAATATTTTATGGATACTGATGTTTTTTGTGAATTTAGCACTAAATATTGACTTGACTCTGAGATAGTAGCTTCTTTCTATGAATCATTTGCTACTCATGTTGATCTCCCTAAGGAGAAGTGGCTTAAATATAATCCCCCTTTGAAGTAAAAGAAGTTGAACCTATTAAATTTGAAGAAAAGACTATCACCTATGATAATCCTATTGTTCCTGCCGCTTATATTGAGAAACCACCTTTCCCTGCTAGAATAAAGGATCATGATAAAGCTTCAACTGTGGTTCGTAAGAGTAATACTAGAACACCTACACCCCCTGAGCAAATTAAAGTTGAACCTAGTATTGCTATGGTTAAAGATCTCTTGGTCGATAATATTGATAGGCATGTTATTTACTTCTGCAATGAAGCTGCTAGAATTGCTAGAACTGATGCTAAAAATAAACATAGACCTGTTGTAGGCATGCCTGTTATTTCTGTTAAAATAGGAGATCATTGTTATCATGGCTTATGTGATATGGGTGCTAGTGCAAGTGCAATACCCCATTCCTTATACCAAGAAATTATGCATGATATTGCAACAGCTGAGATAGAAGATATCAATGTTACCATTAAACTTGCCAATAGAGATACTATTTCACCTATTGGGATTGTTAGAGATGTTGAAGTATTGTGTGGGAAAGTTAAATATCCTGCTGATTTTCTTGTTCTCAGTTCCCCACAAGATGACTTTTGTCCCATTATATTTGGTAGACCCTTCTTGAATACTGTTAATGCTAAGATAGACTGCAATAAGGATATTGTTTCTGTTGGTTTAGGGGATATGTCTCATGAGTTTAATTTTGCTAAATTTCATAGACAACCCCATGATAAAGAATTGCCTAGTAAAGATGAAATTATTGGTCTTGCTTCTATTGTTGTGCCTCCTACTGATCCTTTAGAACAATATTTGCTAGACCATGAAAATGATATGTTCATGAATGAAAGAAGGGAAATAGATGAAGTATTCTTTAAACATGGACCTATTTTGAAACACAACTTGCGTGTTGAAATCCTAGGGGATCCCCCTCCACCCAAGGGTGATCCCGTGTTTGAGCTTAAACCATTGCCTGATACTCTTAAATATGCTTATCTTGATGAAAAGAAGATATATCCTGTTATTATTAGTGCTAACCTTTCAGAGTACGAAGAAGAGAGATTATTGAAACTCTTAAGAAGCACCGCGCTGCTATTGGATATATTCTTGATGATCTTAAGGGCATTAGTCCCACTCTATGCCAGCACAAAATAAAATTGAATAAAGATGCTAAACCGGTTGGTGATAACCAATGACGATTAAATCCTAAGATGAAAGAAATGGTAAGAAATGAAATACTAAAGCTTCTGGAGGCAGGTATAATTTATCATGTTGCTGGTAGTCACTGGGTAAGTGTGTCCCTATGAAGGGAGGTATTACTGTTGTTCCTAATGATAAAGATGAATTGTTTCCACAAAAGAATATTTACAGGTTATAGAATAGTAATTGATTTCCGTCAATTAAATAAACCAACTAGAAAAGATCATTACCCTTTACCTTTTATTGATCAAATGCTAGAAAGATTATCCAAACATACACATTTTTGCTTTCTAGATGGTTATTCTGGTTTCTCTCAAATACCTGTGTCAAAAGAGGATCGGGAAAAGACCACTTTTACTTGCCCTTTCGGTACCTTTGCTTATAGACATATGCCTTTTGGTTTATGTAATGCACCTGCTACCTTCCAAAGATGTATGATTGCTATATTCTCTAACTTTTGTGAAAAGATTGTTGAGGTTTCCATGGATGATTTTTCCGTATATGGAACTTCTTTTGATGATTGCTTAAGCAACCTGGATCGAGTTTTGCAGAGATGTGAAGAAACTAATCTTGTCTTGAATTGGGAGAAGTGCCACTTTTTGGTCAATGAAGGTATTGTATTGGGGCATAAAGTTTCTGAAAGAGGTATTGAAGTTGATAAAGCTAAAGTTGATGCTATTGAAAAGATGTCGTGTCCTAAGGACATTAAAGGTATAATAAGTTTCCTTGGTCATACCGGTTTTTATAGGAGGTTCATTAAAGACTTCTCAAAAATTTCTAGGCCTCTGACTAATCTTTTACAAAAAGATGTTCCTTTTGTCTTTGATGATGATTGTGTAGAAGCATATGAAATACTTAAGAAAGTCTTGATTTCTGCACCTATTGTTCGGCCTCCTGATTGGCATTTACCCTTTGAAATTATGTGTGATGCTAGTGATTATGATGTAGGTGCTGTTCTAGGACAAAGAGTTGATAAGAATTAAATGTTATCCAATATGCTAGTAAAACTCTAGACAGTGCCCAGAGAAATTATGCTACTACTGAAAAAGAATTTTTAGCAATTGTATTTGCTTGTGATAAGTTCAGACCTTATATTGTTGATTCTAAAGTAACTGTTCACACTGATCATGCTGCTATTAAATATCTTATGGAAAAGAAAGATGCTAAACCTAGACTTATTAGATGGGTTCTCCTACTACAAAAATTTGGTTTGCATATTATTGATAGAAAGGGAGATGAGAACCCCATTGCAGACAACTTGTCTAGGTTAGAAAATGTTCTTGATGACCAACTACCTATAGATGATACCTTTCCTGATGAGCAATTAGCTATCATAAATGCTTCTCGTACTGCTCCATGATATGCTGATTATGGTAATTACATTGTTGCTAAATTTATAGCACCTAGTTTCACATACCAGCAAAAGAAAAAAATTATATGACTTAAGACATTATTTCTGGGATGACCCACACCCTTATAAAGAAGGAGTAGATGGTGTTATTAGACGTTGTGTACCTGAGCATGAACATGAACAGATCCTACGCAAGTGTCACTCCAAGGCTTATGGAGGACATCACGCTGGAGATAGAACTGCACATAAGGTATTGCAATCCGGTTTTCATTGGCCTACTCTCTTCAAGGATGCCCGTAAGTTTGTCTTGTCTTGTGATGAATGTCAAAGAATTGGTAATATTAGTAGACGTCAAGAAATGCCTATGAATTATTCACTTGTTATTGAACCATTTTATGTTTGGGGCTTTGATTATATGGGACCGTTTCCTTCCTCTAATGGGTATACACATATTTTAGTTGTTGTCGATTGCGTTACTAAGTGGGTAGAAGCTATTCCAACTAGTAGTGCTGATCATAAAACCTCTATTAAGATGCTTAAAGAAGTTATTTTTCTGAGGTTTGGAGTCCCTAGATACTTAATGACTGATGGTGGTTCACACTTTATTCATGGTGCTTTTCGGAAAATGCTTGCTAAGTATGATGTCAATCATAGAATTGCATCTCCATACCACCCATAGTCTAGTGGTCAAGTAGAACTGAGTAATAGAGAGCTTAAATTAATTTTGCAAAAGGCTGTTAATAGATCTAGAAAGAATTGGTCCAAGGAACTTGATGATGCATTATGGGCCTATAGAACTGCATACAAAATCCTATGGGTATGTCTCCTTATAAAATGGTTTATGGAAAAGCATGGCACTTACCTCTCGAACTAGAACATAAGGCATATTGAGCCATTAAAGCTCAACTATGACTTCAAACTTGCCAGTGAGAAGAGACTATTTGACATTAGCTCACTTGATGAGTGGAGAACCCAGGCCTATGAGAATGCCAAACTATTTAAAGAAAAAGTTAAAAGATGGCATGACAAAAGGATACAAAAACGTGAGTTTAATGTAGGTGATTATGTTCTGTTATACAAACTCTCGTTTAAGATTTTTTGTAGGAAAACTCCTCTCTAAATGGGAAGGTCCTTACGTTATCAAGGAAGTCTATCGTTCCGGTGCCATAAAAATCAACAACTTCGAAGGCACAAATCCGAAGGTGGTGAACGGTCAAAGATTCAAACATTATATCTCAGGTAATCCCATAAATGTTGAAACTAATGTTATTGACACTGTAACCCTAGAGGAGTATATAAGGGACACTTTCCAGAATGCTTCAGACTCTAAAAAGGAATAGGTATGTGGTACAGTAAGTAAACAGACACCAAAACAGTTCTAATAGCAATTTTTCTTTGTTTTGGAATATTTAAGAAAATAGGAAAATAAGAAGCAGTCCGAGAAGGACACGAGGCGTCCACGAGGGTGGAGGGCGCGCCCTACCTCCCTGGGCGCGCCCCCTGCCTCGTGGGCACCTCGTGTGCCCTCCAAACTCCGTTTTCTTGCATGATACTTCTTTTGGTCAGTACAAAATCATTATATAATCTCCCAAAGGTTTTGACCGCCACACCACGCAAATATCATCTGCTTTTGTTTCAAGCTGTTTTTCTGACAGATATAGATCACCATGACATCTCCAAGCGCCCCCATGGACAAGATTTTCGAGAGGGTCATCAACCCCTATCTCGCGGAGGTGCTGCAACACCCTCAAACCATAGAGTTGCGTGAGGGGGTGCTGCACATCCGCGATGTTGAGGGACCAAGGAGGACCGGAAGCGTGGAGACAAGAATCGAAGCAATGGTGGTGGAACGCGGACTTGACGCCAACCACATGATGATCATGGAGTTCACCAACAACCACAAGCTGGATGCCAAGAACATTGGGGAGACCATCTTCAAGCTTCACGAGAAAATCAAGCACCTCCAAGCCCAGATTTATGACCTGCAAAACCAAAACTGTGAGTATGAATATAGATTCAAGAGGATGAGTTTGGCTGCAGATTTGAGGATCCCGGAGACTCGATCATCCTTCTATGATGGTGAGCCTGTGCCTTAAAAGATGGACGACAAGCCTACATCATTAACAAAT
Source organism: Triticum dicoccoides (assembly GCF_002162155.2). Taxonomy (NCBI): domain Eukaryota; kingdom Viridiplantae; phylum Streptophyta; class Magnoliopsida; order Poales; family Poaceae; genus Triticum; species Triticum dicoccoides. The sequence continues at coordinate 209,623,722 of NC_041384.1, read as the reverse complement.
CCATCATCACTACCACCAAAGGAGAACTGAGTATCGGGTATGGGCACTCCCCTTGGCAATTGCCAAGCTTGGGGGAGTGCCCTGCTATCGTATCACCATCACACTTTTATCTTACCATTTTTCTTAGTTCGGTCCTTTTGGTAATATCATGATCTAGTCGAATAAAGTTTTAGTATGATCTAGTTTTGAGGTTTGCTTTATGATCCTTCTACATAATCGAGTCTGTGAACTATATATAATAAATATTAGTTTTGAGTCGAGGGCTTTGCTATCTTGCTATTATTTTAAGGGAATAAAAGAGAGAATAAAAGAAATAAATAAATAAAGAGATCATATTGATCTTATGGAGATTAATGACTTCACATATAAAGAGTATGATGAATAAAAGTTGTTGAGAGTTGACAAACATAGTTTTGGTCATCGTTGCAATTAATAGGAAGTAATAAAGAAAGAGAGGTTTTCACATATAAATATACTATCTTGGACACCTTTTATGATTGTGAGCACTCATTAAAATATGACATGCTAAAAAGTTGATGTTGGACAAGGAAGACAACGTAATGGGTTATGTTTTCTTACATCCGAAATAAATTATATTGTCATGGATCATCCAACATGTTGAGCTTGCCTTTCCCCCTCATGCTAGCTCTTTGCACCAAGTAGAGATACTACTTGTGCTTCCAAATATCCTTAAACCCAGTTTTGCCATGAGATTCCGTCATATCTGCCTATGGATTGAGTAAGATCCTTCAAGTAAGTTGTCATTGCTGCAAGCAATAAAAATTGCTCTCTAAATATGTATGATCTATTAGTGTGGAGAAAATAAGCTTTATATGATCTTGTGATGTGGAAGAAATAAAAGCGATGGACTGCATAATAAAGGTCCATATCAAAAGTGGCAATATAAAGTGACGTTCTTTTGCATTAAGATTTCGTGCATCCAACCATAAAAACATATGACAACCTCTACTTCCCTCTGCGAAGGGTCTATCTTTTATTTTTGTCTTATACTTTATACAAGAGTCATAGTGATCTTCGCCTTTCCTTTTTTACATTTTATCCTTTGGCAAGCATTGTGTGTTGGAAAGATCCTGATATATATAGCTAATTGGATGTGGATTTTCATAAACTATTATTGTTGACATTACCCTTGAGGTAAAAGGTTGGGAGGCGAAACTATAAGCCCCTATCTTTCTCCGTGTCTGATTAAAGCTTCATACCCAGAAGTATTGCGTGAGTGTTAGAAATTGTGGAAGACTAAATGATAGTTGAGTATGTGGACTTGCTGAAAAGCTCTTATATTGACTCTTTCCGATGTTATGATAAACTGCGATTTCTTCAATGACTAAGATTATAGTTTGCTAGCTTTCAATGAAGTCTCTGATTCATACTTTACATTGTGAATAGATTGTTACTTTAGCATAAGAAATCATATGACAATATATATATATATACGTTGTTGTTCTAAGAATGATCATGATGCCCTCATGTCCGTATTTTCTTTTATCGACACCTCTATCTCTAAACATATGGACATATTTTTCGATATCGGCTTCCGCTTGAGGACAAGCGAGGTCTAAGCTTGGGGGAGTTGATACGTCCATTTTGCATCATGCTTTTATATCGATACTTATTGCATTATGGACTGTTATTACACATTATGTCACAATACTTATGCATTTTCTCTCTTATTTTACAAGGTTTACATGAAGAGGGAGAATGCCGGCAGCTGGAATTCTGGGCTGGAAAAGGAGCAAATATTAGAGACCTATTCTGCCCAACTCCAAAAGTCCTGAAACTCCATGAAAGTCAGTTTTGGAATATATAAAAAATATTGGGCGAAGAAAGCACCAGAGGGGGCCACCCACCATCCACAAGGGTGGGGGCACACCCCTTGCCTCATGGGCCCCCTGGCAGGCCTCCGGTGCCCATCTTTTACTATATGAAGTCTTTTGCCTTGGGAGAAATATAGAGGGAGCTTTCGGGACGAAGCGCCGCCGTCTCGAGGCGGAACCAATCTAGGGCTTCGGTGGAGCTGTTCTGCTGGGGAAACATCCCTTCAGGAGGGGAAATCATCACCATTGTCATCACCATAGATCCTCTCATCGGGAGGGGGTAAATCTCCATCAACATCTTCACCAGCACCATCTCATCTCAAACCCTAGTTCATCTCTTGTATCCGATCTTTGTCTCAAAACCTCAGATTGGTACCTGTGGGTTGCTAGTAGTGTTGATTACTCCTTGTAGTTGATGCTAGTTGGTTTATTCAGTGGAAGATTATATGTTCAGATCCTTTATGCATATTAATACCCCTATGATTATGAACATGAATATGATTTGTGAGTAGTTACGTTTGTTCCTGAGGACATGGGAGAAGTCTTGCTATAAGTAGTCATGTGAATTTGGTATTCGCTCGATATTTTGATGAGATGTATGTTGTCTCTCCTCTAGAGGTGTCATGTGAACGTCGACTACATGACACTTCACCATTGTCTGGGCCAACAAGAACGCATTGGGAAGTAATAAGTAGATGATGGGTTGCTAGAGTGACAGAAGCTTAAACCCTAGATTATGTGTTGCTTCGTAAGGAGCTGATTTGGATCCACATGTTTCATGCTATGGTTAGGTTTACCTTAATACTTCCTTCGTAGTTGTGGATGATTGCAAGAGGGGTTAATCATAAGTGGGATGCTTGTTCAAGTAAGGGCAGTACCCAAGCACCGGTCCACCCACATATTAAATTATCAAAGTAACGAACGCAAATCATATGAGCATGATGAAAACTAGCTTGACGAAAATTCCCATGTGTCCTCGGGAGCGATTTCCTTTATATAAAAGTTTGTCCAGGCTTGTCCTTTCCTACAAAAAGGGTTGGGCCACCTTGCTACACCTTGTTTACTTTTGTTACTTGTTATCCGTTACAAATTACCTTATCACAAAACTATCTGTTACTGATAATTTCAGTGCTTGCGGATAATATTTTACTGAAAACTGCTTATCATTTCCTTCCGCTCCTCGTTGGGTTCGACACTCTTACTTATCGAAAGAACTACGATAGATCCCCTATGCTTGTGGGTCATCAACACGCTCAATGAACGATGGCCATCAGAAGAGGACTGCAAGTGGAGAGGCGGACAACTGGGTCCATGGCCGCACGCAAGGAAGTGCCTCCTTATTACGCGCAAAATAATGATTCCTCCACGTGAAACCTCGGACTTACCGGAAGGGCCTCTGTATTTCGCAAAAAAAACGTTTCCCCTGACAACTAGGACCCACTGGCTTTATCTTCACACGGAAGGAACTGCCTTCTTACCCCCTGACAGCTGGGACCCACCAGGTTGAAGCGAAGGTAGCGTTATCTGTCCGGCTGCGAACGTCTATGTACATAGCGGTCGATCGGTGTCTCTGCAGCGACGTACCATGGCCGAGTAAGGAGCGGCATTTGTTGAAGTAGAGGCGCCGACGTAGCATGTCACACAGTCCCATCTATATCGTGTACACGTACGTATGGCCACACTGCAACATAGTAAATACGGCTATGTACATACATACGGGCAGGCTCTCTAACACGTACAGCGACGAATCATGTTCATCGAAAGCCAACCGGCTGGGTCGGAACGGAGAAACTGCATCGTGTTCATGGGGAGGCAACGGAATGCATCGTGTTCATCGGGAGGCAACGGAATACATCGTGTTCATCGGGAGCCAACTCGTTTGGACAGAACAGCCGATCGAAACGAGGCCTGGCGTACCGCAGAACGGAGGAAACGGCCTTGCGTTCGACCAGCTATGGTAGAAACGGGATCCTGTTCATCGGGAGGGGTCTGGCGTACCGCAAAACGGAGGAAACGAACTTCTCTTGGACCTCCTACGGTCGAAACGGGGTCCTGTTGGTCGGGAGGGGTTTGGCGTACCGCAGAACGGAGGAAACGGACTTGTGTTGGAGCGCTATGGTGGAAACGGGGGTCCTTTTGATTAGGAGGGGTGTGGCATACCGCAAAATGGGACTCCACGGGATACTGTTCATCTCCACCGCCGACCTTCTCCAGCCTCCAGTTCTACTGTTCATCCACCATCAACCTCCTCTAGCCTCCACCTGCGACTGTTCATCCACGGGCTCCTGTTCATCTAGCCTCCACCGCTCCTCTACCGGCTACTGTGCAACCAGCCCTCTCCACGTGGTACTGTTCAACCACCCCTCCACGGGCTACTGTTCATCCAGCCCTCCACCGGCTACTGCTCATCCAACCCTCCACCGGCTACTGTTCAACCAGCCCTCCACGGGGTCGTCCAGTTCATCTAGTCCTCCACTGGGTCCTGTTCATCCACCCCCAACCGGCTCGATCGATCTAGGTCATGTTCATCCAGCGGCAACACCACGGGGTACTGTTCATCC
>NC_041384.1:209618534-209619043 GCF_002162155.2 Triticum dicoccoides | reverse complement strand
AGGGATCGATCGGCTTCAGTTAGCAACAGTAGCGAAGGAATCGCTCGATCGGGTTCAGTTAACAGCCAGACCGATCGATCGATCGCTCAGGTACAGTAACGTGTAGCCTGTAGTGCAATCGCTCGGGTTCAATAGGAGAACTCCTCGCTCGGGTTCAGTTAGAGCCCAATGCCTCGCACCCACGTGCGTACGTGTACGAGAGAAACGCCCATCGCTCAGCCCCCGACCACCCACCGTAACCGGGAACTCCCCGATATTTTCCTCGCCCTCGCTTCTACCACGGTTTTTTTCCGTAATGGACGGCCCAAAGAATGTCATGCAACTGCGTCTCTGGCCCGCCCAGGACGAAAAGCCCATTTTCTGTCATGATTTTTTGTCATAGAAGTAGGAGCCCACCACATCTATGATGATACCGGGTTTTGTCATAATTATCATCATAGAAGTGTCATGAGCATGACAGGAAAAAAATTGTTCGGCCCAAAATGTCATGGATGTGTCTTTTTTTGTAG
>NC_041384.1:209592573-209618353 GCF_002162155.2 Triticum dicoccoides | reverse complement strand
GGGCCTTATGGGCCAAAGGAGGGGATAGACCAGCCCACAAGGGGGCCGGTGCACCCCCCTTGTTTGGCCAGTCCTAGGGAAAGAAACGGGGGAGGGCTAGCCCCTCTTGCCTTTCCCTCTCATGGGAGAAAGGAAAGGGGGAGGCGCCACCCTCCCCTGCCTTTTCCCGCACTCCAAATAAGGAAAGGGGGTGTGGCTTTGGAGGGACCCCAAGTAGGATTCCTCCTACTTGGGAGCCTCCTTTGGCTACTCCTCCCACCCTCCCACCTATATATATGTGGGAAGGGGCGCCTAGCATACAACAGACAATTGCCTAGCCATGTGCGGCGCCCCCGTCCACCGTTTACTCCCTCGGTCATATTTTTGTAGTGCTTAGGTGAATCCCTGCGGAGGTCACTTCACCATCACTGTCACCATGTCGTCGGGCTATCAGAACTCATCTACTACCTCGTCTTGCTGAATCAAGAAGTCAGAGGATGTCACTGAGCTGAATGTGTGTAGAATGCGGAGGTGCCATGCGTTCTGTACTTGATCGGTTGGAGCGCGAAGAAGTTCGACTACATCAACCACATTCTTAAACGCTGATGACCCACAAGTGTAGGGGATCTATCGTAGCTTTTTTATAAGTAAGAGCGTCAAACCCAACGAGGAGCAGAAGGAAATGATAAGCAGTTTTCAGTAAGGTATTCTCTGCAAGCACTGAAATTATCGGTGACAGATAGGTTTGTGATAAGGTAATTTGTAACGAGTAACAAGTAATAAAAGTAAATAAGGTGCAGCAAGATGGCCCAATCCTTTTTGTAGCAAAGGACAAGCCTGAATAAACTCTTATATGAAGGAAAGCGCTCCTGAGGACACATGGGAATTATTGTCAAGCTAGTTTTCATCACGTTCATATGATTCGTGTTCGGTACTTTGATAATTTGATGTGTGGGTGGACCGGTGCTTGGGTACTGTCCTTACTTGGACAAGCATCCCACTTATGATTAACCTCCATTGAAAGCATCCGCAACTACAACAGAAGTATTAAGGTAAACCTAACCATAGCATGAAACATATGGATCCAAATCAGCCCCTTACGAAGCAACGCATAAACCAGGGTTTAAGATTTTGTCACTCTAGCAACCCATCATCTACTTATTACTTCCCAATGCCTCCCTATAGGCCCAAACAATGGTGAAGTGTCATGTAGTCGACGTTCACATGACACCACTAGAGGGATGACGACATACATCTCATCAAAATATCGAACGAGTACCACATTCACATGACTACTTATAGCAAGACTTCTCCCATGTCCTCAGGAACAAACGTAACTACTCACAAAGCATATTCATGTTCATAATAAGAGGGGTATTGATATGCATAGTGGATCTGAACATACGATCTTCCACCAAGTAAACCAACTAGCATCAACTACAAGGAGTAATCAACACTACTAGCAACCCACAGGTACCAATCTGAGGTTTGGATACAAAGATTGGATTCAAGAGATGAACTAGGGTTTGAGATGAGATGGTGCTGGTGAAGATGTTGATAGAGATTGACCCCCTCCCAATGAGAGGATCGTTGGTGATGATTTCCCCCTCCCGGAGGGAAGTTTCCCCGGCAGAACAACTCTGCCGGAGCCCAAGATTGGTTCCGCCAAGGTTCCGCCTCGTGGCGGCAGAGTTTCTTCCTGAAAGCCTGCTTATTATTTTTTTTCTCAGACGAAAGACCTCATATATCAGAAGATGGGCATCGGAGGGCCACTAGGGAGCCACGAGGCAGGGGGCGCGCCCCCCACCCTCGTGGCCAGGGTGTGGGCCCCCTCTGGAACTTCTTTTGCCCAATATTTTTTATATATTCTGGAAATAACTTCCGTGAAGTTTCAAGAATTTTGGAGTTGTGCGTTATAGGTCTCTAATATTTTCTCCTTTTCCAGCCCAGAATCACAGCTGAAGGCATTCTCCCTCTTCATGTAAACCTTGTAAAATAAGAGAGAATAGGCATAAGTATTGTGACATACTGTGTAATAACAACCCATAATGCAATAAATATCGATATAAAAGTATGATGCAAAATGGACGTTTTAACTCCCCCAAGCTTAGACCACGCTTGTCCTCAAGCGAAAGCCGAAATCGAAAAATATGTCGACATGTTTGGAGATAGAGGTGTTGATAAAAATAAAATACGGACATGAGGGCATCATGATCATTCTTAGAACAGCAACATATATATATATTGTCGTATGATCTCTTATGCTAAAGTAATAATTCAATCACAATTTCAAGTATAAATCATAAACTTCATTGAGAACCAACAAACTCTAATCTCAGTCATTGAGGCAATTGCAATTGATCATAACATAAGAAAGAGTTAATATAAGATCTTTTCAGCAAGTCCACATACTCAACCATCTTTTAGTCTTTCACAATTGCTAACACTCACGCGATATTTATGGTTATGAAGTTTTAATCAGACACAGAGAAAGATAGGGGCTTATAGATTTTCCTCCCAACGTTTTACCTCAAGGGTAATGTCAACAATAATAGTTCATGAAAACTCACATCCAATTAGCTATGTATATATCTGGATCTTTCCAACACACTGTGCTTGCCAAAGGATAAAATGTAAAAGGGAAAGGTGAATATCATCCTGACTCTTTACATGAAGTATAAGACAAAAATAAAAGATAGGCCCTTCGCAGAGGGAAGCAGAGGTTGTCATGCGCTTTTATAGTTGGATGCACGAAGTCTTAATGAAAAAGAACGTCACTTTATATTGACACTTGTGATATGGACCTTTATTATGCAGTTCGTCCCTTTTATTTCCTCCATATCACAAGATCATATAAAGCTTATTTTCTCCACACTAATAAGTCATACCTATTTAGAGAGCAATTTTTATTGCTTGCACCAATCACAACTTACTTGAAGGATCTTACTCAATCCATAGGTAGATATGGTGGACTCTCATGGCAAAACTGGGTTTAGGGATATTTGGAAGCACAAGTAGTATCTCTACTTGGTGCAAAGAAATTGGCTAGCATGAGAGGGAAAGGCAAGCTCAACATGTTGGATAATCCATGACAATATAATTTATCTTATATGTAAGAAAACATAACCCATTACGTTGTCTTCCTTGTCCAACGTCAACTCTTTAGCATGTCATATTTTGATGAGTGCTCACAATCATAAAAGATATACAATATAGTATATTTATATGTGAACCTCTCTTTCTTTGTTACTTCCTACTAATTGCAACGATGACCAAAACTATGTTTGTCAACTCTCAACAACTTTTATTCATCATACTCTTTATATGTGAGCTCATTACTCTCCGTAAGATCCATATGGTCTCTTTATTTCTTTTTATTTCTTCTCTTTTATTTTATTCCCTCAAGATCATAGCAAAATAATCAAGCCCTTGACTCAACACTAATCTTTATTATATAGCTCACGGACTCGATTACATAAGAAGATCATAAAGCAAAGCTCACAACTAGATCATACTAAAACTTTATTCTACTAGATCAAGATATTATCAAAAGGATCGAACTAAGAAAAAGGATAAAGATAAAAGTGATGGTGATACGATACCGGGGCACTCCCCCAAGCTTGGCAGTTGCCCAGGGGAGTGCCCATACCCATGTGTTTATGTATCCTTCTTCGGGGGTGGTGATGTGATCATCTTGGCGATGATGCTCCTGAGGATATGATTCTCCTCCTCGAGCTTATTGACTGGCTGCTTGAGGTTCATTATTTCTTTGCAGAGCTTGCCAGTGACGGCTAAAGCTCCTTTCACCCAAGGATGTTGCATAGCTGCGGGAGAACAAGTAACACTCTTTTTCATATTTTCGTAAGAAAGAAATCTAACATTGGAAAGGATGACCGAGTTTGCAATAGCTGAGCTCTGTAGTTCCCCCATCGTGAATCCTGCCCGGAAACAAGAAGTAACTTCTTGATCCTCCTCCATGGCATCTATCCTTGTCAAGTCAGCTTCTTCCTCCGTTGAGGGCCCAAAGTGATAAGCATCACTGTTTGCCCATGGCCCTGGTGTCGGATGAGACACCCGACTCTCCTCGACTGACTCTTGAGAAGAAATCTTGCTCTAATCTACGGCAGAAACAACTCGAAACAAAGACAAGAGATTTTTGCGTGATACGATGGTCAAAACCTTCGAGAGATTATATAGTGATTTTTTACCGGCCAAAGGAAGTATCGTGCAAGAAAACGGAGTCTGGAGAGCACATGGGGTGCCCATGAGGCAGGGGGCACGCCTAGGGGGTAGGGTGCGCCCTCCACCCTCGTGGAAGCCCCGTGTCCTTTCCGGTCTGCTTCTTATTTTCCTATTTTTATATATTCCAAACGGAGAAATGTTGCCACTGGAACTGTTTTGGAGTCAGTTTACTTACCGTACCACGTACCTATTCCTCTTTGGAGTCTGAAACATTCTGGAAAGTGTCCCTTATGTATTCCTCCGGGGTTACAGTTTCAATAATATTAGTTTCAACATTGATGGGATTACCTGAGATATAATATTTGATTCTTTGAACATTCACCACCTTCAGATTTGTGCCTTCGAAGTTGTTGATTTTTATGGCACCGGAACGATAGACCTCCTCGATAACGTAAGGACCTTCCCATTTAGAGAGAAGTTTACCTGCAAAAAATCTTAAACGGGAGTTGTATAACAATACATAATCACCTACATTAAACTCAAGTTTTTGTATCCTTTTATCATGCCATCTTTTGACTTTTTCTTTAAACAGCTTGGCATTTTCATAAGCCTGGGTTCTCCATTCATCAAGTGAGCTAATGTCAAAAGGCCTCTTCTCATCGGCAAGATTGAAATCATAATTGAGCTCTTTAATGGCCCAATATGCCTTATGTTCTAGTTCAAGAGGTAAGTGACATGCTTTACCATAAACCATTTTATACGGAGACATACCCATAGGATTTTTATATGCAGTTCTATAAGCCCATAATGCATCATCAAGTTTCTTGGACCAATTCTTTCTAGATCTATTAACAGTCTTTGCAAAATTAATTTAAGCTCTCTATTGCTAAGTTCTACTTGACCACTAGAGTGTGGATGATAAGGAGATGCAATTCTATGATTAACATCATACTTAGCAAGCATTTTACGAAAGGCACCATGAATAAAATGTGAACCACCATCAGTCATTAAATATCTAAGGACTCCAAACCTTGGAAAATAACTTCTTTAAGCATCTTTATAGAGGTGTTATGATTAGCACTACTAGTTGGAATAGCTTCTTCCCACTTAGTAACATAATCAACAGCAACTAAAATATGTGTATACCCGTTAGAGGAAGGAAAAGGTCACATATAATCAAAGCCCCAAACATCAAATGGTTCAATAACAAGTGAATAATTCATAGGCATTTCTTGATGTCTACTAATATTACCAATTCTTTGACATTCATCACAAGACAAGACAAACTTACAGGCATCCTTGAAGAGAGTAGGCCAATAAAAACCGGATTGCAATACCTTGTGTGCAGTTCTGTCATGGTGTCCTCCATAAGCTTCAGAGTGACACTTACGTAGGATATGCTCATGTTCATGCTCAGGTACACAATGTCAAATAACACCATCTACTCCTTCTTTATAAAGATGTGGGTCATCCCAAAAGTAATGTCTTAAATCATAGAAGAACTTTTTCTTTTGTTGGTATGTGAAACTAGGTGATATAAATTTAGCAACAATGTAGTTAGCATAATCAGCATACCATGGAGCAGTACGAGAAGCATTTATGAAATTTAATTGTTCATCAGGAAAGCTATCATCAATAGGTAGTGGGTCATCAAGAACATTCTCTAACCTAGACAAGTTGTCTGCAACAGGGTTCTCAGCTCCCTTTCTATCAATAATATGCAAATCAAATTCTTGTAGCAGGAGAACCCATCTAATAAGCCTAGGTTTAGCATCTTTCATTTCCATAAGATATTTAATAGCAGCATGATCAATGTGAATAGTTACTTTAGAATCAACAATGTAAGGTCTAAACTTATCACAAGCAAATACAACTGCTAAGAATTCTTTTTCAGTAGTAGCATGATTTCTTTGGGCGCTGTCTAGAGTTTTACTAGCATATTGGATAACATTTAATTTCTTATCAACTCTTTGTCCTAGAACAGCACCTACAACATAATCACTAGCATCGCACATAATTTCAAAGGGTAAATTCCAATCAGGTGGCTGAACAATAGGTGCAGAAATCAAGGCTTTCTTAAGTATTTCAAATGCTTCTACACAATCATCATCAAAGACAAAAGGGATATCTTTTTGTAATAGGTTTGTCAGAGGCCGAGAAATTTTTGAGAAGTCAATGAACCTCCTATAAAAACCGGCATGACCAAGGAAACTTCTTATACCTTTGATGTCCTTGGGACACGGCATCTTTTCAATAGAATCAACTTTAGCTTTGTCAACTTCAGTACTTCTTTCAGAAATTTTATGCCCCAAGACAATACCTTCATTAACCATAAAGTGGCACTTCTCCCAATTCAAGACAAGGTTAGTTTCCTCACATCTCTGTAACTCGATCAAGGTTGCTCAAGCAATCATCAAAAGAGGATCCATAAACAGAGAAATCATCCATGAAAACTTCACAGATCTTTTCACAAAAGTCAAAGAATATAGCCATCATGCATCTTAGAAAGGTAGCATGTGCATTCATAAACCAAAAGGCATACGTCTATATGCAAAGGTACCAAAAGGGCAAGTAAAAGTAGTCTTTTCTTGATCATCAGCTGACACAGGTATCTGAGAGAAACCAGAATAACCATCTACTCCCTCCGTTCCTTTATCTAAGGTGTATTATTTTCATCACATTAACCAAGGCACATAATTATGGACTATTTAGGATGAAATTACCCTTGTCTAATTAGTAGATTAGCGGCAAGTAAATCATTTAGGCTAGGAAAGGAAGAGATACACGCAACCGGGAGAGAGATAGTTTCCTTTTCTTTCTCTACAAGGAGAGATACATGCAATCAGGGGAGAGATACTTTCCTTTTTCTGGACGGCCAAGTTCAGAATTATGAGGTATTAGAACAAATGCACCTTACATTGTGAAATTTTATCAAAAAGCAAATACACCTTATATAAAGGAACGGAGGGAGTAGAAAGCAAAAGTGTGTATGTTTAGATAATCTTTCTAGCATTTGATCAATGAAAGGCAAAGGGTAATGATCCTTTTTAGTAGCTTTATTTAATTTGCGGAAATCAATTACCATCCTATAACCTGTAATAATTCTTTGCGGAATCAATTCATCTTTATCATTAGGAACAACAGTAATACCTCCTTTCTTAAGGACACAATGGACAGGGCTTGCCCACTGACTATCAGCAACAGGATAAATTATACCTGCCTAAAGGAACTTTAATATTTCCTTTCTTACCACTTCTTTCATCTTAGGATTTAGCCGTCGTTGGTAATCAATAACTGGTTTGGGATCTTTCTCCAAATTTATTTTGTGTTGACATAGAGTGGGACTAATGCCCTTAAGATCATCATGAGTATATCCAATAGCAGCACGGTGCTTCTTCAGAGTTTTCAATAATCTCTCTTCTTCATACTCTGAAAGGTTAGCACTAATAATAACAGGATATATCTTCTTTTCATCAAGATAAGCATATTTAAGAGTATCAGGCAATGGTTTAAGCTCAAACACGGGATCACCCTTGGGTGGAGGGGGATCCCCTAGGATTTCAACACGCAAGTTGTGTTTCAGAATAGTTCCATGTTTAAAGAATACTTCATCTATTTCCCTTCTTTCATTCATGAACATATCATTTTCATGGTCTAGCAAATATTGTTCTAAAGGATCAGTAGGAGGCACAGCAATAGAAGCAAGACCAATAATTTCATATTTACTAGGCAATTCTTTATCATGGGGTTGTCTATGAAATTTAGCAAAATTAAACTCATGAGACATATCCCCTAAACCAACAGGAACAATATCCTTATTGCAGTCTATCTTAGCATTAATAGTATTCAAGAAGGGTCTACCAAATATAATGGGACAAAAGTCATCTTGTGGGGAACCGAGAACAAGAAAATCAGCAGGATATTTAACTTTCCCACACAATACTTCAACATCTCTAACAATCCCAATAGGTGAAATAGTATCTCTATTGGCAAGTTTAATGGTAACATTGATATCTTCTATCTCAGCAGTTGCAATATCATGCATAATTTCTTGGTATAAGGAATGGGGTATTGCACTTGCACTAGCACCCATATCACATAAGCCATGATAACAATGATCTCCTATTTTAACAGAAATAACAGGCATGCCTACAACAGGTCTATGTTTATTTTTAGCATCAGTTCTAGCAATTCTAGCAACTTCAATGCAGAAGTAAATAACATGCCCATCAATATTATCGACCAAGAGATCTTTAACCATAGCAATACTAGGTTCAACTTTAATTTGCTCAGGGGGTGTAGGTGTTCTAGTATTACTCTTACGAACCACAGTTGAAGCTTTATCATGATCCTTTATTCTAGCAGGGAAATGTGGTTTCTCAATATAAGCGGCAGGAACAACAGGATTATCATAAGTGATAGTCTTTTCTTCAACTTTAATAGGTGCAACTTCTTTTACTTCAAAGGGGGATTATATTTAAACCACTTCTCCTTAGGGAGATCAACATGAGTAGCAAAGGATTCGAAGAAAGAAGCTACTATCTCAGAGTCAAGTCCATATTTAGTGCTAAATTCACGAAAAGCATCGGTATCCATAATAGATTTAACACAATCAAACTTAGGTGCTATACCTGACTCCTTACCTTCGTCGAGGCCCCAATCTTCAGAGTTGTATTTAATTCTTTCCAATAAATCCCATTTGAATTCAATAGTCTTCATCATAAAAGATCCAGTACAAGAAGTATCGAGCATGGAGCGATTACTCAGAGAAAGTCGAGCATAAAAATTTTGAATAATCATTTCTCTTGAGAGATCATGATTGGGGCATGAATATAACATTGACTTAAGCCTCCCCCAAGCTTGAGCGATGCTTTATCCTTCACAAGGCCAAAAATTATATATATAATTACGATCATGATGAACAAGATGCATAGGATAAAACTTCTGATGAAATTCCAATTCCAATCGCTTGTAGTCCCATGATCCCATATCATCACATAGCCTATACCATGTCAATGCCTCTCCCTTCAAAGATAAAGGGAAGACCTTCTTCTTGATAACATCCTCGGGCACACCTGCAAGCTTAAATAATCCACAAACTTCATCCACATAGATTAAGTGCAAATCGGGATGCAATGTTCCATCTCCTGCAAAAGGATTAGCTAGCCGTTTCTCTATCATACCCAAAGGAATTTCAAAGTAAACATTTTCAGTAGGTTCAGTAGGTTGAGGAGAAAATCTTTGCTCTACTAGTCGGGGTGAAGATACCCCGAACAAGCCCCTCAAAGGATTATGTTCCATAGTAACAAGTGACAGTAAATTTCAGCACACTATATAAATTTTTCCTTACCAAATTCCACCTACCAAAGGCGCTTCACTCCCCGGCAACAGCGCCAGAAAAGAGTCTTGATGACCCAAAAGTATAGGGGATCTATCATAGCTTTTCCATAAGTAAGAGTGTCAACCCCAACGAGGAGCAGAAGGAAATGATAAGCAGTTTACAGTAAGGTATTCTCTGCCAGCACTGAAATTATCGGTGACAGATAGTTTTGTGATAAGGTAATTTGTAATGAGTAACAAGTAATAAAAGTAAATAAGGTGCAGCAAGATGGCCCAATCCTTTTTGTAGCAAAGGACAAGCCTGGACAAACTCTTATATGAAGGAAAGCGCTCCCGAGGACACATGGGAATTATCGTCAAGCTAGTTTTCATCACGTTCATATGGTTCGCGTTCGGTACTTTGATAATTTGATATGTGGGTGGACCGGTGCTTGGGTGTTGTTCGTACTTGAACAAGCATCCCACTTATGATTAACCTCTATTGCAAGCATCCGCAACTACAACAAAAGTATTAAGGTAAACCTAACCATAGCATGAAACATATAGATCCAAATCAGCCCCTTACGAAGAAACGCATAAACTAGGGTTTAAGCTTCTGTCACTCTAGCAACCCTTCATCTACTTATTAATTCCCAATGCCTCCCTCTAGGCCCAAACAATGGTGAAGTGTCATGTAGTCGACGTTCACATGACACCACTAGAGGGATCACAACATACATCTCATCAAAATATCGAACGAATACCAAATTCACATGACTACTTATAGCAAGACTTCTCCCATGTCCTTAGGAACAAACGTAACTACTCACAAAGCATATTCATGTTCATAATCAGAGGGGTATTAATATGCATAATGGATCTGAACATATGATCTTCCACTAAGTAAACCAACTAGCATCAACTACATGGAGTAATCAACACTACAAGCAATGCACAGGTACCAATCTGAGGTTTGGATACAAAGATTAGATACAAGAGATGAACTAGGGTTTTAGATGAGATGGTTCTGGTGAAGATTTTGATGGAGATTCGCCCCCTCCCAATGAGCAGATCGTTGGTGATGACGATGGTGATGATTTCCCCCTCCTGGAGGGAAGTTTCGCCGGCAGAATAGCTCTGCCAGAGCCCTAGATTGGTTCCGCCAAGGTTCCGCCTCGAGGCGGCGGAGTTTCTTCCCCAAAGCTTGCTTATTATTTTTTCCCGGATGAAAGACCTCATATATCAGAAGATGGTCATCGGAGGGCCACCAGGGAGCCCACGAGGCAGGGGGCGCGCCCAGGGGGTAGGGCGCGCACCCCACCCTCGTGGCCAGGGTGTGGGCCCCCTCTGGAACTTCTTTCTCCCAATATTTTTTATATATTCTGGAAATAACTTCCGTAAAGTTTCAAGACTTTTGGAGCTGTGCAGAATAGGTCTCTAATATTTGCTCCTTATCCAGCCCAGAATCCCAGCTGTCGGTATTCTCCCTCTTCATGTAAACCTTGTAAAATAAGAGATAATAGGCATAAGTATTGTGACATAATGTGTAATAATAGCCCATAATGTAATAAATGTCGATATAAAAGCATGATGCAAAATGGATGTATCAAACGCTTCCACTTACGATCAATGAGGGTACGTCGACACACTCTCCCCCTCTCGTTGCTATGCATCTCCAGGGATAGATCTTGCGTGTGCGTAGAATTTTTTTTGTTTTCCATGCAATGTTTCCCAACAGATTCATCAAAATTTGTCTCAGCTTACAAAAAATAAAAATATGAATGTGTGTATTAAACGCTTACCGGTGGGGCTTCATAGCCGACCTAGAAGCCGAGGTCCTCCCCTTCCTTAGGGATCTTTTGCTTGGCCAGCTTCAAGAGCCATGTCCACATGCCAGCCAAGTTGGAACAAAAGAAGTTGAGGACGGGTCAGGCTTCCTCGGATTTATGCTCCCACATCGGGGTGGCCCAGAGTTGGAGCAGCAGAATGCGGCGGCGAGCTGGAGGTCCTTCTTGGTAGACAACTGAAAGTACAAGTGCTCCCTAGGTGATTTTGGTAATTGATGTCAACGTATCTCTTGTTGGACTAATATTTTCATCTAGTATATTTTAGAAAGTTCAACAGAGGCGTGGCATGGACAAGAGGATGTGGAACCCCTTCAAGATGCTAAGAACAAATATTGGCAAAAGCTCAAGACTCTTCATCTCTATTTTAGTGATCCAAGATCACATTGAGACCATAGGAAAAGCCAATACTATTAAAAGGGGACGAGGTGTTGCTTAATGATCTACTTGCTCAAAATGCTTAGTGATATGCTCCAAAGCCCTCAGTCACTTTCTCAAATCCCAATATGTCCTAAACCTAAATTCAAACTCGGCCCCACCGATTTGATCTATCCGGCGCCACCGAGTTCACTTGACATAGCCATTGCGAGAAACCCTAATCAATTCGGTCTCACCGATAGGATCTCGGTCTCACCGAGATGGACTTCGAAACTCTCTGTTGCCCGTTGTAATTATTTCGGTCTCACTGAAATGTGCAATCAGTCCCACCAAAATGTGCAATCGGTCCCACCGAGTTTGCCTGACCAACTCTCTGCTTTCTCATTGCTGAAATTGGTCCCACCAAGTCCATGCAATCTATCACACCGAGATGAGGTTTTTCCTTAACCCTAGCACATCAGTCCCACCGAGTTGATCGTGCCGGCCCCACCGAGAATCCTAACATTCACATTTCGAACTGAATCAGTCTCACCAAGTTCACCTATTCGGTCTAACCGAGTTGGGTCAAATGTGTGTAATGATTAGATTTTGTGTGGAGGCTATATATACCCCTCCACCCCCTTCTCTATTCAAGAGAGAGCCATCAGAATGTGCCTACACTTCCATTACTCATTTTTTGAGAGAGAACCACCTACTCATGTGTTGAGACCAAGACATTCCAATCCAACCACAAGAATCTTGATCTCTAGCCTTCGCCAAGTTGCTTTCCACTCAAATCATCTTTCCACCATAGCCAAATCTGTGAGAGAGAGTTGAGTGTTTGGGAGACTATCGCTTCAAGCACAAGAGTAAGGAGTTCATCATCAACACACGGTCTATTGCCTTTTGGAGAGTGATGTCTCCTAGATTGGTTAGGTGTCACTTGGGAGTCTCCGTCAAGATTCTGGAGTTGAACCAACACTACAAAAAAAAGACACATTCGTGACATTTTGGGCCGAATGAAAAAAAATCGGTCATACATATGACACTTCTAAGACGATAATTGTGACAAAACCCGGTACCATCATAGATGTGGTGGGCTCCTACTTCTATGACAAAAAATCATGACAGAAAATTGGCTTTTCGTCCTGGGCGGGCCGGAGACGCAGCTGCATAACATTCTTTGGGTCGTCCATGACGGAAAAAACAGTGGTAGAAGCAAGGGGGGAGGAAAATTTTGGGGAGTTCCCAGTTACGGTGGGAGGTCGGGGGCCGAGTGATGCGTGTTTCTCTCGTACACGTACGCGTGTGTGTGCGAGGCGTTGGCTCTAACTGAACCCGAGCGAGCCGTTGGGCTCTAACTGAACCCGAGCGAGCCGTTGGGCTCTAACTGAACCCGAGCGATTGCACTGCAGGTTATGCATTACTAAACCCGAGCGATCGATCGATGGCTGTTAACTGAACCCGATCGAGCGATTCCTTCGCTACTGCTGCTAACTGAAGCCGATCGATGGGATGAACAGTGAGCGTTGCGGGGGGTTTGGATGAACAGTGAGCGGTGGCGTTGCCTATGGATGAATAGGACCCCGTGGTGTGGTGGAGGGCTGGATGAACAGTAGACGGTGGAGGGGTGCCCGTGGAGGGGTGGATGAACAGCACCCCGTGATGTGGAGGGCTGGATGAATAGTAGACGGTGGAGGGGTGGTTGAACAGGACCCCGTGGTGTGGAGGGCTGGATGAACAGTAGACGGTGGAGGGTGGTTGAACAGTAGCCGGTGGAGTAGCGCGCGGTGGAGGCTGGATGAACAGGAGCCCGTAGAGGCTGGAGGAGGTCGACGGTGCAGATGAACAGTATCCCGTGGAGTCCCATTTTGCGATACGCCACACCCCTCCCGATGAACAGGACCCCCATTTCGACCGTAGCGCTCCAACACAAGTCTGTTTCCTCCGTTTTGCGGTACGCCACACCCCTCCCGATCAACAAGACCCCCCTTTCGACCGTAGGAGGTCCGTTTCCTCCGTTTTGCGGTACGCCACACCCCTCCCGATGAACAGGATCCTGTTTCGGACATGGCCGGTCAAACACAAGGCCGTTTCCTCCGTTCTGCGGTACGCCAGGCCTCGTTTCCATCGCCTGTTCCGTCCAAGCCCTCCCGATGAACACGACGCATTCCATTGCCTCCCCATGAACACGACGCATTCTGTTGCCTCCCCATGAACACGACGACGACGTTGCCTCCCCATGAACACGACAACGACGTTGTTTCTCCGTTCCGACCCAGCCATGTACACGAGCCCCGGCCGTACTTATGCGCGAGTAGGCGTTCGAGAACCTGCCCGTATGTACGTACGTGGCCGTATTTTCTTTCTTGCACCCTAGCCGTTGTACATACGTGTACATGCTACGCGCGCTTCTACTACGACACATGCGCGCCTCTACTACGACACGTGCGCGCCTCTACATCGACCAGTATATATGTACGTACATGTTCGCGACCAGAATGACAATGCTACGTACGCTTCGACCAGGTGGGTCGCAACTGTCAGACACTTCCTTGCGTGCGAAGATGTAGCTGGTGGGTCCCAGCAGTCAGGGGGGCGAATCGTTTTGTTTTTTTTTTTGCCCGGACGCACTTCCTTGCATGCAATGGTGTAGCTGGTGGGTCCCAGCAGTCAGGGGGAAACATTTTTTTCGTGAAATACGGAGGCCCGTACGGTGGGTCCCTGCTGTCAGGTGGAGGAATAATTATTTTTCACGTAATAAGGAGGCACTTCCTTGCTGCGGTCGTGGACCCAGCTGTCAGCCTCTCCACGTACATTCCACGTCCGATGGAAGCCGTTCCTTGACCATGTTGACCACGCCGCGCCGAGAGCACCAGGGCGGTGGACGACGGCGAGGCCTAGGAAGGGGATGACGCGGAGCCGGGGAAGACGCGGCAGTGGATGCCCACGTGTAGAGGAGTACGAGGGTTCACTGGTTCGCTGCGGTGTGAGGCTGTCGTCGCCGCAGAATAATAGGGGGTGTGGGTGAGTAGAGGGATGGCCTGGCCACCGGTGGGAGTAGTAGGGGCGGTGAGGCCTCCGCCGCATCGCATACGTCCACGGGAGGCAGGAGCACGAGGCACGACCGGTGCTGGTTTGGGTGGCTGGAGCAAGAAGACCAGAGGTTGAAGAAGCACTGCGGCCGTTAGATGGACATCGTACGGTCACTGGAGCTAGAATCGTGCATATATTGACTAACTTGACAAAGCCCTCCGTCCCCGTCAACTTAGTAGGCCCACAAGTCAGCCTGTCACTATACTGGGTCCCAGCTAACAGGGGGGTATTCATTTTTTGTGTGTAATAAGGAGGCAGTTCCTTGCGTGCGAAGATATAGCTGGTGGGTCCGAGCTGTCAGTGGTGGTAACATTTTTTTTTTGCAAAATACAGAGGCCCTTTCGGTGGGTCCCTGATGTCAGGTGGAGGAATCATTATTTTGCGCGTAATAAGGAGGCATTTCCTTGCGTGCGTCCGTGGACCCAGCTGTCGGCCTCTCCACGTACAGTCCACTTCAGATGCATGTCAGTCGTTGACCACGTTGACCAGGCCGCACCGAGAGCACCAGGGTCATGGGCGACGGCGAGGCCTAGGAAGGGAACGACATGGAGGCAGGGAAGACTCGGCAGTTGTTTCCCACGCGGAGGGGAGTACAACTGTACGAGGGTTTACTAGTTCGTCTGCCATTGCCGGAGAATAACAGCAGGTGTGGGTGAGTAGAGGGATGGCTAGGCCAGCGATGGGAGTACAGTGGGGCGGTGAGGCCTGCGCGGCAGCACAACCGGCCGTGGGGAGGAGGGAGCAGGTAGTCCTCCCACCGGCGCTTGTTTGAGCGGCTGGAGCAGGAAGAGCGGAGATTGAAGAAGCACGACGGCCGTTCGATGGACATCCAACAGTCACTGCTTGTGCGTCAACCTTTTTTTTAGGAAAGCCTCAAATCTGTGGAAAACATCATACAACCCATTTGCTAATTCTTAAGGTTTTTTTTGGAGCCCATATTCTTTTTTTTAGCATTACAGCCCATATTGTGGCCACGGTTAAAAAATTATATGAAATTTTGCATATTTCGGTGCGGTATGAACTATTTTTAATCCTGAAATTTTGACTCGCATTCAAACTGATTTTCAAAATAAATGTATATCAATATAAAATCCAACAAATTCTCCACGCATAAAAATTAATGTAATTTAAAATCTCGAAATGAAAAAAAAAGATATTTGAAACTAATTGCCAGTTTGATGTGTTTTAAAAATGTACAGCTCATTTCTCATTACTGATGGGCCATTTTCTCGGCCAGCCGAATGAAAGCTCTCCTCGTCTTGAAAGATTTGCAGCCCAACAGGCCTAACAAAGCGACTTACTTAGCAAATCACAAAAAAACTAGGTTGTGGCCATGGACCCAGCTGTCAGTTCATTTGTTTTTTTAGTCCATTTGGTGGGTTGGGTGAAACAATGATGTAGCATCTATGCAACCCGTTTAAATCCAATTTGCATTTTTCTCGAAATCCGCGCACTTGCTGGGCTGGGTGAAAATATCATGTTGGGCTAGATGGAGAAATGTTATAAAAATATAAACACATGATTGCACGTCAGTAAAATCTTTGCAAGCTTATGTACGCAATCACTAGGAGTTAACTTGCCAAGTTATATCTAAACAATTATTATTATTATTTTGTAAGAACTTTCAACTTACGAAATAAAATATCATTTTAATTTGATGAGTTAATAGTACATGGGGTATTATTATTTTTTAGGCTAGACGTGGGACAGTTGAGTTGGTTCTAGGGGAAAGTACTGGGAGAAAACTCAATTTACATCGAAAAAGAAAGTGAGAGAAAATTCAGAGACCTGCTAGGTCCACCTGAGGAGGGGAATATCTTGGGAGGAAGGAGATTCAAAGCACGGCAGCCGAGTGAACTAGTTTTTTTACAGACAAGTGAACTAGTTTAGATACATAAGCAAATAGCCACTAAAAAGAAATCAAGTTACTGGGTTCTTAAAAGAAATATTTCAGACAAAACAGATAATTACGACACATAGGCTAATGCATGAAACACTCAGATGATAAAGGTGCTTATAAACAGATAAAGTACAACATCTAGACCTTCCTGGCACGCTTGATCATGACGCTGCGGCTATCCGTGTACTCGTCGGTTACGGGAAGCAGACACGCCCTCATGTCCAAGATCTGCCTGTACATGTCGTAGCATGTGTATGCGTCCTTGGCCGCGTAGGTTATGTAGGCTAGATTCAGAGGTACGTCCCATGTGTTCAGGTCGTCTTCTTTCATGTTAGCGTATCAGGGGTCGATGATGGTCTCAGTGAGGTCAACCACGGAGTCCATCTCCTGCCCGTTGCTGATGATCTTGTATTTCTTCTGGATGTCGACAAGCTTGTTGCACCAGATGGCCGAATCGTCGCGTTCTTCCTTCTCTCCACCATAGCGAAGGTGCAGTCGGCGCTGCCGATGAAACGAGCGAATGCTCCAGAACCTAGTGCAGCCATAGGACTGAGGCGAGGCAGAGCTTCACCGAGTCCGTATCGTTGGTGTACATCACATTCAACTTGGTGCAGCCATAGGACTGATTGGCGAACTCAAAGGGGAACTCCTTGCTGAAGCCATATCCAGCAGGCTGACCCCTCGGATCGCCATTGGAGTCTCTTCGAGTGAACGACTGTGTAGGCGGCGGCAACAGTTCGTTTTTCAGCTCTTGGGGAACTGGATTCAATAGTAAGCTGAGTGTGTACAGGTGACAATAGTTACTACCCCTCCCTCGTCTGATGCATGCCCGGCAGAAGATGCACCATCGGCCACATGTCGGTTCACGAGCGGGTCTGTATTGGTACTGTAATAACAGGAGTTAGTGGTCACTTTACTTAAATTTAATTAGCTTTAATAGAAATTTGTACTTAAAAGAAGCAATGCATTCACTCGTTCTATCAGTGCCACAGGATCAACATGCAAAAAAATTTGAATTATTATTCTCAAGACGCACACGATCAGCACATTCGTCACACTTTCACAAAGATAATACTACCAAGTTTGAACTATTTGTTATGGTTGTTGTCCTCTGCATCATCATGCCGTGTTTCCCAGCTTGCAAGATTCAGAACCAACAAATAAGATCCAAATAATAAGTACAACAAAGATGCCTACACATCTCATTGATTCCCAGTTTGCAAGATTCAGAACCAACAAATAAGATCCAAATAATAAGTACAACAAAGATGCCTACACATCTCACTGATTCCCAACTTGCAAGATTCAGAACCAACCCATTAGAGCCTTTTGATAAATTGAATATCAGGATTAAATCCATCTTGGCTAGCCATGTCATACAATCGAAGAACTTGGCGAATGCTCTTGACCGTCACAACATCTGTAGTTGAGTATTCCTGTTTGCACAGCATGTTTGCACAGCACAAACAAGGAGACAAGAGAGCATGATTTCGCTTTAATAGCGGCCTCCTTGAACCCAACCTCTAGCTCTACTTAGATGAGGTCTGCCTGGAGTTCCATGATTCAATTCATGTGCCTTTTTCTGCAGTTCACCTGAAATGAAGCAAAGATTGCATCATTCAGCTAGCAAGAAGTACTTGCTCTTGTGAGCTGGCAGGTTCTTCTTTAGTAGTTGCACTAAAATTGAGGAACATTAAGGTTGGCTGTCCGGCTCATGTAAGGTGCAACTATAATTTTCTTATCCTTTTGTGTAGTTCCACTAAAATAAATGCCATTGTGGTGACAGTGACGGCTCCATCTTGCAAAGGCTAATAAAATGTTGCACGAGATTACCAGCAGAACTTGACGGAGATTTTGGAAACTCCAATCACCATTTTGTGCAGTTCCACCAAAATTGAGAGATGTTGCCCACGTGACATTTTAGTTGAACTGCACAAGACACTCATTCCAAAAAAGTGTTTTGTGCAGTTCACCACAAGGTCACAATAGCAACAAGGTGAAATGGATATCCCTATCTGCACAAAAAGATAGAAAGTAAACAGTTCCTGGTCAATAAGAATATACAAAACATATACAAAATGAAAAGAAGCATCTTAATTATGTTCATGGAAATCACGCAAGGACAGTAGAAATTTTAAAACGTCAGCAATGCTTCATGTTACCAGAAGCATTACGATCAACAATGAGATTCCTCAAATATGGGATTACTTTAATGGTGGTATTGCTTGTTTACCAGACACAGTAAATCAACAGCAGCTAAAGAGTTGGTTTAAGGGCATGGGACCGTGGGGACACCAGGACACTCAGCAGCGTAAAGGAGCAACTTACTTATCATACTGGGGAAAACAGCAGGAGTGCCATTATACTATGTGAGGGCAGCAAATCTAATCTTGGAGACCTTTTACTATGTGAGGGCAGCAAATCTAATCCTGGAGACCTTTTACTATGTGAGGGCAGCAAATCTAATCCTGGAGACCTTTTACTATGTGAGGGTAGCAAATATAATCCTAAGACCTTTTACTATGTGAGGGCAGCAAATCTAATCCTGGAGACCTTTTACTATGTGATGGCAGCAAATATAATCCTAGACATACTCTGTTGACTTGTCCACCAGCCGCCACTTTCTATCCTTTTTTCAACCAATAATAGATATGTTCCTTATCCAGTTTGTACTGCGTTTTCCCATTATTTCCCTTTTCAACCAAGAGACCGGTTGGGTATCCGGTCTCTACTACTTTCACCATACTATTTCCTCTTTGAATCAAGTCCAAGATTCATGCTACAACTTTCCCCCTCTCTTTGTTGTTTGAACAAAGCCCTAGATTCGAATGCATGAAGTAGCTTTACCTCTAATAATACTAAAAATTTAAGTGGCTTTGGAAGAGCTGATGGGAGTAGAAAAAGATGCACATGCAGACACGTGGGGAGCTAAGGCAGTAGAGCAAGGCCGCTTTCGAAGAACTTATACCTGAGGGTCACCGGGAAGTCGGCGGCGGTAGGTCGGATCTGCGGACAATACGGCAGGGAGGAAGAAGAGTCGGAGGACCTCCCGAGCCGGCCATGTGTCGGAGAGAACGGCATGGGCAGAGGATCGGGCCCCTCCGGCAGCTATGGGTTTTCTCCCTCGGCGGCGATGACCGCGTGAATGATGCACCTTTTAGTCCTCTACACACACCGGCCGAAGGGATCCGGCCGGATCTGTGACCAACGGTGAGCAGAGAGAAAATGTCGCTACTGTTGTCTTGTTTATATCTGGAGAGGATGAGAGAATGAAGAGATCAACCCTAATAAAGCAAGCGCTCAGGCCCCTACGTCCATATATAGTGGAGTGATTATATTTTTTCTCTCCACAACAAGCATTTCAATTTGTGTATGTGGCATTAAAGAAAAGAAATTCTCCATTTAAGGTGACTACTGTACGACTCCTACTTACTACTAGTAGTACTACAGTATTGTTCACTTGTGCTCCCCGCCCCTCCATTCATTGAACAACCCCGTGGGTGAATAAACATACAGTTAGTACTGTACTTATATAGAATGAACAAGCTCAAACTATTTTCGCGTAGTTAAAAGTTGAGGGCGGGGCTTTTCCCGGGTAGTACGCACGGCAGTCTTCGGGTAGGGCTAGAAGACTATTTTAAAAAAAATTAAACTTCGAGACGGCCACATAGCATGGAGCCGACCCCAACGATTTTAAGCTTACAGGCATGGTACATGCTATCCGAGACTACTATACACATGAAACTGCCACACGAGCGTCCGGGCTGTGCTTGGCTCTTCGCCTCTTCGGGAAGTCGAACAATGTTGGAATACTACTGCACTTGAGGAGTACTACAGTACGCTTCTGGCCATCTGACACCGGTTGAACTGCTACATGTCCACCGCGTGCGGGAGGGAGAGCGTGTAGCGAAAACTTCTCCTAGTCTTGCCAGCCACCACGCTCATGGGCGAGGGAGGGACGCTCCTGCCTTTGCGTGTATGACAGGTGGGCCCTACAAGTGTGTGGCCAACCTGTCATACAGCCAAAGGCAGGTGCAGTTAAGTCCGCGAGGGAGAGGATAATTAAACTTCTCGTTGATGTACGAGTTAACGCGACACATCAAAGCACTGCACTCGATATATTTCAATAATTTGCATGTGTGACTCCCAAATGCAGAGGCCGGGGGTCATCATCCCCCTTTTCGAGAAAAAATAGACGTGTGTGTGGGAGGACGAGTGTGTGCATGCACCTCTTCTCTTCCTATATAACGTACTACTAAACTCAGAGTACAAGTTTTTGTGGGTGGCACGATGGTGCGTATGAGAAGTCCCGAGAGATAGGTTTAATGCATTAATTGCAATGCATGCAAGCATAAAGTACATGCATTGGTCAATTTTCTCTTAATACTTGCATGCAAGGATTTAATGCACCTTGGAATCTGAACATGTGTTGGGGACAACCAAATTGAGCCTTATAAAATGGAAAAACTAAAATTTTGAGATAAGCCCTATAAAACCGGAAAGGAGGGAGTAGAAAAAGAAGTACTCCATCCGGGAATAGTGCCGTACTTCGAAACTAGAACCGTCAATAAATTTTGAGCTTGCGTCTCGTCACATTCCAAATTACTCCACACTATATTGAATTGCAAACCTGTTCACACCGATCACAACCTAAACGGTTTCCCACTTAGGAGTGTATTAGTAATCGGTTATAAATACTAGTATGCCAAGATGACTGCACATTCCTCCTCAACTCCTCATCTAGAAAAACAAACAAGTCATTCAGCATCCTTCCCTTGCGTCTGCCATGGCCAGCGTGAGTTCTGGGTCGAGAGATTGCCACCAGGGAGAGGCGAGCATGGAAGAAGAAGCACGAGAGATGTCCCGCCTCGTTGCGAGAGCAGCCGACATGTCCCGCCACACGGAAGTAGCAGCACAGAGGTCCCGTCGCGCCGCTGAAGCAGCACGGAGGTCCCGCCGCGTCGTCGATGCAGCAGACTGGTCCGGCCGTGCCGCAGAAGCAGCAGAGATGTCCCGCCATGCCACAAATGCAGCATAGATGTCTCGCCGCGCCGCGGCGGCCTGGGAAAATTTCTCGCGGGCAGGTGACGACTGTTACAGGCGCATGCATGCGATCATCCATAGCCATATGGATCAAATCTCCGGCACGGCGAGGTTGCAGGACAACATGATAGCCTCGTTTGAACAGGCTACCGGCATCATCTGGCAGCTAAGGGAGGGCAATGAGAGGCTCCGGGCCGAGCGCGACCTGCTGAGGGAGAAGATTGTACGAAGTGCAGACTTGCAAGAGGAGACCAATGCCTTGTTGAAGAAACTTATGGACGAGAATGACATGCTCCGCAACGAGCGCCAAAGGCTGGTGCAGGAATCCGTCGATGTTCTCAAGCAGCGTCTTGAGGACACAAAGGAGCTCATCACCGCTCGCCGCGGAGACTAGTTTCCTGGTTTCTTTTGATGTAATAATCGGTTTAGGATGTGGATTGTGTCATCGGTTGTGAAATGTTGGGTTCTAGCGTGGATGTTTGGCCTTTATTGGCCTCTTGGGATGTTGCAATTTCAATTTGGTAGCTTTTAGTCCTCCGTGTTAGGCTAGAGTTGTGATGAACTTCTTGTGAATTGTGGTGGTTTTCAGTAATGAAAATCGAAAGGGGCAAGCCCTTCTTTGATAAAAAAATTTAATAGTCCTTATATATTCATCAGTCTTGCTATAAGTCGCAGTAGATGCTATATAGGTCCGTCGGATCTTACATCAAGATCCGTGCTTTCAGATTTTCTTTTTTGTCTCTTAAATCTCAGTCGAGTGAGACATAGCCACGCCATTAAACAGTGGCTCGGGCGCCAATAATGGAGACCTTGGGAGAGAGGTGGACAGCAGATGGAGGTCAAAGGGCTCTCCTCCCGATAAGCACGCGCAGGGGTCTGATCGCATGCCTCTCGTACTCAAATAGCTACCCTGCACGGCGCCTCCTAGCTAATAAAAAATGGGGACGCGTGGCGGCACGTAAATGGTACTAGTAAGTAGAACGCCCACGGTTTCAATAATACTTGTGTTTCCGATTGTAACGTGACAGCACTTGTTCCAAAATGACTTTGTTGATTGTTAATGTGTGCGCCTTCGCAAATCGAACTGCAAATTTACCATAGCATGTTGGTGCCATATCATGGCACCAAGCCAAGTTTCATTATTTTCATGCGTGTTTTGGATTTACAGGAATTAAAAAACTAAGTTTCTCAATGTTTCCAACCCTGCCACGACGCCCATAATTTTGAATTTCATTCCCATTTCTTGCATGGAACCTAGAAATTTACCCGAGGACACACATGTGATTTTTCAACCAACTTTGGTGCACTGGAACATGTGCTTGTATTTCAGATTTGAATTATGCACACAAAGGTGACAGGTTCCCTCCCAGAACCACGAGCCTTCTTGAGAGAAGCTCCGATTTGCAAGAAGCTTATACCAAAATTTGTTCCTATTCGGCCAATTTTTTTTACCACGGGATGGTACTACCATGACATGACACCATGCCAAGTTTCATGATTTTAAAACCAAGTTTCTCAATGTTCTCGACCGAGCCATGATGCCCAGATGTTTGAATTTTATTCTCATTTTTTGCATGGGACCTACTCCCTCCTTCCATCTATATAGGGCCTAATGTGTTTTTCAAGACAGCCTTTGACTATTGACAAGATTAATAGCACATGAGATGTATACTATGAAAATTATATTATTGGAAGCTCCTTTGACATACAAAATTGAAGGTATGCTTTGTGTAAGTTGCATGTCATATATTATTGCTCTAACGTTTGGTCAAAGTTAGCCTCGAAAAACGCATTAGGACCTATATAGATGGAAGGAGGGAGTAGAAAATCACCCGAGGACACAAATGTGATTTTTCAACCAACTTTGGTGCACGGGAGCATGTGCTTGTAGTTCAAATTTGAATTATGCACATTAAATGACCAAAAACTCAATTAATGTGTAAATAAGGCCAAACGAAGCCGGAGTAATTCCAAAATTTAACAGGGCACTCATGTAGTTATATGTTGCCTTTGTAAATAAGCTCAAGGGGGACAATGTATATCGTTTCGCACTCAAAGGTGGCACGTTCCCTCTCAAAACCATGAGCCTTCTTGAGAGAAGCTTCAGTTTGCAAAAGCTTATACCAAAATTTGTTCTTATTCGGCCAATTTTTTTACCACAACATGGTAGTACCATGACATGACATCCATGCGAAGTTTCATGATTTTCAGACGTGTTTTGGATTTACAAGAATTTTAAAACCAAGTTTCTCAATGTTCTCGGCCGAGCCATGATGCCCAGATGTTTTAATTTTATTCTCATTTCTTGCATGGGACCTAGAAATTCACCCGAGGACACAAATGTGATTTTTCAACCAACTTTGGTGCACGAGAGCATGTGCTTGTAGTTCAAATTTGACTTATGCACATTAAATGACCAGAAACTCAATTAATGTATTAAAAACGACAAACGAACCCGGGATAATTCCAAAATTTAACAGGGCACTAATGTAGTTCTATGTTGCCTTTGTTAAGAAACTCAGGGGGGCAGCGTATATCGTTTCACACTCAAAGGTGGCACGTTCCCTCTTAGAACCACGAGCTTCCAAATCGGCCCAATTTTTTACCACAACATGTTAGTGCCATGACATGACACCATGCCAAGTTTCATGATTTCCAGGCGAGTTTGATTTACAGGAATTTAAAATCAAAGTTTCTCGATGTTCTCAGCCGAGTCATGACGCCCAGATGTTTGAATTTCATTCTCATTTCTTCCATGGGACCTAGAAATTCAACCAGGGACACACATGCGATTTTTCAACCCACTTTGGTGCACCGGAGCATGTGCATGCAATTCATATTTAGATTATGCACATTAAAAGTCCAGAAACTTAATTAATGTATAAAAAGGCCAAATGAACCCAAAATAATTCCAAAATTTAACAGGGCACTCATATAGTTCTATGTTGCCTCTGTAAATAAAATCAGGGGGGAGGCAGCGTATATCGTTTCGCACACAAAGGTGACACGTTCCCTCTCAGAACCACGAGGCTTGTTGAGAGAATCTCCGGTTTTGTAAGAGGCTTATACCAAAACTTGTCCCAATTCAGCCAAAAATTATATGTATGAAAACAGGGTTTAGATTAATCCAAACATCTCGCTACCTAGACCAATAATGTACTATGATTTGAATTCAACATAAAATGGATACAAATATTTGAATTGGAGAGCGTGTGGTACATGTAGTTCATAGTGAAATATGATTACTACTATATGTATGTTTTTTGTTATCAAGATAATATTTAAATTATTGTATAACTTGACAATAATCGTATTCACGTAAGGAAAATTTAGTCCATATGGTAGACGACAATATATATGTTCACATGGTGGAGTAAAATGTTCATATATGATGGAAGATCAAAATGTACGACTACATCAATTATAAACGACAAGGTCACCTAACGATATATTCGAATTCAACATAACGTGGATTCAAAAATTGAAATTCGAGATCATGGCATCTGTAATCATATAAAAAGGGACATTACTCTTTCCTTGGTGGGAATTGATTTGTTATTTGTTGTTGTTGAGGAAAGTGCGAATCGATTTGGTACTATTGTCACATCCCTAGTTCTGACAGTGCCTAGTGCATGCATTAGAGTGTTACATCATGTTTAAATTTCATTTAAACCTGAGATGGGGATTGACTAAGCCCTAGCACCAAATGAATTCAACTAGGGTCAAAATAAAACCTTTTTCATTGAACTCAAAATGTCCTCCAAAAATGTTCAACATTTCTGGTTTGAGGTGGAAGCATCTACCAAAAATGGTTTATATTTTTGCAGGACATATTTGGTCACTGAATTAAATCATATAGTATTTTCATTTGGGCATTTAAATGCTATTAAATATTTCAAATGCTCAAATAATCATAAACTAAAATGTTTACTGTTGGATATATTCTAAACAGTAGCCATGATTAGTTTCATGATTTTTGAAAGTGTCTGAGTATTTTTAATAAAGCCCTAAATTTACAGAATAATAGAAAACTGAGATAATTAGAAAAGAGAGAGAGAGA
>NC_041384.1:209583592-209591890 GCF_002162155.2 Triticum dicoccoides | reverse complement strand
ACAGCCACCGCCCTTCCCTCGCTCCCCCGACTAGCCCAGAGGCTCCGCCTCGACCCCCTCCTTCCTCCCCACCGACCCACGGCCCTCCGGAAGCCCTGCAACGCCGCCACCATCGCCGTTCCGTCGCTGGCCACCGAAGCTCACCGCTGTCGATTCGCCGCCTCCGACGCCTCCCCAAGCTCCCCGAGGCCACCGATGCAACCCCTGTGAGCCCCTCTTCCTCTTCCCCCTTCCCTCAAGCTCGCACTCATCCCCTAGCCTCTTCCTCCACCGCGGCCGAGAGTTTCTCGCCGCCGGCCATGGCGTGGCCGTGGCCACAGCCACCCCAGCTCGTATCCGAGCCACTGACGTGCTCACCGCGATCTCAGGAGTCCGTAGCATGCCCCAGCTCCTCCTGCCGTGCTCCCTAACCCCGACCCCGAGCTCGCCCGAGCTCCGGCCGCCGCCGAGGTCGACGCCGTGCTCCACTCCGGCCACCTCGCGGCCTCCCGTCCGTTCCTTTGGATGCGTAGGAGCAAGAGCTTCTCCCCAGTGCCCTCAGCGCGCCAAACCACCGCTCGCAGCGCCAAACCCGCCACCACCCGAACTCCGGCCGCCGCCGTCGTCATGATTGCCGTCGCCTCCGGCCACCCTAGCTTCTTCCGTTGGCCCTGTTAGATGCGCGCGGGTCTGGGCATCCCGTAGAGCCCCTCCGCCGCTCTTTTGGTCATCGGAGGGCGAATCCCGACGCTCTCCGCCGTCCCTGGCCTCGCCTGCGACGAGCCTCAGGTCAACTCCGGTGAGTTTGACCCGGGTTTGACCCCCTCTCTCTCACTGACCTGCGGGCCCCGCCCGGCTAATTAGGTTAGGTTAGTTTAACTAAGCTAGGTTAGTTTAGTTAGACGCTGACACTTGGGACCCACCGGTCAGGGGTTGACCGGACTGTGCCACGTTGACCTGCTGACGTCATCATGACATCAGGCTGACGCAATAAGTATTTTCTGGATTTGAAAATATTCAGGAAATTCCAGAAATTTGTATAAACTTCTAAAATTCATAGAAATTCAACCGTAACTCCAAATTAAATAATTTATATATGAAAAATTATCAGAAAAATTCAAGGAATCCATCTGTACCATTTTCATGCATGTTAGAACAACTTATAGATGCTGTTTAGCACAAATCATACTAATGGCATTTAAATATCCACATATGGAGTTTGAATTTGAATCTTGGATTCAAACCAACTTCATTTAATCTGGTTTTAGGTGCATTAGCCCAAAACACATTCATATTGCCATGTCATAGCATGCATCATATTGTGCATTGCATTGATCGTGTTTTTCTGTATTTGCCGGTATTTGTCCCCTCTCGATAGACGTGATACCGATGATGTGATCGTTGACACTGATGAAGACTCAATGTTATCTTCAGAAGTGCCAGGCAAGCAAAACCCCCTTGTTCATTCCGATAAAATCCCACTCTCTCGCTCCTGCTCTCTTTTACTGCATTAGGACAACATCGATCCATCTGTTACTTGCTGCGGTAGCTGAACCCCTTTATCCTCTGCATGACCTGTCATTCCACAGTAATTAGATGAAACCCACTAGCATGAGTAGGAGTTGTTTGAGCCCTGTTGTGCCTACTCATTCATGTTTGTTTGTCATGCCTGCTACTGCTTAGAGTTGAGTCAGGTCAGATTCATCGGGGAGGAATCAGAGGCGTGTGAACATGTCCTACTGTGTGTGAGCTAAGTGTGTGAACACGATTTGGTAAAGGTAGCGGTGAGAGGCCATGTAGGAGTACATGGTGGGTTGTCTCATTGCAGCCGTCCTCAGGAACTGAGTTCTGTGTTTGTGATCCATGATTCAGCTACTACCACGCATTGGGCCCGAAACCAATGGACCCTCTCGGCTTCTTGATCACCCTTGTCCTCTGTCCAGGAGTTGCAAGTAGTTTCTGGTGTTTGTAGTATGCTGGAGGCCGTGCGCAGCGCTGACCGTAGGGGTGGGCTGTGATGCGGTAGGCACGTGGCCGGGTAAACCGGGCGCCCGTTTGGTGTCACGGAACCCTATTCACATCGTTTGGGGCTGTGAGCGAAACTCCGGCCGGATCTCCTCATGGATGGAACCCGAATAGGCGATAAACCTGGACTAGAGATTTGAGTGTTTAGGCAGGCCGTGGCCGACACCCACGTTGGGCTTCCGCTTGAAGGTTGCCGAGTACATGTCGTGTAAACGGTGGTAAGTGGTGAGAGCGTGTGTGAAGAAGTACACCCCTGCAGGGTTAACATCATCTATTCGAATAGCCGTGTCCACGGAAAAGGACTTCTGGGTTGCTTATATCAGTTCATAGACAAGTGAAAGTGGATACTCTAAAATACGCAAGATAAGCGTGAGTGCTATGGATGGCGTTCTCGTAGGGAGACGGGAGCGGATCCATAGTGGTGTATTGATATGGTGAATATGTGGACTCGTGTGCGCCACCTCAAAAGAGTTACTTGCAGTCGTAGTTCAGGATAGCCACCGAGTCAAAGCTGGCTTGCTGCAGTTAAACCCCACCATTCCCTTTGTTGATAATGATGCATATGTAGGTAGTTCTGATGTAAGTCTTGCTGGGTACATTTGTACTCACGTTTGCCTATTTATGTTTTTGCAGAGAGACTTCAGTCTCACTAGTAGTTCCGCTTGGACTTCGACGTTTAGCTTGTTACCTCAGCTACGATCTTGTGCCCTCGGCAGGATCTGGTAGATAGTCAGGCTTCTCAGCCTTTCCATTTATAGATGTCTGTACCCAGACATGATAGCTTCGGCCTGTGCTTTGACTTGTATGCTCTGAGTGTTGGGTCATGAGACCCATGTTTGTAATATCTCGCTCCTCGGAGCCTATTGATTAAATACTTGAGTCGCAGAGTCATGTTGTGATGCCATGTTGTATTTTGCACATATCGAGCATATTGTGTGTATGTTATTGAAATGCTTGGTATGTGTGGGATCTGACCATCTAGTTGTTTATCTTTAGTAGCCTCTCTTACCGGGAAATGTCTCCTAGTGTTTCCATTGAGCCTTGGTAGCTTGCTACTGCTCCGGAACACTTAGGCTGGCCGGCATGTGTCCTTCTTCGTTCCTGTGTCTGTCCCTTCGGGGAAATGTCACGCGATGAATACCGGAGTCCTGTTAGCCCGCTACAGCCCGGTTCACCGGAGTCCTGCTAGCCCAGTACTACAGCCTGGATTCACTCGCTGATGACCGACACGTTCGATGCTGGGTCATGGATGCCTGTCCCTGTAAGTCTGTGCCACTTTGGGTTTACGACTAGTCATGTCAGCCCGGGCTCCTTATCATATGGATGCTAGCGACACTGTCATATACGTGTGCCAAAAGGCGCAAACGGTCCCGGGTAAAGGTAAGGCGACACCCGTGGGAATACCGTGCGTGAGGCCGCAAAGTGATATGAAGGGTTACATGCTAGATCTATGTGGCATTGAGTCGGGGTCCTGACAGCGTTGGTATCAGAGCTTGACTGCCTGTAGGATTACCAAGCCAAACTGGTCGAAGTTGAGTCTAGAAATTCTTTAGTTATATGTAGGGGAATTGATTGTGGGATGGAACGTAAGGCTCTTTTTACTCCTTATACCTCATGGCCTTCTGATCTGAGTCATCATCTTCTCTTCTACGGGGATTAAGAACTAGGCTATCTTTTCTTTCTATCAGGATCACGTGTTACTAATCCGTAGACTTATAGATTGTTGGATTTAAGTCTTAGTTCAGTTCTTACTACTTCTGTATGTTAATTGTTGATCTCGAAACCTTGATATTGTGCTTCTGAGTGGTTATGCCACCATTTTTGTGAATGTCTCAAATCTTTTCTGAGCATTTACAGTCGTTATGTTGTCCGAGTCATCCCAGGTTTCTAAATAGTCTGATGCATTTGCAAAATCCTTTCCCTCTGGTTTCGATGTTCCTTTATGCCAGCTCAATCACACTAATTGTTGAGTTGAGGTATTCTATTGCCTTGACATTATGTTGGAGTTATTATTGTGACCCGAGGTGTCTTAGGGGATCATCTAGTAGTCTAGCCATGATTTATGTTCCAGTGTGATGACTCTGGCCGTCATTATCGAAAGCATCCCGTGATGCCATTTAGTAGTAGGTATTCTATCCCTGGGTTTTGAACCCGAGATTCACCCTACTTGCTTCATGTTGATAGTTTTGCTCGTTCCTTTAGGTTATTAGTAACCTTTGCATTAGTCCTCGATGTTCGTGGTATTCCTTTCTTCCAAATACTATGAACCGCTTATGGCAGATGTTCCTCGCTGATCGAGAGATCACAATCAGAGTGCTCTCGATGGGTTCTCGATTCTACATTGTGACTCTGCCAGTTCTACCTTTCTGCATGGGTTATCCGGAAGAAATATGTGGAATTCGTTCGACATGCTAAACCATGCATCCACAACTCAGAAAATCGCATGTTCCTTTGAGTTTCTCTCTTTAGTTGCATTCTGACCCTCGTCTATCAATCGATATCAAGGGTATGCATGCATTCGTTTATCGATGCCTATTACCCTTGTGGTACGTCAAGCCATTCTGTCCTGAATGACTTGGAGAAACAAACTCCAGTACCTCATCCATATCTAGGATTGGGTCAAAGTAGTTGTGTTCCGCAGATCAAGTTACAATCCAGCTTCTGGTCTGCTCTACCCTGAAGTATTACCTTCTTTATGACAGGAATTTCATGAGAATTGCACCACCTTTTGTGAATTCTTGACATAGTGATACTTCTCGCCATCCTTTTTCATTCCTCGGTTCCGTGTTGTTGCAGCCGGAGTGCCGACAGGTGAATCATGATGTGTGAACTCAATACTCCTAGCAACCCCATTGCTTGGTAGTTAATGGACAATAATCTTATTCTTAGTATGTTGGTTATTGAATCACCATTCTAAGATTGATCATGCTACCTAGTCCTTATTTCCTGGTGCACTCTTTGATTGATGAGTTAGGATTTTGTCAAGTCCTCGCTCATTTGATCATATCATCTTGCCCTGAAAAGCAAGATTGTTCTCGAGCTTAGTAACATATCGGTGGATCGTGATTTCCGAAGGTCTTCTCGGAAGTATTACCAGGTTGTCACCTGACCGCTATGTTGAGCTCGTGATCAAGTTGGTTTCTTGTGAACCACCTTCTCTCCAAGAATCGGTGTTAGATATCCCTGAGCTAGTTGGTTAAGCTAAACGACAACTTGGAGGGTTGGAAGATAAAAGCTTGCCTGACTTAGTTCGTTCCAAAGGGATATTCTTGTGTAGTGTGTGTTGAAGAAAGATGATATCTTCATCGATTGGTCCCTGTGATCAGTTGCTGGACCTATTGTTTTATCAATCCTTTGATTTGAGTGTGGGCTATCGTCAAATCAAGTTAGAACCAACGATGTTCGTAATGTTGTCTTACTCGTGGTTGATCCCTCGAGCATACACCATTATATTCTTTGGTCTGGCCAATGCTATCACCGTGTTCACTTAACTATGGAATTCCTTTTAAAAGGGAACTTGGATGAATTGTTGTTGAGCCCATCGACAACATCCTTATCTTCTCCATGATTCTGTTGGACATTAAGCTAGTGTTGGAAACTTTGTAAACAATGCCTTCGAGTTCCGTCTCTGAGGTATATGTTTGGATGAAAGAAGTGACTCCCTTTGATTCACGTGCATTTGATGTAAGTTGCCGTCGTGAATTCGAGAAAGATTGTTTTGTTTCTTTTGGAATCATCCCAAATCAGCCATGCACGTGCGAAGAATTCTGTGGTCTGTTAGACTGATCATCTTCATTCCATAGGTATATCCTAGCACACCAAGCCACTGATTGACTTGTTCAAGGAAAAGAAGTCTATGCTTGGGATCTAATCCATGGACTTGCGTAAAGACTTCGATATCCTCGATGATGGTTCCCCACCTAAACTCGGTAGTGTTTAATTATAAGACTACTACGTGGCCATGCTTGTCTGGGACAACGTGTTCACATGTTTGTAGCAGATCCAGCTCATGTTTTGGAGCTTGCTATCGTAGTTCATTTCCCGAGAATCTCGCAACGTCATCTCGTCGATTTGTGTTGCAAACTTTCATTTTTCTTCCTAGACTCGATGGGTCTGGAATATTCCGACACCAACCAGATCTGAATCTCAGGCAGATATGATGGTTGGAACATTTCCCCAAGAACTATAATATTGGTTCCTCGATAACTGGTAAAGTGGATGTCGTGGCCAGCACCACCCAGCCGGAAGACCTGTTATTATAATATCTTGATTGAGGAAGTTGGCCACCTCCCCATAGGGATTTCGTAAGATTTACTCCCTAGTTGCCCCTATGGATTTTGAGATCCCGAAGTCCGACCTTTTTACTTGATGTTCTAGATATCAAACCATATTTATGAATGGGTTACGCTAGCACATCAAGGAGAACATTAGAAGCGGAGTGCTAAATGTCTCTCGGTCGATCATCCAGATTTTGTTTCCTTGGCCTCGCTAGGGTGAAATCTGAGAAAGTGTTATCTTCCTTTGCATCTACATCATCCATCATCATTCGTCATGGTAGCAAGCTGTGTTGCCAGGATCCTTGACACGGATATTGGTAGAATCTTGATGATTGTGGAAATGCTCAAGTTCTTGAGAGCACGCACAAGCGCTAGGTGTTATCTTCGGCACTAACTGGGTTTGCTCTCAGCTTCCTCGGCAATGCTATGACCTTTTCAAACAGTGAATTCACTCTCTATTGTTGGGTTCTTCCCCAGTTACCAGAATCATTCCCAGCATTTGCATTTTGTTCCCAGCTTGCACCACCAATGTGCCATTCTACCATGGGTCTCTTCCATTTCCGGTGATAAGCAAATTCATCCATTACGTTGTCTTCAACAAGGTAATCCACATCATCCAAGTCCGAGTATGCCATTCTACCGACCCCCTCCAAATGATCGCTCGAGAATTGCCTTAGGCTGGTTTAAAGAGTTTCAATGATCTCTGAATCAAAAGTAATTCTTTTTGCCACTTAAGGGGATATCTCTACGAGTCACCCTCCCTAAGGTGTATCGTTATGGTATCATGGCAACTCAACTCCTCGCTACGTTGACAATCGATTACCACCTTCTTAAGCGTGAAATTGTGGTCTACCTAGTGAACCTTCGTCATCTGCTTCACTCCATTCCTATGGATGTGTGCTTCGCCTCTCAGCTCGAGAGATGTTGCTATGTCTCATTCCGTGAGTTAATCCTGAGTTGTTCGACTTTCGAGAAGAACCATTCTTTTAGGATCTTTCCTTTCCTCTCGTTGTCATGTTAGTTGGAGTTCTCAGAGCAAGACTTCGAGACAATAATGGTGTTCAAATCAACGTTCCTATGAAGTGCAACCTGGATCGTGAAGATTATACTAGTTTGTGTTTCCCCTTCACCTTACCCTACGCTTGAATCTCGAGACGAGATTCTTGTTTAGTGGGGGTGAGTTGTCACATCCCTAGTTCTGACAGTGCCTAGTGCATGCATTAGAGTGTTACATCATGTTTAAATTTCATTTAAACCTGAGATGGGGATTGACTAAGCCCTAGCACCAAATGAATTCAACTAGGGCCAAAATAAAACCTTTTTCATTGAACTCAAAATGTCCTCCAAAAATGTTCAACATTTCTGGTTTGAGGTGGAAGCATCTACCAAAAATGGTTTATATTTTTGCAGGACATATTTGGTCACTGAATTAAATCATATAGTATTTTCATTTGGGCATTTAAATGCTATTAAATATTTCAAATGCTCAAATAATCATAAACTAAAATGTTTACTGTTGGATATATTCTAAACAGTAGCCATGATTAGTTTCATGATTTTTGAAAGTGTCTGAGTATTTTTAATAAAGCCCTAAATTTACAGAATAATAGAAAACTGAGATAATTAGAAAAGAGAGAGAGAGAAAGACCCGTACCTGGGCCACTTACCTGTAGCCGGCCCAGCTGCACCGGCCCAGCCCACCAGCGCCCTTCCTGTCGTCTTCCTCCTCGGGACAGTAGGACAGGGGCGTGTGCCCGCGGCGCGCACGCACGCGCAACGCCACCTCCTGCCTGCCTGCTGCCACTCCGACGCCGCTACGGATGCCACGCACCCCCTCTCCCTTCTCCCTCTCTCCCGCGTCCTCATCCTCTCCCCGGAACACTCTCCCCCCCTCCTCTGTTCTCCTCACCGAGCGGAGCCCGTCGCCGCCGCTCGCCATAACCACAGCCACCGCCCTTCCCTCGCTCCCCCGACTAGCCCAGAGGCTCCGCCTCGACCCCCTCCTTCCTCCCCACCG
>NC_041384.1:209579974-209581831 GCF_002162155.2 Triticum dicoccoides | reverse complement strand
TTCACATCGTTTGGGGCTGTGAGCGAAACTCCGGCCGGATCTCCTCATGGATGGAACCCGAATAGGCGATAAACCTGGACTAGAGATTTGAGTGTTTAGGCAGGCCGTGGCCGACACCCACGTTGGGCTTCCGCTTGAAGGTTGCCGAGTACATGTCGTGTAAACGGTGGTAAGTGGTGAGAGCGTGTGTGAAGAAGTACACCCCTGCAGGGTTAACATCATCTATTCGAATAGCCGTGTCCACGGAAAAGGACTTCTGGGTTGCTTATATCAGTTCATAGACAAGTGAAAGTGGATACTCTAAAATACGCAAGATAAGCGTGAGTGCTATGGATGGCGTTCTCGTAGGGAGACGGGAGCGGATCCATAGTGGTGTATTGATATGGTGAATATGTGGACTCGTGTGCGCCACCTCAAAGGAGTTACTTGCAGTCGTAGTTCAGGATAGCCACCGAGTCAAAGCTGGCTTGCTGCAGTTAAACCCCACCATTCCCTTTGTTGATAATGATGCATATGTAGGTAGTTCTGATGTAAGTCTTGCTGGGTACATTTGTACTCACGTTTGCCTATTTATGTTTTTGCAGAGAGACTTCAGTCTCACTAGTAGTTCCGCTTGGACTTCGATGTTTAGCTTGTTACCTCAGCTACGATCTTGTGCCCTCGGCAGGATCTGGTAGATAGTCAGGCTTCTCAGCCTTTCCATTTATAGATGTCTGTACCCAGACATGATAGCTTCCGCCTGTGCTTTGACTTGTATGCTCTGAGTGTTGGGTCATGAGACCCATGTTTGTAATATCTCGCTCCTCGGAGCCTATTGATTAAATACTTGAGTCGCAGAGTCATGTTGTGATGCCATGTTGTATTTTGCACATATCGAGCATATTGTGTGTATGTTATTGAAATGCTTGGTATGTGTGGGATCTGACCATCTAGTTGTTTATCTTTAGTAGCCTCTCTTACCGGGAAATGTCTCCTAGTGTTTCCATTGAGCCTTGGTAGCTTGCTACTACTCCGGAACACTTAGGCTGGTCGGCATGTGTCCTTCTTCGTTCCTGTGTCTGTCCCTTCGGGGAAATGTCACGCGATGAATACCGGAGTCCTGTTAGCCCGCTACAGCCCGGTTCACCGGAGTCCTGCTAGCCCAGTACTACAGCCTGGATTCACTCGCTGATGACCGACACGTTCGATGCTGGGTCATGGATGCCTGTCCCTGTAAGTCTGTGCCACTTTGGGTTTACGACTAGTCATGTCAGCCCGGGCTCCTTATCATATGGATGCTAGCGACACTGTCATATACGTGTGCCAAAAGGCGCAAACGGTCCCGGGTAAAGGTAAGGCGACACCCGTGGGAATACCGTGCGTGAGGCCGCAAAGTGATATGAAGGGTTACATGCTAGATCTATGTGGCATTGAGTCGGGGTCCTGACAACTATGCAGGGTAATCTTGTTCTCCCGATTTTTTTTACATTTTTCTTGTAGTTTTTTCAATGGCGTCTATAGCAATATAGTAAAAGGGGACATGACTCTCTTGTGTCTTGTATGATTTGTTTTTTTACACGTTAAGTTTGTTCTGTCGAACAAGGAATCCACACCTTGTTATCCCGAAATTTTGAAGCTCGAGTATCTTTTGTCTCACCTGCTTTGAAACTCCCACTTCTTCAACCCGCGCCGCGCCTTGTTATCCCGAAATTTGGACGCGCGCGAGAACTCCCTCCTCATCCGAAATCGCTCCCGCAGCCCAGACACGCGAAATCCCCCTTCTACCCCTCAATCAAAAATGAAGTTCCATGTCATGGCGTCAAAACCGGTGGGGCTACGCTGGTAACTTACCCTACATTTCGGACAAGCGCATCCCTA
>NC_041384.1:209565046-209579595 GCF_002162155.2 Triticum dicoccoides | reverse complement strand
TCCGTCGGCCTCCAGACCGCCGCCCAGCCGGAGACTCTTCCCCGACTATGTCGTCCACTGCAACAGCTCGCCGTCCCTCATCCACCGCACCGGATGAGGATCCGTTGTCGATCTCGTCATCCCGCCGGATCGGCCGCCCCGTCCTCCACCTCCAAGGAGCTGCCCCGACGTTCGCCTCGTCTATCGCACCACCTCAATCCCCAGAGCACTGTCTTGACCTGCCCCACCGAAACTGCAACACCCTCACCAATTCCTCTGATGAAGCCGAGGCCAACTCGGTGCCACCAAGGAGGTTCTGCACTCACCGCTGCATTTTATCTTTTATTTGATCTCACGGGGCTGCCGGTGCTCGATACCGAGCAGACATGGTGTGTCCCCATTGACGGCGCCGTCGCCGACCATATCATCCACGGCGTCTCTCCCCCATGTCGTTGCTTCCTCGGCGGCGACTTCCACAATAGCACTAGCTCCAGCTGCTCCGGCTCTCGCTCATGCTGCGGCTCTATTCTTGTTGTCGATCGCGCTGCTGCACTGCTCCTGCTTTCGTTCGTGTTGCTGCTCTGCTCTTGCTCTCGCTTGCGCTGGTGCTGCTGCTGCACGACCTCCGGCAGCTACAGGAGTTGCTGCTTTAGCACTCACTCGCGATGCTACTGCACGACTTTCTCTCTTCTAGTGTGTTCCCTGCTCGAGCGTCTGCTGATTTAGATCACTGCTTCTCTGCTACTAGTGCTCGAACGCCCTAAACATCTATTGCAATGCTCTGTTACTAGTTCCATCAGTTTTGACAGTAAAATTCAGTTTCGACTGTGAAGTTCATTTTCTTCAGTTAAGTTTAGAGTGAACAGTACTTACAGCATCTGTCGGAGCAGCCGTGGCACGGCTGATGCGTTTTACATCTAGCACTTTTTGGTGATGTATTTTACATCATCTATTGCAGATGATATTAGGGTCCCACTTCAGATTAACATTGTTTGTCTTGTCATGCTTCAGCCTCGTCGCCGTACACCTTAGCGGAGCTGCTCCAACGATGGAACCGTCCATCACAGCAAAGCAGTACCCTCGGCGCCGTTTCCAGAGGCCTCGGATCTTCTTCCCCACCTCTGATAGTCACACCAGCATCGTCACCATCCGCCACGTCCAACCCAATGATGCTGAGGTCCACAAGGCTATGCCAAAGAGGTTGTACACTCTTCGCATCACTTTGTTTCTCCATTCCTCTGTTCTTCCAATTCATGTGAGCCAAACACCCAGGTTGACTGAAATCCTATGTTTCCAAATGCTTTGTCTTGCACGTGCATTCCTATCCTATTCCTGTGTTTTTCCTGTCCCTGCATTTATAGAATCCTCCAATTCTAAGGAGCCCTTATAGATTTACTTCATTTTCAGATAGGCGTCAAAGAAAACTCTGTGTGTTATGTCCTGCTCCTACCGTGCTGTCATCCACCCCACCTGAGGTGCACCATCGACAGAAGCGTTCACTGCAGAAGAGATCCCCCCTGCAGACTTCC
Organism: Triticum dicoccoides; assembly: GCF_002162155.2. NCBI lineage: Eukaryota > Viridiplantae > Streptophyta > Magnoliopsida > Poales > Poaceae > Triticum > Triticum dicoccoides. The sequence goes on along the minus strand of NC_041384.1, from coordinate 209,578,087 downwards.
TTTCGCCGCCTCAGATCATCTTCCCCGTTGCCGGCAGCCACGCCAACTGCATTACCATCATCGACTTGAGCAGATGAACCTGAGGACTACATAGTTCCGGAAGAGAGGTCGCAGTCTTTCGTGTTTGCTTACGTTATACATCGGTTATTATTACCTGCTACTTTATCGTTCAATCTTGAGTTTTGAATTGCCCATGGGTCTCATATCGAGCCAGCAACGAATAGTATATGTCTACTATCTGGTTCATCTGGGTCTTCTATGTGGTTCATGTTGGGTGGGCAACAAACAATAGATGATCCATTGTCTATCTTTTTAAACTAAAGCTATAATCTACCTGCTATCATTAGTTTTGGATCCATCCACTCGTTTGCTACCATCAGTCTTGATTTTTGCATGAACCCCTTAGGCCTTACAAAATCTAACTATTTTTTTAATTATGCATGTCAGATATTGTACACGATCGTACTGAACATGTAGAGAAAAAGAGAAGACTGTTGCGTGCGAATATAATGTCATGCAGACGCCGCTCCATGGTGGGCGAAGTGCCCCCCCTCCTGCATTTCCAGATTGTATTCTAGAGGAAGATAACTGTTCAGATGGAGATTCAGAAGGAGCCGACCATACCTGTTTACCACCTGAGGTGTTTGCTCTAACCTGGCATGCTGATGTTGGTCATATCATGCATATGGCGCCTTGCATTGCTTACATTATACATCTTATATGTCATCAGCTTAGTTTAGATTTGCTTTGTGTGAATGCCACCTGTTTGGTTTCTATATCATACTCCCACCATTCCTAAATATTTGTCTTTTTAGAGATTTCAACAAGTGACTACATACGGAACAAAATGAGTGAATCTACACTCTAAAATGTTCTATATACATCTGTATGTGGTAGTCCATTTGAAATCTCTAAAAAGACAAATATTTAGGAATGGAGGGAGTATATGGGAATTATGCAATGCCATCTTCTTTAGCCAGGCATCATATACATGAATCATGCAATGCCATCCTGTTTAGCCAGTCATCATATATGTGAATTGTATCGTGCCATATTTTTTCCATAATGTATTCCATTTGTCAACAATGTTTATACATTCATCTACTCTTCCTGTGCATCAGCCATTTGAGTCGGTCATGGGAAAATATGGAGTGAAAACAAGGTCTTCTGAGCAGTTAGTGCTACCTGTCGATGCAGATTTCTTGCTGGTTACAAATAGCTCCTCAGAGGAGGATTCAGAGAGAGATGACTAGTCGTATCCCCCCCCCTGAGGTGCATGCTCTAACTTGGCTAGGTTATATTACTCATATCATGCATATGGTGTCTTGCATTGCCATGCCATCTGCTTAGATTAGACATGCTTTGTGTGAATGCCTCATGTTTGCTTTCTATATCAGATATGTGAATTATGCAATGCCATGTTTTTCAGCCAGTTATCATATATGTGAATTATGCACCGCCATGGAGCCAGGCATCATATATGTGAATTATCTCATGCCATCTTTTTTTCATTACGTATTCCATTTGTCGACAATCTGTGTATATTGAACTACTCTTCATGTGTATCAGCCATTTGAGGCAGTTATGGAAAAATCTGGAGTGAAAACAAGGTCTTCAGAGCAGGCAATGGTACCTGTTGAAGCATATATCTCGATGGTTACAGGGAGCTCCTTAGAGCAGGATTCAGAGACAGATAACTAGTCCTATATCCCACCTGAGGTGTATGCTCTAAGTTGCAATGTTTATATTTCTCATATGATGCATATGGTGTCTTGCATTGCTTAGTTTAGACATCATACGCACAATATTGAATTCTATCTGCTTAGTTTAGAGATCATACATGCGAGTGCCAGCTGCTTAGTATATGAATCAATTATGTCAATTATATCATGCCATCCTGTATACTTAGACAACATGTATGTGAATTATTTCATCCCAACCTATTTTAGACAGACATCATATAGTTGTGTCATGTCATCCTGTTTAGGTACTCATCATATGTTGAATTATGCCATTATATCCTGTTAAGTTGTCCATCATATATCTGAAACTGTGTCATGCTATCCTGTTTAGTTAGGCATCATATATGTGAAACTGTGTCATGTTGTCCTGTTTGGTTAGACAACATATATGTGAATTACCACATCTGTCTATCATACAATGTCTGTACGTTCAATTTCTTTTCTTGTTTATCAGCCATTTGAATTGGAGGGGGTTCTTGAACAGGACAGCGGTACTGGCCAGCTACAAGCGCTTGTGCCAGCGGTACTGGCCAGTAACTCGAACAGCAAGTTATTGTGGCTGATAAACACCAGTCCTTTCTTGTGCAACAGCAAGCGCTGGAGGATTTAAGCGCCAAGCAAGAGAAAGTTAATAAGCTTGCTAAGCATCTTGCCAGCATTATGGGTACCCAAGATATTGTTTCTTGAACTCTTCTGAAGTGGTTTCAGTTCTGGACTTGTTTTGCTGCGGCGTTTATATGCTGCTTTGTTCCCTATATTTGCACTGGTGGCGAACTTTGATGCCCACTGGATGTAATATGTGTAATAGCCGTGATAGCCTAGCATAAGTTGCTTGCTTATTTATTTCCTTGTTGTCTTGTTTATTTGTTTGCTTGTAGTCAGTGCAGTTCTTTCCCACGGTTTGCTAGTGGCTACAATAACCTATTTTTTAAAACTAGGCCACAATAACCATGGGCTAATATTTACTGTAGTGACACTGGGCCTCCTACGGGCCGTAGAAACAGTGGACCTTCTACGGGCCGTAGAAACAGTAGGCCTTCTACGGGCCGTAAAAACAATGGGCTTTCTATGGGCCGTAGCAATAATGGGCCTTCTGTGGGTCGTATCATCAATGGGCCTTATACGGGACGTATGATCGATTGGCCAAACATGGGCCAATAACAGGCCGCATTATGGTCGTAAATGGGCCATCGTTAATAGGCTGTATTTGATGACGCTATGAAAATGGCCCAACGTATTAACGGACCACAAACGGGCCGACTGTAACCATGGGCTGAATTTGGCCCACAAGCAGAAAATGACAGTAACGGGCCGTAAGTAAACGAATGCTGGAAATGAGCCCAAGAATAAATGGGCTCTGAGAAGGCCAAAAGATAACATGGGCTGGAAACTGCCCAACGGAATAACGGGCCGTTAATCGGTATAAAGTGATACACTGTTCATTACGGGCCAGTTTCACCAAGGGCTGTTAATAGGTGTAAAGTGATACACTATTCATTACGGGCCAGTTTCACCATGGGCCGTTAATAGGCCAAGAGTTACATAGGGCCTCATATGGGCCGAAAGACGTCATGGGCCATACATGGGCCAGAAGTGAAAATGGGTTGGAATCATATTGGATGGCCCAGATGACGCTACTGGGCCTAATTCGGATAGGGTGTAACGGGCCTTGGGTTAGCGGGTTGTAAATGGGCTATATGCGAACAGGCCGTTAACAAGCTTTCCATGGGCCGGCTCGGCACCTTTTGACCAAGTCAAACGGGCCGGCCTTTTCACAGGAATGGGCCTCTGTTGGGCCGTGCCATGTGTCGACATATCATAGGCGCCTTCTATCCAATGAGTGGATGACATCTGTCCCAACGATGAGCTGACACGTGTTTCCTCCAGCCAATGATGATTTTACACGTGGAAAATCCCCGTTGGTCGGGGCTGTTAATGGGTTATCGGATCCAAAACCTGACCCGATAGCTTAACGGCATTCCGTTACGGTGGATGCCACGTGTCGGTCACCCTTGATGAAAGCACTTCTATGACGTGCGATTTATCGTCATGGAAGTGCACACTTCCGTGATGATAATTTTGGTAATGTCATGGAACACTTCTACGACAGCACAGGTATGACTATCTTGATTATGTCATAAATTTGTCATGGATGTACATGCATGACAAAAAACGTGACCTACTGTGACAAACACGTATCATCACGGAAGTGTATTTTTTTGTATTGCAAGGAGTTTGTGAGGGCAAGGAGATCGCCTACTTCGTGAAGATCTACCTAATTGAGGCAAGTCCTTCGTGGGCGATGGCCATGGTGGGATAGACAAGGTTGCTTCTTTGTGGACCCTTCGTGGGTGGTGAGGCAGTCCTGGATTAGGGGGTCCTCGGGCGTCCGGCCTATGTAACGTGGGCCGGACCGATGTTCCATGAAGATACAAGACGGAAGACTTGTCGCCGTGTCCGGATGGGACTCTCCTTTGCGTGGATGGCAAGCTTGGCATGCGAATATGAAGATTCCTTTATCTGTAAACTGACTTTGTACAAGCCTAGCCCCCTCCGGTGTCTATATAAACCGGATGGTTTAGTCCATAGATGCAATCATAATCATATAGGCCAGACATCTAGGGTTTAGCCATTACGATCTCGTGGTAGATCAACTCTTGTAACCCCTATACTCATCAAAGTCAATCAAGCAGGACGTAGGGTCTTACCTCCATCAAGAGGGCTCGAACCTGGGTGAACACTGTGTCCCTGTCTCCTGTTACCTTCGATCCTCAGACTCATAGTTCGGAACCCCCTACCCGAGATATGCCGGTTTTGACACGGACATTGGTGCTTTCATTGAGAGTTCCATTATGCCGTCATCGAAAGGCTCGATGGCTTCATCGATCATCTACAACAATGTTGTCGGGAAGGAGATTTTTCTCCCCGGCCAGATCTTCGTATTCAGCGGCTTCGCACCGCAGGCCAACTCGGTTGGCCACCTGGAGTAGATCGACAACTATGCCCCTGGTCACTCAGTTTTGGAAATCTGAACTATGTCGCTGACATCCGAGGAGACTTGATCTTCCAAGGGTCCGCGGCTCCAACCACCGCTCTGGCCTTAGATCCGCAGTGCATCACCAAGTCCAAAGACAAGAGTCTAGAGCCCGCCGGACTATTTGTGGCTATAGAGCTCAACGCTGGAGAACCGGAGAGGATAGCGCCACCGGCAGCCATCACAAAGCCGAACTCTTCTCCGGACACTAGCTCCGGACCCTCGCAGTCTGTGTCTTACGAGCTCGGCCGGGGAACTTCGGTCCCCATACAAACCTTGCTCTTAAACGAGGCTCTGGACCTAATGCAATCCCTCGCCATCATAGAGGAACCGCTTCTGAATTGCGCCCAGCCCGAACTAGGGGCTGGAAATAGGGAATTTTACTTCCCACCACCACCCACTTTATAGCCACTGTCGAGGATCTAACTAACATGCTCGACTACAACTCCGAAGACATCGATGGTATGGATGATGATGCCGGAGGTGAGCAAGCCCAAAACCCGCCGTTCACCGGACGCTGGACGGCCACCTCCTCATACGACATGTACATGGTGGGCACACCTAAATAAGGCGATGGCGATGATGAGAAGGATCCGGTCGAGGACGAACCTCCTGAGATACCACCAAAGCATCAACATCAGCGGCGCCGCTCTAAATCACGTCGTGAAAAGGACAGCAATACCAGCACCGGAGACGATGATACTCCGAAGAAAGCCGAAGACCAAGAAGACCCCATCGAACCAACATCCGAACAGGATGACCGGGAGGACGGGCAGGTTAACCCTGACGAGCAAGCAGGGAACAAAGACTCAGAGGATAGCAACTATCTACCACTCTCCGAGGACGACGTGAGCCTTGGCAACGAAGATTTTATCGTGCCAGAAGAACCCCTCGAACAAGAGCGCTTTTAGCGCTGGCTAATAGCCACTGCAAGAAGCCTGAAAAGTAAGTAGCAGAAGCTCCAAGCTGACCAAGATCTGCTCAATGACAGATGGACTAATGTCCTGGAAGCCGAAGAATACGGCCTCGAGCGCCCAACAATGAGTTACCCGAAGCATAAAATGCTACCCCAATTCGACCATGAGGCGCTGGAACCCATACCACCCACGCGTAACGTGGCTGGCGAACCTGACCGACCACCACGTGGCCGAGATAGAACGGCAACTCAAGCCGAACACCAGCCCACACCACCTTGCTGCAAAAACAGTAGCTCGGGGATACACATATGACCTACGAAAGGACCTGGAAAATAGAGCAGGTCAGACTAGATCAATTTATGGATCGCGGGGGCGTGCGCCAGCGCGAGAGGACAGTTATCAATCCTGGTGCAACAAGCACAACCATGCCCAGTCCGAAAACCGCATACGGACTTCATCTGAACTGCGTCATGACATGGCCCGATATAGAGGCGCCGCACACCCCCTATGCTTTACCGATGAGGTAATGGAGCACCAGTTCCCAGAAGGGTTTAAATTCGTGAACATTGAATCATACGACGGCACAACAGATCCTGCAGTATGGATTGAAGATTTTCTCCTCCACATTCACATGGCTCGCGGTGAAGATCTACACGCCATCAAATACCTTCCCCTAAAACTTAAGGGGCCAGCTCGGCACTGGTTAGATAGCCTCCCAGAAAACTCTATCGAAAGCTGGGAAGACCTGGAGGATGCCTTTAGAGACAACTTCCAAGGCACCTACATCCGGCCTCCGGATGCCGATGACCTAAGTCATATTGTCCAGCAACCCGGAGAGTCCGCCCGAAAATTCTGGACTAGGTTCCTCACTAAAAAGAACCAGATTGTCGATTGCCCAGATGCCGAAGCCCTGGTGGCTTTTAAACATAGCATTCATGACGAATGGCTCGCCCGACACCTCGGCCAAGAGAAGCCGAAATCCATGGCAGCCCTAACGGCACTCATGACCCGCTTTTGCAATGGTAAAGACAGCTGGCTAGCCCGTATCAATAATAATACAAGCGAGCCTGGCACTTCCGAAGCCAAGAATAACAATGGCAGGCCCCGACGCAACAAACACAAGCGCTGCAGCAATAATGACAATACCAACGACACGGCAGTCAATGCCGGATTTAGCGGCTCCAAGTCCGTTTGGTGGAAGAAGCCATTCAAAAGAAACAGAGAAGGCTCATCCAGCTTGGACCGAATACTCGATCGACCCTGCCAAATTCACGGCACCTCCGATAAGCCTGCCAATCATACCAACCAAAGTTGTTGGGTCTTTAAACAGGCCGGTAAGTTAAATACCAAAGATAAGGAGAAAGGGTCGCCTAGTGAGGACGACGACGAGGAGCCTCGTCAACCGAACACCGGGGGACAGAAGAAATTTCCCCCCGAAGTCAAAACGGTAATTATGATATACGCCACTCAAATCCCCAAGCGGGAGGCATGCGTTCGCTAAGGGACGTCTACGTGATAGAGCTAGTCGCCCCTAAATTCAACCCATGGTCATCCTGTCCGATCACCTTTGATCGTAGAGACCCTCCGACCAGTATCCATCATGGAGGTTCGGCCGCACTAGTCCTCAACCCAATATCAATGGATTCCACCTCACGCGAGTCCTCATGGATGGCGGCAGCAGCCTTAACCTGCTCTATCAGGACATAGTCCACAAGATGGGCATTGATCCGTCGAGGATTAGGCCCACCAAAACTACCTTTAAAGGAGTAATACCTGATGTAGAGGCCTGCTGCACGGGCTCAATCACATTGGAGGTCGTCTTCGGTTCGTCGGACAACTTCCGAAGCGAAGACTTGATCTTCGACATCATCCCCTTCCGTAGTGGCTATCATGCACTGCTCGGACGAACCGCATTTGCTCACTTCAATGCGGTCCCACACTAAGCTTATCTCAAGCTCAAGATGCCCGGACCACACGGTGTTATAACGATCAATGGAAACATGGAACGCTCCCTCCGTACTGAGGAGCACACTGCAGCCCTGGCAACGGAAGTACAGGGCGGCCTTATCATGCCAACTATTACATCAGAGGTCAAGTCCCTGGACACTATCAAACTGAAGAAAATATGCCCTAGAGGCAATAATAAAGTTATTATTTATTTCCTTATATCATGATAAATGTTTACTATTCATGCTAGAATTGTATTAACCGGAAACATAATACATGTGTGAATACATAGACAAACAGAGTGTCACTAGTATGCCTCTACTTGACTAGCTCATTGATCAAAGATGGTTATGTTTCCTAGCCATAGACATGAGTTGTCATTTTATGAACGGGATCACATCATTAGGAGAATGATGTGATTGACTTGACCCATTCCGTTAGCTTAGCACTTGATCATTTTAGTATGTTGTTATTGCTTTCTTCATGACTTATACATGTTCCTATGACTATGAGATTATGCAACTCCCGTTTACCGGAGGAACACTTTGTGTGCTACCAATGTCAAAACGTAACTATGTGATTATAAAGGTGCTTTACAGGTGTCTCCGGAGGTACTTGTTGAGTTGGTGTATTTCGAGATTAGGATTTGTCACTCCGATTGTCGGAGAGGTATCTCTGGGCCCTCTCAGTAATGCACATCACTATAAGCCTTGCAAGCATTGTAACTAATGAGTTAGTTGCGGGATGATGCATTATAGAACGAGTAAAGAGACTTGCCGGTAACAAGATTTTACTAGGTATTAAGATACCGACGATCGAATCTCGGGCAAGTAACATACCGGTGACAACGGGAACAACGTATGTTGTTATGCGGTTTGACCGATAAAGATCTTCATAGAATATGTGGGAGCTAATATGAGCATCCAGGTTCCTCTATTGGTTATTGACCAGAGACGTGTCTCAGTCATGTCTACATAGTTCTTGAACCCATAGGGTCCGCACGCTTAAAGTTCCACTACTAGGAAAAGGGCTATAGATGGAATTGACACTAATGGCGCACCAGACATGTGGTGCGCCATTAGTATATACTAATGGCGCACCACCTTCTGATGCGCCATTAGTGTTGAAACTACTAATGGCGCACCCTGCCCACGGTGCGCCATTAGTACCAATTTTTTTTAACTAGTGCACCTGTCCAAACATACTAATGGCGCATCCACAGGCAGTGCGCCATTAATAGTTGTAACTAGTAATGGCGCACCTTCCAGAGAGTGCGCCACTAATGTTGTTTTTTTTTGTTTTTTTTATTCCTTTTTTTGCAAAACTACTAATGGCGCACTCGCACGCGGTGCGCCATTACTAGTTTAAACTAGTAATGGCGCATCGTGGTGCAGTGCGCCATTAGTATGCTTTTTTTTTTGCAAAACTACTAATGGCGCACCACCAGGGGGTGCGCCATTAGTAACCTGGATTACTAATGGCGCATTTGTGGTTGGTGCGCCATTAGTAAGTGGGCAGCAACAAGATATTTTGGACAGCCTCTCCTCCCACACTCACTTTCTCCCCACTTCATTCTCTCCACCGCCTCCTCCTTGTCTCGGGTGCCTCCTCTTTTTCACCTCATTTCCACCATAGATTCATTCAAATTAAGTGGTTAAGTTACCTTGTTTTGCTAGGTAAGTAAGGGGGGAAGCTATATTTATGTTGTTCTCCCTACAACAATGTGCACATGCACTTTTTATGGCCTAGCTAGATCTATGTATGTTCGTGGTGTTGCATATGTTTGTGGTTTTGCATATGTGTTTGTGTTTGGAGGTGTACCGGTATTTGAAATGCGATAGTTGCCAATATTTTGCCGGAATGTTGATTCATTTCCGTTCCGGCGAGAATTTTGGCATTAAGCATTCTTTTTGGTCCTATTTTTAGGGAAAGTCATGCCAAATTTTTTCTTGGTTCTAAAATATCGTTTTGCTCTACCCTGCAGGCGACCATGGTCCGCACGATGACCGAAGGCATCGTGAATAGGTTTTTGAGGTCCGCGAAGGCCGAGATGCTTCAAAAGAACGAGACAGAGATAAGATGTCCGTGTCGAAGATGCAAGCTGAATAGCCTTATTGCGGACCCGGATTCCGGGAAGGTGCGGGACCACCTGCTCTTGCGTGGTTTCATGGATGGCTATCGGTGGCAAGGTGATGAAGATGACTACGAAGTCGTCCATGGGGGCCGGGCAAGAAATGAGGAAGGGCAGCAAGACAACCACCGCGGCTCGGGGGGGCGAGAAGACGAAGAATCCCCAGGAGATGATCACGACGGTGATGCTGTACACAGTCATCATGTAGAAGATGCAGGACATGATGATGATGCCGGCGGAGCAGACAACGCTGGACCATCGATGGGCTGGGTGCAGGACCCTCATATTCAAGAGCTGCTTCTCAAGCAGACGGATAACGCAAGAGCTGCCGCCCGAGAGAAAGCCAAGATGGATCAACTTGAGTTAGACGCGGTTACTCCATTGTATGAAGGATGCAGGCCCGAGGATACCCGCCTGAAAGTAACGCTCATGGCTCTGGAGATAAAGGTAAAACACAAAATGACCGACGCATGCTTCGACGAGAACATGTCATTCTGGCACGAACGTCTTCCCAAGGGGAACAAGTGCCCGACCAGTTTGGAGGAGGCGAAGAAAATCGTGTGTCCTCTGGATTTACCGCACGTGAAATACCATGTGTGCATGAACAATTGCATCATTTATCGGGACGAGCACGCGGAGTCTACCATATGTCCGGTGTGCGGTGTCACTCGATACAAGAAGAGGAAGAAAGCTCCTCGAAAAGTGGTGTGGTACTTTCCGATCACTCCTTGTCTGCAGCGGTATTTCGCGGATCCTAAGGTAGCAAAGCTCCTGCGTTGGCACGCGGATAGGGAGGAGAAGAAGCGAGAAGATGACGCAAATGATCCGGAGATAGATAAAAAAGACAAGATGCTGAGTCACCCTAAGAATGCGAGCCAGTGGCAAGCGTTGAACTTCGAATACCCAGAATTTGGGAACGATCCAAGGAACATCGTGCTGGGCGCGAGTACCGATGGAGTCAATCCGTTTGGCAGCCAGGGAAGCACACATAGCACCTGGCCTGTGTTTGTGTGGATGTACAACCTTCCCCCCTGGTTGTGCATGACGAGGAAGTACATTCACATGAGTATGCTAATTGAAGGGCCGAAACAACCAGGGAACGACAACAATCTGTATCTGGGGCTGCTGAAAGAGGAGCTTGACACGCTGTGGAAAACGCCAGCCAATACGTGGGACGCCGCAGAGAAAGAATATTTCCCTATGAGAGCCGCACTGCTCACGACGGTGCACGACTATCTCAGTTACGGATATCTTGCGGGGCAGGTAGTCCACGGATTTTCTGGATGCGTAAGGTGCATGGATGACATAACGTATCACCAGCTAGATAGAGATCCCGGGTCTTCGAAAACCGTGTTCATGGGACATCGAAGGTGGCTTCGCGATGATGACCCGTGGAGGAAACGCAAGGATCTGTTCGATGGTGAAACCGAACCCCAAAAACGCCCGTGTACGAGGAGCGGCGAGGAAATAGACAAGCTGTTGAAAAATTGGAAAGACTGCCCACTGCCGGGAAAGAAGCAAAAGACGCCAGAGCCGGGAAAGAAGTGAAAGGCGCCAGAGCCGCTGCTGAAGGTATGGAAAACGAGGTCTGTTTTCTGGGACTTGCCGTACTGGAAGATCCACCGTGTGCCTCACAGCCTTGATGTCATGCATATCACGAAGAACGTGTGCGAGAGTCTGCTTGGTACCCTGCTCAACATGCCAGAGAGGACCAAAGATGGGCCAAAAGCAAGGGCAGACTTGAAATCAATGGGCATCAGGCAGGAGCTTCACGCTATATATGATGATGATGATGATGATGATGATGATGATGATGATGATGATGAGGCGAAGCAGGACATAGAAAGTCGTCGCAAAGGCAAAAAGGCCAAGAAGACCGGAAATGACTACCCTCCCGCGTGCTTCACTCTAAGTCAGGAGGAGATCGAGCAGTTTTTCACCTGCCTCCTAGGAGTAAAACTTCCTTACGGTTACGCGGGGAAGATAAGCAGATACCTAGACCCAGCGAAGCAGAAGTTCAGCGGGATGAAGTCTCACGACTGTCACGTGCTGATGACGCAGATACTTCCAGTTGCAATCCGTGGGATCATGGACGCGCACGTCCGTGAAACGCTATTTGGCCTATGCAACTTCTTCGACGTCATCTCTCGGAAGTCGATTAGCGTGAGGCAACTCAGAAGGCTACAGGAAGAAATTGTGGTGATACTATGCGAGCTTGAGATGTACTTCCCGCCCGCATTCTTCGACGTTATGGTGCATCTGCTGGTCCATATAGTGGAGGATATCATCCAACTCGGGCCGACATTCCTGCACAGCATGATGTCGTTCGAAAGGATGAATGGTGTCATCAAAGGATACGTTCGCAACATGTCACGTCCAGAAGGAAGCATAGCCAGGGGCTTTCTGACCGAAGAGTGCATCTCCTACTGCACGAATTATCTAGGCATCGAGAACCCCGTTGGTCTGCCCGTCAACAGGCACCTCGGCAGGCTCGCTAGATGGGGTCACCGTGAGGGTCGCCGCGAAATGCATGTCGACTTCGAGGGTCGACTCGCCGACTTTGAAAGAGCAAACCTAGTCGCGCTACAACACATAGACGTGGTCGATCCTTGGGTGGTAGAGCACAAAACCTTTATTAAGAAGACGTACAATGACCGAGGCCAACAGAGGACGGACGGAGATATACTCAAAGAGCACAATTCATGTTTCACGCGTTGGTTCAAGCAGAAGCTTCTGTCGTACCCTTTACATGAGGATTCTTCCGCGGAAGAACAACTCATATTCGCCTTGTCACAGGGTGCCGAGCACAACCTGATGACCTATGAGGTGTACGATATCAACGGCTACACATTCTACACCGAGGCCAAGGACATGAAGAGCGATGGTTATCAGAACTCCGGGGTAACAATGGAATCCTACACCGGTAACGACAAGGACAGATACTACGGAAGGATCGAGGAGATCTGGGAGCTGAGCTACGTTGGAGAGAAGGTCCCGATGTTCCGTGTCAGATGGGCCAAGAACGTCATAAAAGAAGACCGGTATTTCACCACCATGGTTATACCCGAAGCCAAATCCAAGACCGCGGGCGCAAACGTCACCGCGAAAAATGAGCCATGGGTACTGGCTTCCCAAGTGGACCAATGCTTCTTCATTACCGACCCGCCAAAGCCCAGTCGTGTTGTCGTGAGGAGAGGCAAAAGGAAGATCATCGGAATGGATGGAGTAGCCAATGAGCAAGACTTCGACAAGTACGGCGACCCGAGGATC
>NC_041384.1:209555217-209563357 GCF_002162155.2 Triticum dicoccoides | reverse complement strand
CACCACCCCCGTGAGCTCCCCCTCCTCCTCTCCTCCTCTCCCCCTCTACAGTGTGCTTTTTACTGTGCATTTTTTAACACAAAGTTCTCAAAGAGAGTTTGCCTCCTAGGATAAGTTTTCACCAGCCTGCATCTCTCTTTTTTCCAATGATGGAATTCTAAACATGTATCCGTGCTTCTGACAAGAATTCTAAATCTGATGCATTTACTAGCAAGAATTGTGAATTGTCATCTTTGTATTGCAGAAGCTTTTAAATTCTTTAGCATGAGTTTCTTCAAGTTTGGTTGTTCCTGCTGCATATGCCCAGCTAATAGCATGATTTAGCTCTTTGAAACACATCGTGCGTGTGTGCACGCGCCGCTGTAAGGTTGCAAAGCTTTGGTCCGGATGCTGCTCCGGGACAGATCACCTGAAGCAAAACAATGCACCATATTGCTCAAAGATCAATGTGGAAATGGAATCATAATTCTGAGCTATTTTTGTAGAGACACTGATAAGATGATTCAAACTGCAATGCCTTGATACTGAAAATAGTTAGAACATCTCTGTTTGTGCCAAAAAATAACCCCTTACCGGGCTTCCTTCTCTCACTAGATGTAGTGCACAAGTAGATGAACTGATGAACTCATACACATAATTTTGCATATGATTTGTTCAACTATGTCATTATGATTGATAGAATGTAATTATTGAAGAACTAAGAGGATCGGAACCATTGCTTCTCTTTTTGAGAGACATGCTAACAAGAAAGGGAAGACATGCTAACAGACGTGCTCCACTATGCTGTTAGGGTTAAGATTTTTTAGTCCCCGCCCCCGACTCTGCTGCTGAAATTACCGTTGAAATCGAGGTAAAATCACTGTTGAACTGGGAGTAAAATCACTACTGTTGATATTCAAATTTAAACTTGAAAAATTAAATCACTGTTTTTTAGTCCCCATTTCTGAACCTATGCTAACCTTGCAAGCAGCATAACAGGCAATGTACTCCAAAATACTATAAGAACTGGAGTAAAAGATGACTGCATCTCACAGAATATAAGAAATGGGGACTCTTGGCTAAGTATGGCAATGCCACAGAGTATAAGAAGTACTCCTGCATCTTACACAATGATAGGTCTAATTTATGCTACTCAACGAAAGAAGAAGAAAAATGCACTGGACATACACTGAAGAAAAATGCACTGTATCATCGGGTAATTGTCCATGGTTTATACCTGAAAATAAGTTTATCTCACGGCATGAATGTAAGTATCTGTTCCGCATTCATGGGCTATCTACCCAAGGTAAACCTAGAAAATGAGTTATATCCAGGACAAGCCACTGTCAATTAACACAAACATTTGATCATCTCACTCTACTTACTGTCAATTGACACTGTATAACTGTCAGCTCCATTCACTAGCAGCAGCCAGCACTTCTGAATCTAATCTTTCTTGGGCAAGCTCGGCTACTTGTTGTTAGTCATTCACTAAAAGATCCTCAACAGACTGCATGCATCTAGTATTAAATTTCTTGGACGGATCATCTCTTTTAGCAAAGGACTGTAATAATTAACTAACTGAAAATTTGACATTCTGGACTATGCTTGGCTCTGGTTTTGTGAAATCTCATCTCTTTTCTAGTGCCATGACTAGTCATGAATTTTATTTTACTTTCCCCACTTTATAACATTCAGAAATTGTTTACTAGCTCAAGCTTCTCCTTTGCACTTTATCACTTCAATCTGCTGCTACCTCAAGCTTCTCGTTTACACTTGTGCCAAGTAGCATTTTTTTCCTTGTATAATTATATGGTGGTTGACTGAGCTGCTACTTTTTCCTTGTAGAAGATCGTAGGTCGAGTGGGAGGGATCCAGTTGCGATGACACCGAATCACTAGCAAGGCAGCTGCCTAGAATAATAGGTATTTTTGTTACGCTTTCAGTTCGTGTCAGTAGGGAGATATAATGTTTTACAATCTTTCTGGTTATATTGGAGTTAGGTTTTTTGAATATGAGTAGCAGTGACTTGGATATACCTTATGGAGTTGTAACAGTTCCTCTTGGTGCTTAGGTGCATTTTCTTTGTGTAACTTGGTTTAAAAATGTGATTTGGTCTTTTGTGGCATTTGGATGCCTAAATCCCATTTTCTTAATCATATTGCTTGGAAACTTTTGGTTATCTCCTCGCAGTGATGAAATAATTTATATGTACTGCACTTTTTTCATAATTAGGTAATAACGTTGGTTACAGTTTTGGTAGTTCAAACGGAATGTATCTCATTTTGTAGACAGATTATTTTCTGGAATATCATATATTCAAATTTGTAATGAATGATGGCTTCTACCTGAATTGGTAGACTCTGTGGTGTTAGTTTGTTCTAAATACAGTAAGATAATTTTAACAACTGTAGAACATGTTGAGATTTGCAACTTTTTTGTGACATCAACCAATAGTACTGTCACTGGGTTATCCTATTTTATATTTTTAATTACTAACTTAAGTTTGAGTAAACAGTGGCAGTGAAGTCCTCATAATAATCAGGCGGATGTTAACTTTCTAATGTCCCCAGAAGTTAACTAAGATTGTGGTGCTAGTAGAGGCACATTGTGGCCTTTTCATCCATATGAAAGTAGAGGCACATTGTGGTGCTAGTTTGCTGGGTTTTGTCTCCGACCATCGTGTCGTGATGATATTGCAGGTACCCCGAGAGGCCCTTGAGTTTGCCGGAATGCCGATTAACTTCCGTTCCGGCAAATTCGGGTACTCCATATGTCCTATTTTCAGTAAAGGTCATGCTGAAATTTTCCGTGAATTTTAGCATGACTTTGCTAAAAATAGGACATATGGGGTACTTGTGACTAATGCATGGGCCGGGGTATCTTAGTAGTTAATTAAGTAGGATCAAGTGCCCCGGCGTACTTGTGACTAATGCATGGCTTTTAGGGTGCCTCGGTGTCGATAAAAACCGAAATGATGAAAGGTTAGGCTTTTAGGGTGCCTCGGCGTCGAAAAACCCTCAATGATAAAAGCTTAGATTTTAGGATGCCTCGGTGTCGACAAACCCTAAATGATGATACCATGATCTTGTTCCTTGACAATAACCAACTTTTTGACCAAACTTTGTTTCTATTTAGAGAGAAACATGGCCCACAACGATGAGGCCGGGGGTTCGGGCGGCAAGGCATTCTGGGAGCTGTCCCAGGAGATGGAGGAACAACCTCACTTGTATGAGGCCGCCGCCTTCCCCACCGATCCTGAGACCACGGATGGTGCCGCCGAGGATGACCACACTGATGCCACCACTGATGGTGCCGCCGAGGATGCCACCACTGATGATGGCGGCGCACGCACAGATGGCAGCCAACCGAAGAGGCAACGGAAGGACCGGCGCCCGATCGTGCTCCGCACCCTCAAGGAGGAAGTTACTGAAGTGGACTCCAATGGGAATCCAACGGCGCCCGAACGAATAGTCAAGGGGTACTCGCTTCAGCTCGGGTGCATTGTCCGGAGCACCGTCTCGATCAACACCGAGAACCTGAGGCATCCTGACCGAGGGAATTTGCGCAACCTCCTCTTCACGAAGCTGCACGAACGATACAAGTTCCCCGCTGAATTTGAAAACACAAGCCTCAAAGGGCATAAAGTGAACAATGCTGCCCTCACGAAGATGAGCAAGGCCCTGTCTACTTGGAAAAGCAATGTGAAGAGAATGATCGAGAAAGGTGAGAGTTATCAGAAGATCAAGGAGAAAAATCCTTTGATCACCGAAGATGACTACAACGACTTCAAGATCAATTGCTCGAGCACCGCAAGCTCCCAATCAAGTGAGTGGGGGAAACAAATGCGGGAGCTGAACATAGGGGAACACACACTCGGTCCCGGCGGTTACAGAGTGGCGGAGCCTATATGGGACAAGGAGGAGGCGGACTGTGCCGAGCAAGGCCTACCGCCCCTCTTCGATAAATACGGTGACAAGCAGACCAGGAACTTTGTCAGGGCCCGGTACAAGAAGGACCCGAAAACAAAGGAGCTTACCACGGATCCGAAGACCAGGCAGCTTGAGCTTGTTCTGGTAAGGAATACACCCTCGCGTAATTAGCTCCATATGGTTGCATTCTAATTAATGAAGCCGAATTTCTAAATGGTTCACATTCCTTCCGCAGGCGACTGAAAGCAGTAGCGCGGGGTCGACTAAGAGCAACCCTTGGGACACCACTCTAAATAGGGGGTTGAATGTAATGAAGAACAAGGATAAGCTCAGTAAGCCGACGTCAGCTGGTCGTGTGGCCGGCAAAGGCTTGTCGACAAAATGGGGGTCATACTACACCGCTGGTGTGCGGAAGGAGAAAAAGACCAGCTCAGAAAGCCAGGCGCGAGAGGTTCAAGAACTCAAGGCACAGGTGGCGCGGATTCCGGAGATTGTCCAAGAGCAAGTGGAACAACGACTCGGAGCGACGATCACCGCCCTTTTGCCTACCTTGATCTCGGGGTTGAGTGCGTGGATTGCGGGCGGCCAACAGGGGCCGCCCCCGATTCCTAGCTTCACGGCCAGCAACTCGCATAATGCGATGGCGGGGCCATTGGTGCCTCCGGCGGAGGCGGCATTGGTGTCTCCGACGCCGGCACGGGAGCTTAATGCACCCGGGTGTACGCCGACCGGCACCTCTTCAGCAAGCGGCCCCTCCGTCAACTGCACGCCCGCCGTTGGCGGTGCGTCGACATTAGCCGAGCTCGACGCCATCATCACGGTAACTAATTAAGCCTCTCTCGGCCGAGGACTTCATCTCCTTGCCTTTGACTGGGCATCCCTGACGCCCTACATGTTTTCGCAGGGCGCCGCCGACGTTCCGTGCACTCTCCTCCACTTCGTGAACAACGAGTTGGTCGATGTCGCCAAGGGCAAAATCGTTCAACCGGGCAACCCCTTGTTCCACGGTACCCAGATGCCACCCAACTTGTTTAGGGTTCAACTGGTTCGGGTGCTGCCAGGCTGCGACGACTTGTTACCTCCGATTCGACCCGTCGGGGCCAACGATGAAGACGTGATGACCCTCAGCGCCTGCCTGAGCTGGCCCCTGCTTTGGCCGAAGAGCCAGATTCGTTTGGGGGCGGGGGAGACCACCCCAAAGACAACACCGCCAGTCGTGTCGGCGCCAAGTCGGCCCCATGGCAAGACAGCCGTAACGGTGCCGGACATCCCTATGCCACTGGATCCAAACATGCATATGGAACAGGATCAGAACGACGACGACGACGACGATGATACATTTGGCAACGTCGATCAGTACTTTGCTGATCATGGGTACGATGGCGACTTCATGGGGCCTCCTTCTCAAGAACCAAACCCAACAAAAGACGTGTGCGATCTAGCTGGTACCGCGGAGAAGCCAAGTTGCAACAGGCGCCGTCTGGCGTTCAGCTCTCAGGAGACGCCTCCAGCTACCGACTTCACCGAGCCTCAGATAGGCGAGGTGCAAAATATTATCAGCCCCAACACACTCAAGAAGGCGGTCAGTGAGCAGAACTCGGTCCCATTACAGGAGAAGAAGAAGGCACGCAAAAGAAAGACTAAGAAGGGTGCAAGCCAGCCGGCACCGAGTACGATCCGTGCTCAGGACGGGCCACCTTCACCGCAAGATATCTCGAGGAGGGTGCATGTGGCGGGTAGGGCGATGCTACCGACAAATATGCTCAATGCTGCAACCGGTGCTATGCGGAGTCTGCATGACAGTGTTCTTTCTTTGGAGAAGCGGCGTCTCAGGGAGAAGGATGTGGCATACCCAGTTTTCGCGGCCAAGGTGCCAGAGGGCAAGGGCTTTGTGGATAACTCCATCGGGCGTACGATCGTCCTGCGTTTTGATGACATCCACGCTATGTTGAACCTTCATCCACTGCACTACACCTTCGTTCGGCTATTTTCGCTGAGTATGGAGATGCGGATCATTCGCGACAAGACCCCGGACATCGTGATAGTCGACCCCTTCTACATGCGTGCCAAGATCTTGGGCAGCGCTGGGGACCGGCAAGTCGTGAGTTCTTACCTCAAAGGCGTCATTCTGGCAAACCAAGATAAGGATAACTTCCTCGTGCCTTACTTTCCCGAGTAAGTCCTCCCCTCAACCGGCCCGTAACATATGAATTCTTACATTTCGATCATTTTTCTTTTAACATTCCGTGTTTTCTGCAGTGACACACGTTGCACGCTCATCCTCCTAAGCCCCAAATATTCCATGGCCACGTATTTCGACCCGGACCGTCAGTCGAACGTAGACTACACAAATGTCAAGAAGGTTCTTGATGATGTTCTCCCCGGCTACGCCAAATCTGGAGGCACCTTCACCAGGCCTATTCGTAAGTACGGCAAGCACGTGTTCTCCCACAATACGATGTTCTGCTGCGTCAAGCAGCCGCCTGGCGGTCAGAAGGGTGCCTACTACGCCATCCATCACATGCGGGCGATCGTACGGGACCATCATCAACTTCTGCTACC
Organism: Triticum dicoccoides; assembly: GCF_002162155.2. Taxonomy (NCBI): domain Eukaryota; kingdom Viridiplantae; phylum Streptophyta; class Magnoliopsida; order Poales; family Poaceae; genus Triticum; species Triticum dicoccoides. The sequence goes on along the minus strand of NC_041384.1, from coordinate 209,556,884 downwards.
GAGTAAACTCAAAGATTGGGCAAAGAGCGTGTCGGCAATCCAGGACGCGGACCTCCGACAAGAATTCTTTCGCATCCAGTCGGAGTTTGCGGAAATCATCCATCAAGATGTCCTTCGTACCTCGGGGCAGTTCTACCTCAGAAATCAACCGTCCAACAGTGACATCGACACAATGCTACAAATGCAGGCTGACAACGACCGTTATTTCATGACTCCCACGATAGACGGCGGCTTCATCCACGCTCCGGTCCCTTGAGTCGAGTCGAAAGTAGTGATGCTGTGTCTAGTTCTGAAACATCGATTGGCTCATGTTGTAATTAAACTTTAATGAACTTGTAGTATGTCTCTTTGGTTTCGAGAGTCGTTCAACTTAGATGTAATCGATGCTATTAATGTCTTGCTTTTCTCTTCCGATCGTTCTGTTGCATACTTATATATTGCTTATGTATTGTCTATGAATTGGTACTAACGTTTCGTTTGGCTAGTGCATAGCGATGCCGACGTATGTCGTGTACAAGGGTAAGGTTCCCGGAGTCTACGATGACTGGGAGGAGTGTCGGAGACAGGTTCACCGATTCAGCGGTAACAGTTACAAAGGGTACACCACTAGGGCCGAGGCCGAATCTAGATACGCCCGCTATCTAGCGGGAGAGGGGAGGGAGCGTTGGAGGAACCGGATGAAGACGAGTTTCATCGTGATGATGCTCATCGTGATGACCGCAGCTCTCTTCTATGTGATGGTAGTTTAGATGATCGATATCGACTTGTAATGTGAAGACAAACTCGCTACTCGCGGTCTCGAGACTTGTAATATAATGTTCTATCTTTGTTCGGTCTTTTCAATTCGGAGACTAATATGATGAATTGTATTCGGGGACTAATATGATGAATTGTATTCAAAGACTAATCTTCTATTGTATTCGATGAATCTGTTGTTGATGTGTGCTGTCTATATTTTGTCAAATTATACATTTTGTAACCTGCGCAAAAAACAGAAAATAAAAAAAAAACCTAATATTCATACTAATGGCGCATCACATGACAGTGCGCCATTAGTATGACAGTGCATACTAATGGCGCATCACTGGGTAGTGCGCCATTAGTATGCCGCGGTTACTAATGGCGCATCCGGTGGTGGTGCGCCATTAGTATGCAAAAGCACCTGGATATACATGGCCCCTGGGAGGCATACTAATGGCGCACCCTGGCCTATACTAATGGCGCACCCGCGGTGCGCCATTAGTATACCAGATACTAATGGCGCACCAGGTGGTGCGCCATTAGTAAAAATTACTAATGGCGTGCTATTAATGGCGCACCACAGATGCGCCATTAATGGCCATACTAGGTGCGCCATTAGTAGGGGTTTTTCTAGTAGTGTTCGGTGATGATCGTATTATGAGTTTTTGTGTTTTTGACGTACAAAAGGTAGTTCAGAGTCCCGGATATGATCCTGGACATGACGAGGAGTCTCGAAATGGTTGAGACATAAAGATCGATATATTGGACAACTATATTTGGATACTGAAATGGTTCCGGGTGAGATCGGGAATATACCGAAGCACCGGGAGGTTATCGGAACCCCTCGGGAGGTATATGGGCCTTACTGGGCTTTAGTGGAAAGGAGGGGAAAGGAGCAAGGGAGGTGCCCCCCCCAATCCCAATCC